>NW_021633499.1:0-420075 GCF_004799145.2 Neltuma alba
GGAAAGATTTGATGATTATTTAGGTACACAAAACTATTTCTTCTTGTCAAATTTTCTTTATGAATATTTCCTATATATTTATAGCTTTGTATTATTAGTTTCATTATCATGTTTAGAGAAAATTTTACCATTTGAGTATAGAGTAAATATGAAGTTTTGACAATATATAACCGTAGAAATTTAAAGATCCATTATTAAAGAATTTTAATCGGTTTATTTTTGTTTAAAGATTATTTTGAGAATTTTAAACTAAGATTTTAGTTGAAAAATTTGTTATTTAGACTTGTAATATGTTTTTACCGATTAAATTTGAGTTAAATAATTTATTTGAGTTATTTAATATATTATTGAGGTTTTAATCAGTTTAAATATTGAATAAGTTAAAGATATATTTTTGAAATAATTTTTGAAGGCCTGAAAAATTGTAGATTGAGAATTTTGTGAAATTAGATAAAACTACAGTTTGTTTATAATTTAAAAAGACGTTGTTGGTTTGAGGAAAATTTTTTAAAGGAGACTATAATAAATAATTCAGAATTTTAATATAGAATATTTAGATTTTGGGTAATAAAAATATATTTACTTAAGTTGTTAAATTTAAATAGCTTTATATGTAAATTATATTTTTCAAAATAATATTATATCTATTATAACGCCTAGATTTGGGAGAGTTAATATATTTATGTAATTTTGATTTAAGGGTAGTCTTAAAATTTTAGAGTAGTTTTGGAATAGTTCTGATTTTATATTAATAAATATTTATATGCAATTTTATAGACCCTAGAGAATTTTGGAGTAAACTTTGTGTAATTATTTGTAAGCTAAAGAGTACCAGGTAACTCTGAAAATTCTTTCTTGTATATGTGAATTGTGTATGATTATATTGTGGATTTACTAATTATTATATTACTGAAATATAATATTATGATTTTTTGTAAAATAAATGTTTTGGTATGTTGCCTGATTTTATTAAGATTTGTTGCTAGTAATTATGATCAATATTTAAATATATTAATAGCTATGAAATTATTATGAGTTACTGTTAAATGGTATATGAATTTTATTGCTATCTTATTTTTAATAATATATTTGAGAATATATTTATGATATACCATTATTTGCATATGACATGCATTATTGGGTTAATGATAGAAGGAGATTGCATGGATATAAAATTACCACGTGATATGCCATCACTCGATGCACAGTGGATGGCACTTGTCAGGACCCCTTCTTCCATGTTTTCCTTTGGCCGGGAATTTATTAGAGCTGTGGGACATGTAACACCTCCCTATTCACAAAGGAGGGGAGCCATAGTCCGAGCTTGAGCTCTATATCTTTGACCGTATATATCTCTAATATCGGTGAGCTTGGAATAATTCAGTAAAATAGATTAGTTCCTATCGGACTATGTGTTAGCCTATGGCTCCAGTCAGCGGTATAAGGGCGGATGGTGATATAAGAGAGGCAGCATATTGCATTATTTTTGGATATATTGAAAAAAAAATGAAATTGAATTGAATGTATCAAATCCGTAATTTTTAATATATACATATATATAGACATATAAACAGATTTTTGCTTTATCATATATGGTTTGCTTGTATAGGTTAGAATTTCAGTAGTTACTGAGACGTTTGATCTCACCCCCTATATTAATAATTTTCAGGCAAAGGATCTAGTAGGAATCAAGAGAAGGCACCAATGGAGTGAGCCGTGAAGGCTTTTGTGTTCCTGAAGCACATGCTATGTTATATTTTTATTTACCATGACTATAAGACTTTAATAGTTTATTGTTAAGTTATGTTAGAAATGTTTTGAAATTTTGACTTGTTTGCAGTGTTAGAAATATGTATAGACTTTTAAATTAAATATTTTGTTGCGTATATTGACACAATTATGTGAGGTGTTACATATATCTTTTGGATAAATGAAAAATATGTTATCCCTTATGATATTATCAGCTAGATGATACTGGCTAAAATATCTAATTTATAGGGTCATTGTGAGTTTAACTATTAAATAAATAATTATTGATTTTATTAACTTTGTGTATCTTACCTGACATCTCGTTAGCCTATGCTAGTATATGTGATGGGTAAGGATTTAGTTATTAAGAGATTGTCTCATCCCTATTATTTAACATTTTTCAGGTGAAAATTTTAGAGGAAGGACGTCAGGGAGGACTCAAGAGGAGTAAAGCTACATCAGCAACTTGTAGCGTTTTCTCGATTTATGACTTATATTGTTTCCTGCATATTGCCACTTTAGAACAAACTGTGTTTAATTGATTCATATATTATTATGTTTTTGTATCCTTTGATTTTACTTTTGTTGTAGCATGCTGGTAGTTGGTTAGAGGCCTAAGATCGAATGTAATTTGTTTATTATGAATTTATTATGAAATATGAATTAAAATTTAATTCTTACTATTTCGATTTATAAGCTATATAATATGTTGCTTTCTTACATGATTTGCATTTGAATGAGTTAAGAAAAGTTTTTAAATCTGTAATAGGATGTATGATTGAGTGCTGTTCTTTTCTATCGTGGATAACATTATTATATAATTATTTAGTTTATATGATTGTAATATAATTTGAGTATGTTGTTAGCATGGTTTGATTATTAAGAGTTATTTCTTGAAGTTACAGTGAAAGAGTTAAATTTATCGGTTTATTTAGGAATGTTGTTTTAGCCCTCACCTGAAGAGTGTGAAATACTTCCCAATGTCCTGTTTGTAAGTTTCTTATTTAGGAAGGAGTGTGGCCTATTTTATCAGTTTTAATTTGGATTTGTCTTAATATATATAATATATTTTTTCAATTTTGCCTTTAATTATTTATTTTCTCTCATTTGTCATATTTTCTCATGTCACATTTTTCCACATATTTCCTTTCATATTTTTTCTCATTTATTAGAAGGATATATTTGTAAATAAAAGTATATTTCTAATCTATTTATTATTTTTAACTAATTTTAATTAATTATTCATTCATTATCCATAAATTATTTATTTAAAACTTATAATAACTAACTAACAAGGATGAGATTTGAAATTTCAAAAACGAAAATGGTAATTCAATTATGTATTGGTAAATCGATTTAAAACATGTATTAGTTCATCAATACAATTCTTGGAAGATAAACTTCATAAAATACCATTCTATTAACTGGAACGATAAGCTAACCGTAACGCCACTTTTTAACACCTGGAAACTTCAAAATAGCTCTATCATGATTAAAAGAACTAGAACGTAACCATTGAAATACAAGACTGCCCTGTTATTTTGAGTAGCAAGCTATCCAGTTTCTTTGTATTAAAACATACATTACCATGAGAAAATAACAAGCTCATCACTCAAAGATCCACCATGATTCAAATAATTCAAACTCCAAAATAAATTTTAATACTATTTCCGATTTTAATGTAAAAACTAGATACCTAATTTGTAAATATTAAGAAAATTAGTTAAATTATTTATAATAAATGAGTGTTTTTTCTCTCTGAAATACCTTTTTTTTGGTAATAAAATACCATTGTTAATCATGATAACCAGTTCAAATGCTTATTATTTTGATAAGCACCTTAAATTCAACAAATTTGAACCTTCCATATTCCAGATTTAATTTTTTCTTTGTTTTTATTTGTCTAAAATAATTATTTTAATAGGTATAAAATCTAAGATAAAAATAATATCTTAACTATTATTTTTTTTTCAAAAAATAATTTTTCTCCTTGAAATAGTTAATTAAAATTTTAAATATTGATCATGTAGAACAGTTTAAATCTGATGAGATGAGCACCTAAACTTATTTCGTTAATCATGTACATTAGAATGGGAACTCTTTAACATGCATAATTACTTCAGAGACTACTTTTAAAAAAAGAGATATAAAATAAATTAAGATATTATATTCATAATTAAATTAAATATTTAGTCTGTTCTTATATTTATGACCGAGAGGTAATGTGTGTCTCTATATATATGTTGGTACGTAACGGATGGACTTTGAACCCATTCAAAGCCCAAGACATATACTTAGGTCGACCACCAAGCCCGTAAGCAATAGTTTAGCATACACAACACATCACAAATTCTTGAATAAAGTCAAATCATCAAAACAGATAGCTTCGTATGGATCCCCATTCCGCAACCCCCGAAACATTCCTAAGGCCATTGGCCATAACTACAAGGTTTCCAAATCACAAACCATTAGTCATTCAACATCCAAGTTAAAACATAATTTTGATGCTTTTTATCTCAAAAGTATAAGTAATATAGTAACCTTGTGTCCCTATAGTTACGTAATAAAAAGAGGGACTTTTTATTAGCATAATAGGTATTGCAAGTCTTCTCATAATTACATTTCTTTTTGCCGTCTTTATGTTCCCAACATGCATGATTAAGATAAAATTTGAAATGTGAGGAGCAACATGAGAAACCTGATTTATTTATTTATTTTTTTAAAAATTGATCTTTAAGTTTACTGGTGTGTTTGTTGGCCCCCAACTTTTGATAACATCTCATATTTGTGTTTCTTCCAGAGAAGCTTTGATTTTATAGATTTCTCCCCCCCCCCCCAATTTCTTCCCCTTTCTTCATTTTTCTTATTTTTTTCAATTTGTATGTCACCTAAATTTTTTCACATAATGTGTGCATATATATAAGATATACAACTATACATTAAGTATTTTAATTTACATATCATGTATTTAATTTGCGCACCAGATATATGCATTTAGCATTATTTATTTTATTTAATCCTTTGTGATTGACTAGGTTTATTTTAGATATAACTTGAAAACTTCTTTTTAGGCATGAGCATTCATTTAAGAATTTTTTTTATATTGGATAAGAATATAATGTAATTTGTTCTGCCCAATTTTATTCTCCGGAATTGTCTCACTTAGAACTTTTGGCAGTAAATAGTCAATTTGAAAAGTTTTTCACACAATAATTATGGCAACAAAAAATTAATAGTTGATACTATCTATATGGCAACAAAAACATTTAAAAGGGCTTTTTCTATTATAGATAAATGGTGGAGAGATGATTGTTTGCTTACTTATATAGAAAAAGAATTTTTTGTTGAATTGGAAATAGAAAATTCATTATACGTACACACTGCCATTTGGAGGTGGTTTAAAATTGAGTAAAGTGATAAATTTGCCTATTATAATATTAAAAAAAAAAGAATATTAAGCACTGTAATAAAATGTCTTGTAAATACCCATTATTTTTTTTAACGGGTCACACTTAGTATCTACGTGTCAAATGTTCAGAGTCTCATTTTATGCCTTATATGAGTCAGCTTTTGCTGCCTCTCATCCTTTTTCTCTCTCCCCTTCTCTTCCGAACACGGGCCCGTCATCTTATACCCATTACCTTTCTTTTTGTTATAACACGTGGCGCCTTATTCGTTTTCTTCCTCTCTCTCTCCCCTCCTGACACGTAACTCCTGCCAAAATGCTGTGGTTGCCCCTCCCTCTCTCATTCTGATTCGTTCTCCCCCTCCCCCTCTCCCTCCCCCTCTCCTCTTCTCTTTGACGCGACTCCTTGTGCCCAGTGGAAATGGCTTCTCTTTGCTGCCTTTAATAGCCGCTGCTCCTCCTTTGCTTCAAAACGTTGCCGTTTGGTGAAGAAAATGACAAGAAAATAACGAGATGAGACGGAGGTCGTGACTCGTGAATGAAAAATTCCTAATTAATTTTCTATTTGTGAATATTGTTGGAAAATAAAAATGGATAAAGGCACACTTAAAATACTTTTTAGATGTATTTAGTATCTTAAAATATTTTATATTTTTAAGTATATCTAGTAATTTAAAGTATTTTTTAGATCAATTTTGGATTTAGCAATTTAGAATGTTGAATGTACCTGAAAAAATATTTTAAAGTATTAGGTATACCAAAATATAATATAAGGTGCTAGATGTATTACAAAATATTTTAAGATATTAAATGCAGTTAAAAAAATACTTTTGGATGTTGCTGCACCTTCACTTAATAAAAATTTAACAATTTTAAGACACTGATAAAACATATTCCATTTAATTTCAAATATAAGTGATTTATAACTAATTTATATATATAAATATTTTTTTAGATACATCTAATATCTTAAAATATTTTGTAGTTTATCTAGCACCTTAAATTATATTTTGTTGCATTTGAAACTTTGAAATAATTTTGTGTGTGCATATCTAATACCCTAAACATTATACTCCCTCCAATCCTATTTATAGACTTCAATTTTGCAGAGGATTGTGGTTCATTTCATAAGTTATCCTAAAAATTATACTCCATCCGGTCCTATTTATAAAATTTAATTTTGGATAGGAGTGTGGTTCATTTTATAAATCTCAATTTGGATTTGTCTCCACATTTAATGCTATTTTTCAGTTTTTCCTTTAATTATTTATTCTAGGGTTAAGGTGCACCCAGCACCCCCATGTATTTAGCCAGGTGCACCCAGTGGCCTGAAGTAATTTGTGGTGCAAATTTACCCTCAAAGTAATTAAATTGGTGCACTGGTATCCCACCCTAACAGAGCTGTTACGTTGACCGTGAAACTGATGAGTCAGCATAAATTTAACCCCAAAAATCTGACGTGGCATGCCTCCTAAGCGGGTGACGTGGCTTTTGTTTTTAATTCCTCTGTTTTCTCTCAATATTATCTCTGGAAAAAACTTGTTAGTCTCAGAAAATTTCCAGCATTTACCGAATAGAGGAAAGAAAGTAGCGACAGATGGAAAACTTCATTAGGGTTTCTTCTTTCTTGGACGATTAACTATGTGATACTGAAAAAGATTGTGAAGGTTGTAGTGATATCAAAATCGAGGGGGATCGGTTCCTACACTCTCTTTTGTACTGGCATTTGGCTGGAAAATGAAAGTGGGCTTTTCTTCTCCATGTTTCGTCTTCAGCAAATCGTAATCCCTGTGTTGTGAAATTTTCTTCTCCGACCTAATCGTCTTCAGCAAATCGGATTCAGTGGCCTCACCCGTTGAAATCTGAGAAACATTGCTCATCTAATTGTGCCTCCCTTCTCCATTTCTCTAATATATATTCAAGAACATATTCAAGATGGTCTTACACGTTGTTCCAGAATTTACAATCTTGAACATTGTTCAAATAATATACATTACACCAAAATAGAAGGACACATGATTCTCAGGTCCTGCGCATTGTTCCAGTGCAAACAAGTCTTGAACATTGTTCAAACAACATATATATATATATATCAGATCTTGCACGTCGGTCAGCACAAAATATATATATCAGATCAAAATATTTGACACAATATGGTCTATATGCCATCTTCTCTTGACTTAGCCTTTAGGTTAGCAATCATTCTTGTTCGTTGTGCTTCCAGTTATGAAGAAGTAAGGCATGGTTGACCCATCCATGTCAAACCTGGTGGATCGATTGGTAGGTTACTTGAATATGTTCTTGAATATATTCTTGAATATGTTCTTGAATATATATTAGAGAAATGGAGAAGGGAGGCACAATTAGATGAGCAATGTTTCTCAGATTTCAACGGGTGAGGCCACTGAATCCGATTTGCTAAAGACGATTAGGTCGGAGAAGAAAATTTCACACCACAGGGATTACGATTTGCTGAAGACGAAACATGGAGAAGAAAAGCCCACTTTCATTTTCCAGCCAAATGCCAGTACAAAAGAGAGTGTAGGAACCGATCCCCCTCAATTTCGATATCACTACAACCTTCACAATCTTTTTCAATATCACATAGTTAATCGGCCAAGAAAGAAGAAACCCTAATGAAGTTTTCCGTCTGCCGCTACTTTCTTTCCTCTGTTCGGTAAATGCTGGAAATTTTCTGAGACTAACAAGTTTTTTCCAGAGATAATATTGAGAGAAAACAGAGGAATTAAAAACAAAAGCCACGTCACCCGCTTAGGAGGCATGCCACGTTAGATTTTTGGGGTCAAATTTCTGCTGACTCATCAGTTTCACGGTCAACGTAACAGCTCTGTTAGGGTGGGATACCAATGTACCAATTTAATTACTTTGAGGGCAAATTTGCACCACAAATTACTTCAGGCCACTGGGTGCACCTGGCTAAATACATGGGGGTGCTGGGTGCACCTTAACCCTAATAAAAACAAGATGAAGTAGTAAATTTCTTAACATTTTCTCTTTCCGTATTTCAAAAGTCATAAGTCATAAGTCATAAACAGCTAATTTTTACTTATAACTTATTATAACTTTGCATGCAAAAGTCAGATTGCCTCATCGTGAATCCAAATGCTACAAAATTTCTAAACGTGCTTCTGGGCAAAAAAAAAAAAAGTAGGAAAAATTTCAATTAAGGACTGCATTTGAGAATTTATTTCAAACAGCCTCTAAAATATTTTGAAATGTCACTGTAGGACCAAAGGACCAAACTGAAATTAAAATTAAGAGTAAGATTACAATAATATCCCTCATTTTTATTTTTTAAAAAATAAATATTAATGGTCGATGGAGTTTCGGCCACCGGAGGTAGGAGGTCCGGCCACCAGCAGCTGCTACTGTAGCTCTAGTGGCCGAAAGATTTTTTTTTTTAAAATAAGGTGGCTAAGGAAAGGTTTAAACCCATGATCTCTTGGCACATTAAAAGTGATGTGACCACCAAACCAACCAAACCATTTAATTATGTGATGCAAATAATAATATATATTTTTATCATCGAATTTCACTTGTATTTGGACACTTGCATTTGTTTTGTTATATATATATATTTATTTGCATTATATAATTAAATGGTTTGGTTGGCTTGGTAGTCACATTGCTTTTGGTGTGTCAAGAGATCATGGGTTCAAACCTTCCTTTGGCTACCTAGTAATAGCCACCGGAGCTTTAATCTTTGGCGGCAGCTACCTGAGCTCCAATGGTTGGACCTCCGACCTCCTGTGGTCGAAACTTCGGCAACCATTAATATTTATTTTTTAAAAATAAAAATGAGGGGTATTATTGTAATTTTATTCTTAATTTTAATTTTAGTTTGGTCCTTTGGTTCTGCAGTGACATTTAAGAATGTTTTGGGTGCTGTTTAAAATAAATTCTCAACTGTGGTCCTTAATCAAAATTTTTCCAAAAAAGTAACTTATAGTGCCCGAACTGTGGAGAGGGAAGTGCCAGGCAAGTAGGCTTATTAGGTGAGCTTGAAAATCACTAGTTAGCACCCAAAATACACGTGCTAAAACTCCCATCTGACATCTATGCTTCCCTTCTCTTTATTTCATCCCCTTCTGCGCTACTTGCTGGGGTGAGAGGGAGATCGAGTGAGAGTGGGGGAAGCAGAGTGAGAGAGTGAGGGGGAAATTAAGCGAGGAAGAGTAACCAGAAATCAGAGAGGAAGAGGAGGTATTCGGGAGAAGTTAAGCCACATGCAAATTGGTTTTGAATCAAGTTGAGCATAATTGACTCTTCCTCTAAACTCTATTTCTTTGATGGGGCGTGGATTTGGGGCAGAGTACATGACTAAAACTGAAGCAAAATAATATACGGATTAAACTGAAGAAAAGATTTAAACACCGATGGTAGATGCCATTTATATTGTTGAGATTGAAGCTTTGCCTTTTGAAATATGATTGAGTGTTTAAGTCGTAGTAGGGACACCTCAGTTGATCTTTTGGGATGTCCGAATTGCTGAAACTGAATTGATTCTTGAATATTGTAGATGATTATGCATTAATGAACTTTGAAGCTTGAATAGTTAAATATACATGCATGTTCTGTGTGGTTGCTGCGGTAAGAAACTAGCCTGCCCTTTGTTCTGTTATGGGTTCTGTTATGGAAAGAATTGAATTCTCGGAGTAAAATAGTTAGATAATGTATAATTACTTGAAAACTATGAAGTTAATGGTATACTATGGAGGATGACTATTGTGATATTTTATGTACTGATTTGATTTAGCTCATGGTTGCTGAGATTGAGGTTATTGCTTTTGTTCTTGTTCTCCAGTAATTCCACAAAGAAATTCTTGAGCTTAAGATGATTAATTATATATTTAGGTAAGAATGTAATAGAAGAATGTGTATATGTCGATTGTTATTCCTGGAGACAACTTTCGAATATGCAATCTTGTGTGTGTATTAATTGTGTGCTAATGTGATGAACAATATTTATATTTTTTGAATCAGATTTAAGGTTCTGAAATGCTAATAAAGGATGACATTTTGAGACTAATTAAGAAAGGGTATGTGAAAGGTACTGTTAATACCTTGGTTATCAAAAATATTGAGGGTAGTTAAAGTGGCTTGAAATAATGTTTATGAAGCTGAAAGTTAACGAAGGCGATTTTTTTTTTCTAATATAAGGAGGCTAAGATGTTTGCATATTAATAAAATATATAAAGCAAGTGCTCTTGTGATTTATAAGGTGAATGCTTGATGATTTGAAATTTTAGATATTATGCATATGAAACAGCCATTGATTTGATTATGGAAGTTAACGTGATGTGTTAGTATTAGAGTGCCAGGATTAAGAACTTTGTGAGTTCATATATACGTTATGAAACTGGAAAATAATTTACAGGTTATATAGTGCTGCTATTTGAAGCATTTTGATGGTTAAAAGTTGATTATAAACTTGTAAAAATATAGGTAAAGCAAGTGAATGCAAAGGGGTGAATGAGAATGCGTGTAATGGACTTGCTTATTCATGTTTCTAGTTGCTGAAATTGAATAATATTATCATGAAATATTTTTCTACAAGCTAATGATTGACACTGTCAAATAGTGAATAATTACCTTATATGTCATGGGTCCACGTTAAATTAAATGCTTAGAGGTCATAAGCTGAAAAACTCCTTGTTGGTTAATACCAATATATGTGATAAAGCCACGGCGACGTGTTGAAGCCTAAAATTAAATATAAGTTGTTCTTTGTATGGTTCTTGATGTTAAATGAAGGTCTTAAATGCTCGACATATATGTATTTGCTGCTTTGATATATGGGAAACAGACGCAAGTTGTGTTTGTTTGCAAGAATTAAATTTATCACTTTTGTTTCTTGCCTTGTTTGGATCAACTATAGTTCCAATGCATTAAGAAGCTAAGCGAAACATTAAAAAAAGAGGGGTTTGAGAGACGCCTAGAAATATAGAGATTAAATATAGGAATTTCCGTATAAGATGACCAATCCAATTAAGAGAGGGAAGTGCGCCTGAGTGTGGGTTTTAGAGAGAATTAGGTAGTCATGGGTTAACTATAATCCTAGCTTTAGCTTACCTTATACATGCACTTGTAATGTTAGGATTTAATTGGCATCCTCATTTACCAAGGAGAAACCCAAAGCAAAGTACTAGCACGGTGGAGCAATCAGAAGGTATCTTTAATCATTATTTTGTATGTTTTGTTTTGGTTGCATGTCTGTTTGTGTCATAATGTTATAGTTAAGCATGAGAATATGTAAATTGCCTTATTACTTATTTCTATGGCCATGCACATTCATTTCGCTCCTTAGTATATGTGTTGAATTTAATCACCTAGCAGTTGCATAGTTATTTAGTTAATCACTTAGTAGCTGCACAGTTAATCAGTTAGCAGTTACGTAATTATTCAGTTAATCAGATGGCAAGTGGCAGCTGCTTAGCTGTATAGTTCAGTTAACCAATTATGCAGTCACTCATCTACACAGTTTAACTAATCAGTTATGGTGCTGCTTAGTTATTTAGTTAAGCATATGTTTAGTTATCTAGTTTTGCATATGGTCAGTAATTAGATTGCAGCTGCTCAGCTATACAGTTCAGTTAATCGGTTATGGAATTGCTCAGTTATTTAGTTAATCAGATTATTCAATCAAGCATATGCTTGGTTATCCAATTATGCATATGATCAGTAAGGGTGGAAACAGGCCAGGCTAGGCCAGGCTTTGCTCTTAACAGGCCAGGTTAGGCCAGGCTTTGCTCTTAACAGGCCAGGCCTGTTTTGGAGCCTATTGGCCTAAGCCTGGCCTGTGGCCTATTACAGGCTTATTTTTTAGCCTGAGCCTGGCCTGTGTAAAGGCCTGGCTTGGCCTGAAGCCTGTTAAAATGCCTGTATTTTTAAAAAATTCAAATTATAATAATTATTTTTTTAAAAAAGCTATGATTAAAAAAACGTACATAATAATTAAATTTTTAGTCTTGTCTTTTATTTAAATTTTAGTATCATAACTACTATTTTAAATCTTAATTATAATTTATAAGAATGTTATTGAAAACTAATTGTAATTATATGTTAAAATTTGGAATAAGACTACGTTTAAGTACACATAAAAAATTAAAATTAAGACAAATAAATAAAGAGGAAATAAATAATAATTTTATAATGAATAAAGAGGATATCATACTTAAATTAACATCATATGTAAGTTAGTTAATTTATCATTCTTGAAACAAAATTTTTCTTTCCTATTTTTTTTTATATTTTTAAGATTTAAAAATCACATTATTTATTAATATTATTATTTTAAATTATATTTTTATCTTCACTTGTCATCTAAACTTCAAAATCTAAGAAAAGATTAAGCTATTAACTATATATTAAAATTAAAAAATAAATTAAAAAAACACATTAACAATAATAGCATTAATTATTTTTATATATTATAATTATAAATTCTTAACAAGCCCAGGCCGGCCTAACAGGCTTAACAGGCTTTTTAAAAAGCTTAAGCCTGGCCTGTTTAACTAAACAGGCCTTCAAACTGGCCTGAGCCTGTCATTTTTGGGAAACAGGCCAGGCCGGGCCAGGCCAAATGCAGGCCAGGCCATAGGCCCCTGACAGGCCGCCTGGCCTGTTTCCACCCCTAATGATCAGTAATCAGTTAACCAGTTAATAGCAGCTCAGTTATATAGTTTAGATAATCAATTAGTAGCTGCTCAGTTATATAGTTTAGTTAATTACTTATGCAGCTACTTAGTTACTTACTTATGCGCAATAGTTATGTGAGGTTCAGTTAAATGATATCGAATATGCTTCAGTTAGTTATTTAGTTCAATTCAGTTATTTTGTAAGGTGTTGTTCTCTATAGCTTGTTTTGCATGCTTAGTTTTATACCATGCATAATATATGAAATATGATTACTGTTATTGGGATTCTTTGGATCTCACCCCTTCTTAGGGCCCAGCTCATCCAAGGGAAAAGAGAAGGTGGTCGAAGCGTAGCTAAGGTGGAAGGAAAGAAGAATTTAGTATTTAGTTAGTTAATTAATCTTGAATACATTTGTGTTATGTTTTCCTTCTTTCTTTTGTGATATGTGATGTTTACTTTCTTTTTTTAAAAGTTATGTAAATTTCACTTATAGGGCTTATGTACCTCCATAAGGAGGAGTGATTAGGGATAGTTTAGCATAGCTCGGAAGTTAGTGTGTATGTGTATATATATGTATTTATTGATAATATATTTGTGACATGAATAAATTAGAATTTACAGAGCCTGATTTACTAGAGTTGGAACAGAAAGGTAGAGTTTTCAGAAGTGACATCTGTACGGGTCTCATAAATAGAAGTTGCTATCATGTATATAAAGTATGAATATAGGTCTTATTTTTATAGCATAAATCTTCAAGAAAGTGAAATGACAAGTCATGATTCAAATTTCGATGAAAGTTTTAAAAATTCCACCCTTTTTGACGTAAGCATTCAGCTATAATTAATAAATTTGCACACATGTAGGTGTATAAAAGAGTATATTACAGTGTATACCTCTATAAAGAGGAAAGCAATAGCTCTTGTAACCAGTAGTGAACAGTGAGTGCCATCTGTTCTGATGGCTGTATGGTAGTAAAATAGAGGAAATAAATAATATTTAATTATATTTAGTTATCTTATTAAATAAGGGCAAGTGTATGCATCGTGCCCATCGTTAATTATATTTAGTTATCTTACTATTATATAAGGGCAAGTGTATGTATCATAGGGATGAAGAAGTTGCTCCAGGAGAAGAATTTTCGTGTTGACTTATTTACTAAGTGTGGGGCTTCGACAATGTTAGAATCTCAGTCCTAAGATAATTTTATTAGTTTTATAAAAAAGTTAAATCAAGTATTTGAATCATTTGTCAGACTACATGAAAAGTAAGTTTGAAAATTTAAATTTTTTAGAAAATTTCATTTCCTAAATAGGATCAATTCTTTTGTTTGGGAAATCTTTTCAAAAGGAAAACAAATTCTTAGGATAAAACCTGATTTTTAGTGGTTTCAAATCATCTAAAATAATCTTATTTGTGTATAAAGATAAGATGTTATATGCAGTCACCATGGAGATTACTTTGAAAAAAATAAAAATAAATAAATAAATGAGACAAAATAAATTAAAATCTTATATTTATAATTAAATTAAATTATTAATTAGTTCTTGTATTTATGGCTGTAAGGTGGTGCGTGTTTATATATATGTGTGTGTGTGTTAATACATAACGGATGGATCTTGGACCCATTCAAAGTCCAAGACATATAGCCAACTCCAACCATCAAGCGCAGAGGCAATAGTTTAGCATACACAACATATCACAAATTCTTGAATAAAGGCCCATCATCAAAATAGATAGCTTCCTGTGGATCCCCATTCCACAACAAATCATTGGTCATTCAACATTATTATCCAAGTTAAAACATAATTTTGTTGCTTTCAACACAAATTATGCTAAGTATCTTAAAAGTATAAGTAATATACCTAGGGTCCCTGTAGCTACGTAATGAAAAGAGAGAGACGCTTTCTAGTAGTAATAAAAGCATAACAGGTATTGCAAGTCTTTTCATAATTGCATTCCTTTTATTTGTCTTTAGGTTCCCAACATGCAAGATGAAATTTAAAATGCGAGGACCAACATGGGAAACTGATTTGAATTTTTTTAATTGACCTTTAAGTTTGCTAATGTGTTTGTTGGCCCCCGACTTTTGAACATCTCACATTTGTGTTCATTTTAGAGATGAATTTTTCCTCTTCATGCTTAAATGTTATTGATTTCTCTCCCCTTTGTATCCTTTCTTCATTTTCTTCTTGTTTTCAATATGCATGTCACCTAAATTTTTCACATATATGTGCACACACACACATATATATGTAAGATATACAATTACACGTTAAGTATTTTAATTTACATATCATGTATTTCATTTGCACATCAGATATCTGTATTTAGCATTATTTATTTTATTTAATCATTTGTGATTGACTCAGTTTATTTTACACATAACTTGAAAGCTTCTTTCTTGGCATGAGCATGCATTTAAGAAATTCTTTTTTTAAACATTGGATAAGAATATAATATAATCTGTTCTGCTCAATTTGTTCATCGGAGTTGTCTCACTTAAAACTTTTGGCAGTAAGTAGTCAATTTGAAAATTTTTTCACAGAATACTTATGGCAACAAGAAATTAGTAGTTGATGCTATCTATATGGCAACAAGTTTAAAAGAGATTTTTCTATTATAAATATTGTCAAGAATCTGAAGCAAAACAGCTTGGGACATAAATAGTGGAGCGATAATTATTTGGGAGCAGCTTCTCTCCTTTTCTTTTTCTTTATGCTGCCGTCCGCTGCCTCATTTTTTTTTTTTTTTATAACTTTCTCAAACTCCAATCGTCAATACGTTGCTGACATGCTAGCCCTCCCTCCTCTTTCTTCCTGTAAATACGAGCGTTTCATTTATGTTTCAAGACAAAAAAGACAAAACCAAAAAAAAGGTATATTTCTATTATTTTTATACGATTTTATTGTTTTAAAAAAATTAATTAGTTAATTCTCAATCAATTTTTTTAATCATAAATATCAGTTCCTACATCCATAATCTGTTATGACAAATGCAAATATCAACTCTACCACATATAAGTTTCCAAAACAAAACCAAAATTTTTAAAAATAAAATAATTAAATAAAATTTATTTATTATCCTTATTTGGACCATTTAGAATCAATTTTGATTGTTTAGTCATATCAAAAAAATTTTGGTAGTTCAGATTATTAATTAAGATAAATATAACAATATATTTTCCAATAGTAAATTATTCTTTTAACTTCTGTTAGTTATAATATTATTTTTATTTTAAATTATGTATTTGTTAAGATTGAAAATATACAAATTCAATTGAACTGGACCTGTTAGAATATAATTATATTGTTCATTATTTATATGGTTAAATACTTGTACAGCTGTATCTTTTATATCTCCTCCCTACACGTGTATGGTTATAATTGTATAGCTCATAGAAACCCTATCGGTTCGTCCTATATATATTAAAGGAATCTGAGCACAGCCGCTATAGTGCCTCAGAATATTCATTTATCTTCTTTGTATTGTTTACTCTTTCTTGATACCAGAGCCAGGAAATGGCATCTCCCAATGTGTCTGATGCTTCTGATTCAACGGTCACAAAGACTTAATAGTCTATTTAATTCATCCTCTCAGACCTCTGCGATCAAGCTGGATCGCACCAACTATCTTGTCTGGGAGTTGGTCGTCCTACCTCTAATAGAGGGAAATAAGCTGGAATCCCACATCAATGGTCTCGGTCGTGCTCCTCCTCGTCTTATTCTTGCTGTCGCCGGCGATACTACTGGGGCAAAATCAAACCCAGAATATGAAAACTGGTATTCTATAGATCGTATGCTTGTCGGATGATTAAGAAATACAATGACTCAAGATGTTGCAACACAGCTACTCCACTGTCGTTCGGCCGAAGAGTTGTGGACTGCTGCCAAAAGTCTTACCTGTGCTTCAACCAAGGCACGAATTATGATTCACAAAACTGAGCTCCATAGCACACGGAAGAACAATCTGAAAATGGAAGAGTATCCGAGTAAGATGAAAAATATCCCAGATCAGCTAGCACTAGCTGGAGCACCAGTGTCAACAGAAGACCTTATTCTGCACACTCTCAATGGACTCGATGCTGATTACAATGCCATTGTAGTCAAGCTATCTGATCAACTTCATCTTAGCTGGGTCGAAGTGCAGGCCTCCTTGTTAGCTTTTGAAAGTCACGTTGAGCAGCTCAGTCAAATGTCATCTTTGAGCATTCAGCCCAGTGCCAATATCGCACAAAAGGCCGATATGTCTGATGAAGGCCGTCGCTCTTCTAACTCCAGCAATAATCGTGGTGGCTGGCGTGGCCGTGGCGGTTTTCGCGGTGGTCACTCCAGAGGACGCCATGGTGGTCGCCCGTTCTGTACCTACTGTGAAAGGTATGGACACTTTGCTGCAATGTGCTATGATCAGATGGATCAGCAAAATACGTACCCGCCTCCTCAACCTAACTTCTACTCCTCTGGTTTTCGTCGTTCTCAGGCTCCAGATCATTATAACCCACAAGCTTACTATGCTAATCCCCACTCAGTTGCTGACCCAGCTTGGTATATAGATAGTGGAGCAAACTATCATGTCACACCGGATTCAGATCAGCTGGATTATGTTGCTCCCATAGGTAAGACTCATCTATACACTTGTACTGGACAAAGGAGTCCTATCTTGGGCGTCGGTTCTACTACTATTCCTTGCAATCATTCTCAGTCTAATCTTTTACTTAAGAATGTGTTACTTGTTCCATCTGCCACTAAGAACTTGATGAGTGTAAATAGGTTGGTTGGAGACAATCCTGTCCATGTTCAATTTACTAACAATGGTTGTGTTGTGAAGGACAAGAAGACAGGACATCCTCTGTTGCAGGGAACACCCAAGCACAGATGTATCCAATAGGACTTAAATCTCCTCGCCACAAGCACATGTCGCAGACACGCATTCAGTTCCAGATTTTGTTCGTTGGCACCACACTCTTGGACATCCTGGTTCTAAAGTTTTGAAGCAAGTTTTAAATAAGTGTAAATTGAATATCCATGTGAATGAAAATTATACTTGCAAAGCATGTCAATTTGGAAAATCGAAGCTATTACCTTTTCCTAAGTCTCATTCTCAAGCTTCTTCTCCTCTAGAGTTAATTCATACTGATCTCTGGGGACCATCTCCGGTCCAATCTGTTAATGGTTACCGCTTTTATATTCATTTTGTTGATGATTTTAGTCGCTACACGTGGTTATATCCACTCAAACATAAAGGAGAAGCAATCACAGCCTTTAATCATTTTCGAGCTCTTGTTGAAAATCAGTTTGATGCCAAAATAAAGTCATTACAATGTGACAATGGATCAGAGTATAAACCATTTATCCCTGTTGCTCAAACTGCTGGTATTAATATCAGATTTACTTGTCCTTACACTTCTCAACAAAATGGTAGAGCAGAGAGAAAACACAGACACATAGTTGAAACTGGACTAACCTTGCTTGCCTATGCTCAAATGCCTCTCACATACTGGGTGGATGCTTTCTATATGGCTGTTTACTTGATTAATAGACTTCCAACACCAGTGCTTAATGGCTCAACTCCTCTGTTCAAATTATATACAAAGGATCCAGATTATAAGAGTCTTCAATCGTTTGGGTGTGCATGTTATCCTTGTTTGAAACCATACAACGAGCATAAATTTTAGTTTCACAGTCAACGATGTGTATATCTCGGACCAGCCACTCAACATAAAGGATCCAGGTGTTTAAGCGCTTCTGGGAAAATCTTTGTTTCTAGACATATTGTTTTTGATCCCACTCTGTTTCCTTTTGCCACAGGTTTTCTTAATCGCAAATTGGGCTCTGTCTCTCCATCCATTATTGAGCCTCTGATTATTCAATCACCAAGAATTCATAAAACAGCTGATCCAGTCTATGAGCCCAATCCATCTATCTCTTCGGTTGATAGTGACGAGCCCAATAGTCCTCAAGCTACTGATCATACTTCTTTGGACCGAGCTGCAAACCAACCGGCAACGTCAAGTGAATCTCATGTCCATTCTTCATCGGCCCAAGTTTCAAATGATGGCCCATCTCCTCCAGTCAGTCCGCCAAGAAATGTGAACACTCATGTCATGACAACACGGGCCAAAGCTGGTGTTTTTAAGCCCAAATATCCTTTTGTTGGGCTTCTTAACTTTGAAGATCCAATTTCCTTGTCCAAGTGCTCAGAACCCAAGTCAGTCAAGGATGCCCTAGCCATCTCTCATTGGTGTCGTGCAATGGCAGAAGAATTTGATGCACTCCAGAGAAATCATACCTGGACATTAGTTCCATACAGAGGTCAGAAACTTGTTGATAGCAAATGGGTCTTCAAAACTAAGTTCCAACCAGATGGGTCACTCCTAAAGCCGAAAGCACGTCTTGTGGCAAAGGGATTTCAACAAACTCCTGGAGTGGATTATGGAGAAACCTTCAGTCCAGTGGTGAAATCGACGACGATTCGTGGAGTATTGACAATCGCCATCACATTCAACTGGGAGATCCGGCAACTCGATGTAAATAATGCCTTTCTCAATGGTGTTCTGCAAGAAAACGTTTTCATGACACAACCAGAGGGCTTTATCGACCAGCAGAGACCGAATCATGTCTGTAAGTTAGTCAAAGCAATTTATGGTTTAAAACAAGCTCCCAGAGCTTGGTTTGATCGCTTACGGTGCACTTTAATCAATTGGGGATTTCAAAATGCTAAGAGTGATATCTCTCTCTTCTTCTTACGGACAGATAAGCTAATAGTATTTGTCTTGATCTATGTGGATGATATTTTAGTAACTGGAAACAATCCGAATTACTTGAAAATCTTTGTGAAAAGACTAAATACTCTATTTTCCCTGAAGGATCTTGGTCCACTGTATTACTTCCTTGGTCTTGAGGTCTACAGAGATAGTTTAGGCATCTATCTTAATCAGGCTAAATATACACTTGATATATTGAAGAAATTTAATATGCTTGATTGTGCACCTATCACTACTCCCATGGTCACTGGGAGACAATACTCAATGAATGATGGTGAATTGATGAATGATCCGACTCTGTATAGGCAAGCAATTGGGTCTCTACAGTACCTAACTACTACACGTCTTGATATAGCTTACTCTGTAAATAAGCTTAGTCAGTTTCTTTCTCAACCAAGGACCACTCATTTTCAAACAGTAAAGAGGATTCTTCGGTATCTAAAGGGTACTTATCATTTTGGATTACATTTGAAACCTCTCAAGTCTTTACAGTTACATGCCTTTACTGATGCTGATTGGGCAACAAACATTGATGACATAAAATCGATGGGTGGTTTTTGTGTATACTCTGGAGGTAGATTGATTTGTTGGTCCTCATGGAAACAAAGAGTTATTGCTCGATCGAGTACAGAATCAGAGTACCGAGCTCTTATTGATGGAGCAGCTGAACTACAGTGGTTGAACTCCCTAATCTTCGAATTGGGTCTGTTCATAAAGAGACCATCCCTTATTTGGTGTGATAATCTCAGTGCTAAGGCCTTAGCAGCAAATCCGGTGCAACATGCTAGAAGCCAACACATTGAAATAGACATTCATTTTGTGCGAGATATGGTGTTAGCAGGAAAGCTCGACATTAGATATATTCCTTCAACTCAGCAAGTAGCAGATTGCTTTACCAAGCCCCTTGCTCAAGCTCTTTTTCAGTCATGCAGAAACAAACTCGGGATGCGAATTACGCCCTCTCGTTTGAGGGGGAATGTTAGAATATAATTATAGTTCATTGTTTATATGGTTAAATACTTGTACAACTGTATCTTTTATATCTCCTCCCTACACGTGTATGGTTATAATTGTATAGCTCATAGAAACCCTATCGGTTCGTCCTATATATATTAAAGGAATCTAAGCACAGCCGCTACAGTGCCTCAGAATATTCATTTATCTTCTTTGTATTGTTTACTCTTTCTGGACCCTTCAAAATCAATTTAGATGGTCCCGGTTAAAATGAACATAATAATAATTTTATGGTCTTTTAAAACAATTAATTGGTTAGCTCTTATCAATTTTTGTCAACCATAAATATTATTTCCTGTACCTATAATCTTTATATAAGACTAATGTAAATATTGACTATACAACATATAAGTTGTCAAAACAAAACCAAATGAAAAATATTTTACCAAAAAAAATGAAATATAAAACTTTTTAAGAATAAAATAATTATATAAAATTTATTTGTTATCATTTGAATAAGATAAACATAATAATATTTTCTTAGAAAAGCAACTATATAAAAATAATAGAACTACTAGAAATGCTTAAGAGGAAGAAAATGGGGGAGGGGTAGCGTGTCAGCAAGGCATGGGAGATTAGAGGTTGATAAACACGGGAAGAAAACAGAGGCAGCGGAAGGCAGCAGAAAGAAAAAGAAAAAGAGAAGCTGCTCCCTAGTTATTTGCTTGCTTAAATAAAAAGAGACATTTTTTATTGCACTACAAATAAAAAATTCATTCCATGTCATTGCTGTTAGGAGATGGTTTAAAATTTTACAATGTGTTTGAAAATTTTTTATTGTTAGTTTGTGATGATAGAGACGGATCTGAAGATGGAGATCTTCTAGTACTTGGATTGGACTGCAATAGCTAAAGATTTGGAAGGCTAAACGAATAAATTTACACTATGTTTGAAAATAAGTTCTCTAAAATTATAAAATCACTAAACAAGTCAATTATGGGTGGCGTTTTCATGAATATGAATTAATTACTTTATTGGGTAATACAGACAGACAGTCATATGTGGGAGTTGTTAATGATGATGTGCAACATTGGTCTTATCAAATCAAGGATTAGAAAAATATGTACTAGAAGCTATAAATTGATAACACATCACTAATAAACTTAATTACACAATATTTAATTATTACTTTGGGTTTGGTCCTTACTCAAAAGGTAAAATACAAGTAGACGAGGGGAACACATTAAGACAATAATACACCACGCATCATCACGACTCATCACATCGTGATGATCTTATTTTCAGTTGAGATCTCCAACATAACTTATATGAAGCTATGGAATGGAACCAGAAATATGTGATTTTGGCATGGCAAGCTGCTTACATACTTGCTCCATGGTTGGGCGAGCACGCGGATTTTCATTCAAACAAGTAGAAGTTATTCTTGCAATCAACATCACCTTCTCAGCCACTAAGCCTCGAGGATAAGGTAGCCTTTGGTCTAACACTTCCTTCAAATCCAAATTGGGAGCAACAATTGTTGGTGCTGCACCAGAAGATGTTGAGGAGAAACACGACATTATGAGATCTCTTGGATGCTTTCCCATAATTATTTCCAAAACCAACACTCCAAAGCTATAAACGTCACATTTCTCAGTCACTTCCATTGTGTAAGCAAGTTCTATAACAAAACCAGAAAGATTATCATGAAAAAAACATTGTGAATGATAAATTTTTAATTGTTAAATAATGGAAATATAAAATATAACACCATGCAAACTCAAGTAATGAAAATCACATAACATAGAAGATCCTTAACCTGGAGCAGCATAACCAAAGGTGCCAACAAATGAGGTCCAATTGGTAGAATCTGGATACAAAAGCTTGGATGTTCCAAAGTCAGAGATGTGAGCCTCATAATCTGAGTCTAAAATAACATTTTTGCTTGATAGGTCACGATGAACTATTGGTGGCGAGCATCCATGATGAAGATAGTATAAAGCATTAGCCACGCCTTCAACAACTTTGATTCTTTTAGTCCAATCCAATGTAATTGCTTGCGTCTCTTCTCTTAGTATCTTGTCCAAGCTGCCTCCTTCTAAGAATTCATAAACCAAAAATGAGACCTTTGAATGCCGGCAAAACCCATATAGCTTGATGATATTATGATGCCTAGTTTCTGTTAAGGCCCTAATCTCACTCATAAAAGCTTTTTGATGACACCTATCTTTGTCTGGTATTGAATGAAACTTCTTCACAGCCACAACTTGACCTGTGGATAATTCTGCTTTGTAGACACTTCCAGATCCTCCCTCCCCAATGAGATATTTTCCATCAAACTCCTCTGTGGCTTCAATAATGTTTTCATATACTAATTTCCCATCATAACTCCATATAGCAAACAAATTTTGAGTTTGCACTTCTATTTCTTGACTTTCTGTTTTCCTTGCTTTGTGATGGAAAATAATATATGAAATCCCCGTGAAAAATGTTGCTAGCATCACAGCTCCCAAACTAAATGATACAACTTAGATCACCACCTTCCTCCTCTTGGAATGGCTTGAGTCAAAATTTGTTGTTGGGCAAATTGGTAGGCTAGGTAGATTACCACATAATCCTTTGTTGCCTATTAATCTCTCCATTGTAGCTGTACAAAAGGCTGAAATATTTGGAAGTGGACCTTCTAATTTATTGTGTGATATGTCAATCATAGTCAAGCTTTTCAAATCATTAAAAAAAGAAGGAATCATTCCAGAGAAATTGTTACATGAGAGGTTTAACGTTTCCAGTCGTTGTAGCTCTCCAAGCATTGCTGGGATTCTGCCGGTAAATGAATTTCCACTAAGATCAAGATACCGAAGCTGTTGCAATCGACCAAAACTAATGGGAATGCTGAGGAACTTATTTCCACTTATGTTCAATTTCCATAATTTGGTCAACCCTCCCAGTTGTTTTGGAATTGGGCCACTAAGGTGATTGTTAGCTAGACTTAACTGTTCAAGTTTCGTCAACAATCCTATCTCAATAGGAATGTTTCTTGAGAGTTGATTGTTGCTTAGCCTAAGTTCACTCAATAATGACAAGCGACTCAGTTCCTTTGGAATATTTCTTGTCAAGTGATTTGATGAAAAATCAAGTCGCTGTAACTTTGTTGCCTGACCTAGTTCTGGTGGTATGCCCCCCGACAAGTTATTGTCAGAGATCCCGAGGCTTGTAAGGTTATTACACTGCCCCCATGTGGGTGACAAGTGGCCATAAAGTGCATTGTTACTTAAATCAATATAGTCCAAGTGTGGATATACACCAAAAGCTTCTGTGACATTCCCTGTAAGTTGATTACTTTCAAGCCTGACTCTGATAAGGCTAGAGCAATTCTTCAAACTTCTCGGAATTGGACCAGTGAATTGATTTTTACATGCACTGATATTTTTAAGTAATCCTCCAAGGCAAATATCTTGAGGCAAATGACCTTTGAAATTATTGCGTCCAAGTTGTACGCCTTCCAGTTTCCTAAGGTTATTCATTTCTGGTGGAAGATCACCACTAAGTTTGTTTTGAAGCAAACGTAGTACGGAGAGCTCAGTCAAGTTTCCAATGCTAGACGGAATAGGTCCAGACAGGTTGTTTATTGCCAAACGTAGCTCGGAGAGCGCAGTCAAGTTTCCAATGCTAGACGGAATAGATCCAGAGAAGTTGTTTTTTTCCAAATCTAGCACGGAGAGCTTTGTCAAGTTTACAATGCTTGAAGGAATAGATCCAGAAAGGTTGTTTTGAGAAAGGTGGAGGTTGCTTAGATTGAACAAGTTCCCTATGGATGGTGGGATTGATCCTGATATTTTATTGACCGACAATTGCAATATTCCCAAAGAATGGAGTTTGCCAATTTCTTGCGGAATTGACCCTGAGATTTGATTAGAATAAAGATAAAGTTGTTGTAAACTGGACAGGTTTCCGATAGCAATAGGGATGCTACCAGAGAGATGGTTTTCTGACATGTCAAGTTCCACAAGTCCCTTGATCATTCCAATCCTATGGGGGATAGAACCAGTAAGTTGATTCCCACTAAGTGTTAAGGATTGGATGTTTGTCAAATTTGCTATAGCTTCAGGAATATGGCCACTAAAATGATTATCACCGAAGTCCAGAACACCAATCCTAGTCAATTGTGTGATCTCATTTGGAAGTGGTCCAGAAAGTTCATTATGACTAAACAAAAGAAAGGTGAGTGAGGAGATGTTGGCAATACTTGTTGGAATGCTACCGGAGAACTCATTATAAGAAAAATCTATATGACTGAGTTTGGATAGTTCACCAATCTGGGGAGGGATATTCCCATAAAATGAGTTATTTCGTATCTCTAAGAATTGGAGATGAGGGAAAGATGAGAAATTGAGACTATCAAGCGTACCTCTTAGTCCAAAATCTAGGAGAGATACATTGGAAATGGAGTTGAGCTCATTGCATGCAATTCCAACCCATTTACAAGGATGACTGCTATTATCCTTCCACGGCGATAACGCAGTTTGGCTTTGGTCGTCAAGGCTGGCTTTCCACTTGAGCAAAGCATTTGCTTCACTGTTTAGTGATGAGGTCATGACAAAGGAAACAGGAGATGGGAACAATGTTAAGAAGCCAACTAATAGCACCCACCAAAGTTTTAGCTCCTCAGAAAATTGAGATTCTTTAATGATGAGGAACCCCATGGCTATGAAGGAAATTTTAAACAAATCGAGAATGGTGTAAATGCAAGGGATAGTGAGAGAGATATATAAGGAGATGAATTAACGAGATGAGTTAACAGCCATTCTTTATTCACTGAGTATCATTACTAGCAAGTGGGTGCGTAACTGATGTGACTTGACATTTCTCAAAACAACGCTTCTATATGCAAGCTAGCTGATTAACATATTTAAAACATTAAATTATCTATAATGATTCAGATTCATTTGCCGAAATAGGACATGATAGACAAATCAACAACGTGTTACTCTATATGTAGTCAAGCTAATTGTGGACCTTTCTTGTAACTTGCAAGCTGGCCCAACTTAAGAAGAAGAAAGCAGCTTATTACTGATCAATTTTTCAAGAAGAAAAAGTGAAAGACATTGAAAAGTGGGAGTGGATGTGCAATTCTAATTAGTGAGATTTGAAGAATATTATCTCTGAGACTTCATTAAAAGGCAAACAAATATTTGAGAGATGCGCACCGATAATTCAAATAGTGCGTACATCAAATCTGAAACAAGTATCCTGTATTGAATCCTATTTTATTATATGTATATTTTTCTCCCACTCCTCCTTAATTTTCAATGATTAAATCCTTCTTAAATTCTTTTTTCCCCTCAGCCATCTAACAACATGAATGAGCATGATTAACCATTATCATAGAACAACCATAATTGACATCACATGCAATTAAAATGATTGGTATTCTCATAAAGAGCAACCATAGAACATATTAAGGTTTGAATACGAGGTGATGGTTTTTTGTGAATTTGTCAAAAGAATGCAGCAATAAGAAATGAATAATAATACTTTGCCTAATTAAGGTCTCTTCTTCGATTATGCCAGTTGGGACAAGGAAAAAGATACATCTGCAGCATTGTCTACAGACAGGTCGGTGATTATTTTCCCACTAGCTAGAGAAAAGTGGAAGACTTTTAAAATGTTGAAAAATCAACCGATTTGTTGGAGTAAGGGGCCATTTTTCTTTAATGGCAGACATATTCGAAGAGCATTGTCACTCAGACTTCATTGAAAGGGAAATTAGATCCCGTTTAATACAAAGTATTAAAAATAAAAGATAGAGATTTGGATTAGAATCGAAAAAAATCTACTAAAAGAAATGTCAGCATGAGCTATTACTTATTATATGGGATTAGATAAACTCACAGATGTGAGATTGATGAATACTGTAGCGGGAAGTGGTATTTTCCAATCCCACTTTTCTGGACTTACCTAATCTCATATAACAAATAATTATGTATGCTAAACACTTTTTAGTGATTTTTCTCAATTGTAATCATAATCTTTATCCTTTATTTTCAATAATTCGTATCAAACAGAACCTTAATATCTATGAGAGATTTGCAAATTAAATGGTTATTCAAACCGTACGTAGAATCTAAACCAAGCATTATATGTGAGATATTTTATTAGTATTATAACCATTTAGATATTTAATTAAAAAATTAATAAAATATCTTGAGTGTGTTCAGTTGTTAAATAAGACTCAAGCCCAATGGGGTAATTAATTTCAATCAATATATTGGAATTTCTTTGATGGTGAGAAATACAATCAAGTATCGACGGTTGACAAAATTAAAGCGATATGTTTAGTGAGTGGAAAAATCCCATCTACTTATTTGGTGGTTTCTGGACTAGTGACGACTAATTTTAATTGAGATTTGTGACTTTTGCTAGTTAGAAGAGGCTTGAATGTTTATTTTCTTCTCATTCTTGTTCTATTTTGCAGTTCTCTATTCTCATCTTAAATTTCTAGATTATCTAACTCAAAGCTATGCATGAGGAATCTATAAAGTCTTCCACCGTATTTTTATAAGAGGATTCATTTTTATATTATCTAGATTATTTATTTGGTTATATGAATCTGTCTTACATCCCATAGGTCGAATCTTGCTTTATTTTCTATCTTTTTCGTCTTATCTTACTCCTCTTTAATTCTTAATTATTAGATCCATTTTTTCTTAATGGTATAAGAATTTGAATGAGTAAGATTAACCATTAGTCATAAAGCAGCCAACGGTCTTGACACGCAACTAAAATGATTCTTCATAAGGCATAGGATGAACTAATAATCGAGAAAGAAAGATTTGTCTTTGAAAGAATGCAAAGTGTGTCGGTTGTCCTACCACCTTCATCTTTCTTTTCTTCCTCCCTTTTCATTCTTTCTGGTTTCTTCTCCTTCCCATGTCCTCCTTCTCTTTCCTATGTTTCTTGCTTTCTTATCTCTCTGCTTTATTTTCTCTTGCCTAGACGTTGCCATGTGTCCCCAAAAAATTCTCATTCAAATATTAACATATATTCTTTCTACTATATATTGGGGTTGTACCCAACTAATATTCAATTGTTTTAGGGAAAAAATCCCACTTAATTTTAGTTAAAATATTTTAATCCAAATTTATACTTATATTTTTAATAGATTTTTAATCAGGCCAATAAGCCTAATTAAAAAAGTTTTAAATATTGTTCAAAGACTATAATGTCCCTTCGTAGTTAAAAAAGAGAGATTTTTGCTTCATCATACTTCAATTTTTTATATACTTTTCATTTCATTAACTTAAATATAATATATATATTGATTAAAAATTTGATTCAGAGTATTTTATAGTTAAAAGTTAAAATTAAATTTAAAATATTGGATAACTGTTCATTCTTATAAAGAATTACATGATATTAAAAATTAAAAAAAGTAGTTGTGCAATTTAAATTAAAAAAATTTACGCCATGCATGTTATCATAATTTAATTTAAATTTTGAGATATAATTATAGACCCCATAAGCTCATTATCTTTCATAAGAAAATTTAGAGGTAGGACCTTTGGGAGAGGCTAAGAGAGGGCATCAGATCAGGAAAATAGATAAATTCTTAGAATTCTTTTCCGATTAACTCAGATGACTCTTTGGTTAGTAAGAGACTTATTAATGGAAAATTGAGAGAAAAAGGGAATAGAAGAAAGTTTATGTCAATGTAACTACCCAAGACATAATTTTTAAAGTTTATGTCAATGTAACTGCTCAAGACATAATTTTTCCACCTTCTATAGAAATCCCTAATAACACGGGAGGAATCTAGATGGTTCAAATGGATATCTAGGAAAGTTGAATCCGGATGGAAACAGAGAAGGCCTAGTTCCTTCCTTCCCACATGCTTCATCCTATATGAGTTTATTAGGTCTATGCTTAGCTCAAAATTTAAATTAAATTGTGATAACATGATGTAAAATTTTTTTATATGAATTGCACAAATATTTTTATTTTTTGAGATTATATAGTTCTTTAACAAAATAAAAAATTATTTCAGACTTTAAATTTAATTTTAATTTTAACTATAAAATACTCTAAATCAAATTTTTAGTCTCAAATATATACATGTTAGCGAAAATTATATTAAAAAATTGAAGTAAGATAAAAAAGCCTCGATTAAATCTAAATGAAATACCTACCTTCAATTTTACTTTTTAATTATAGAGGGATATTCTAATCATTTAACAACTTTCAAAAATTCCTAATTAAGTCCCCTGGTCTAATTAAAAATTTGTTAAAAGTATAAATGTAAATTTACATTTTGATATTTTTGATGGATTTAATTGAGATTCTCCCTACCTTAATCTGCAGCAGCTAAATAGATACATAAACATATAATATGTTGGTTTATAAAAGATGACTTAAATGCTTTACAGTAGCTCTAGGATAACTTTAAAAGTAGCTCTAGAGTAGTTGTTAGTAGTCTATTGATAAATATTTATTTTTATGATTATTGGAGATTATCATTGAGTTTTTTAGAGTAGCTTTGTTGTAACTATTTGTAAGTTGGAGTAATGGGTACCTATGGAAATTCTCCATGTACACGTTGATAGCATGTGATTCTCCTTTGTTGGTTATCTACTGAATTAATTATGCAAGACTGAATTATATAAATATATGATATGTATTCTGAATTTCTTTTAGTGTGATTTAACATACATTTCGTTTCATTTGTTATTTACATTATTGATTAATTAATGCAATAATTAATATTAATACTAATTTAATTGCTTGTTCATTATAATAATTAAATTATGGAGATATTATTCATATTTTTAACTTACAATTCCTATATAGATTAGATATATATATTTATGTGGGTATGTGAGTTGGATTTAAAATGTGTGTTCGAATTGTGGTTGAATCATTTTCAAGCATGCTTGTATGATTTAGAGTCTTTCTCTTCAAGCATGCTTGTATTCTAATTACTGTTGCGGAATCTGCGAGTACTTTGTTTGTTTCAAACATG
Organism: Neltuma alba; assembly: GCF_004799145.2. Classification (NCBI taxonomy): domain Eukaryota; kingdom Viridiplantae; phylum Streptophyta; class Magnoliopsida; order Fabales; family Fabaceae; genus Neltuma; species Neltuma alba. The sequence continues at coordinate 29,545 of NW_021633499.1, forward strand.
CTCGTAACTTATTTTAATGATTCAATAAAGTATTTTAATCACTTTCAAACCTGCTTGTGTGCCTTGTATTTGTTGTGGATGACAAGCGCTGGTGATGTGGGCTGAGGACATGATGATGATATTATATGACATAGTGACCACGTAATTTGCTTCTGCTTTGCATATAGTGATCGGTGTCTTGTAAGTCTCCACTGCTTGGCACATGGAACGAAGACTTCTAGGTCCCTCTTATGACATGTCACTGAATTTTAGGGGGAAAACCATTTTACAAGTATATATACCTTTTCTCAATTTTGAATTTGGCACATGTACATTTTTTATTAAATCACCATTTAACTTTGCTTTGTTAGCCATGTACTTTAAGAAACACAGTGAAAGGATCAATTAATGGAGGAAATAGCTAGATTTTGATTTCAATCGCAAGAAATATCCAACATCGTGTGTGACTGTGCATGTAGAAGAAATTATAAGCTAAACTTCCCGTAACTTACAAGTTGGGGCAACTTATATTTTCTCAGTGGAAGACTCCGAAATGTACAAGTGGAGGGGCCATTTTGATTACTGATAGACACATTTGGCCGTATTATGAGAGAGACTTCATTGTAATAGAATCAGTTCAAAGTGCATAATCTCAGTAGGCCACGATATAAAGAATAAACTACTACCTTTATTTTTTAGTCCTTTTTGTTTTTTGGCCTGAGACAAGAAACTACTGTTGAAAATGCAATTTAATGGCTAAATATATCATATTCTTAACTTTCATTGTTAAGTTTTTAATACCTACTTTACATAAACTATGAAATTACATCTAATTTTACTCTTCATGATATTAACTTTCACTATCAAAATAATGACTTTCAATGACAATTCTAAAAAGTCACTGCTAAAACTTGACTTTTAACAGCGACAATTTAAGTCACCACCAAAAATATGGCTTTTTATCGCGACAATTGAAATCACAACTAAATGGGTAAGTTTTAGCTGTGACTTTAGTTATTGTTATTGAAAGTCACACTTTTAAGTTGCCATAGAGAGTCACATTTTTAAGTTGCTGCTAAAAGTATGATTTTTCAAAACTAATTTTTCTTTCTTTACTAACAAATAAAATTTTTTGTTTAAATATAATATTTATTATCTCAAAATATTAAATGTATCATTTTATGATAAAAAAATAAAATAAGGTAATGATATTTCATTTTCATAGGATTTATGTTTAAATCAATGCTTTAATTAAAATGTATTATACATTTACAATTATATACCATATACTCCTATGGTCTTTAATATAGGACCTAATTTGAGAGTTGATATTAGTCTTATATATAAGACCTATTTTACATGTTTATCAATTTTTTTTCAATTAACCTCATTAATTTTTTCTAATAATGATTAAGTAGGAGAGGGAGGTAGAAAATTTAGAAAGATGCTTGGGTATTTTAGAAAAAAAATCATATTAACTAATTTAACTAATATTCTTAATCTACTCAAATTAGCTAATTAAGTCTTACATTAAGGAATGGAAGAGTATCTATTTAAATGTTTTTATTGTTTTAGTGTCTACTTAAAAATAATTATTCTACTAATTTGATAGATAAAGTTTAATACATTGTATGTATTTGTCTATATAAAATATAATTAACAAAATGAATTTCAACAATTTACTAATGATAAAAAAAAGAAGTGACTTTTAGTGCAACTTTTTAAAATCGTCATTTAAAATTTGAGTTTCAGTGACGACTTCCATTGTTACCGCTAAAAGTCACACTTTTAGCAGCAACTTTAGAAATTTTATTTTTTACAACTATTTTTTCTCACCAACAAATATAATTTTTTTGTTTAAATATAGAGTAATATTTAACATGACAAAAAAAAATTAAATGTATCATTTTTTGAGGAAAAAAATAAAGAAAGAATCCCACAAAAGGAAGCTTGAACTTACTAAATCCTAAATTTGGTGTGGTAACAATAGTTTGTCTGGTTTTAATAACACTAAATTTGTAAATAATAATAAATTTTTATTAAAATCCTTTATTTGATATTTAGTAATTTTAAACTTCTTTTTATGGGATCCTCACAAAAATAAAATAAGATTTAAATAATATAATTTGGCTGGTAAGAAATATAAATGATATAACTTAGTCTATATTTTTTTTTCATAAAAATTATATCATCATTAATAACCATAATGTAAAAACAATTATGAATAAAGTCGTTAAAATTATATAATTAATCTAAAATAAAAATAAATTTTAAATTGAGGAAAAATAGTACATGTCATCTATTCTATAATATTATAAATATTAATCTGTCAAACAATTTATTAATATATTAAATAGATGTTATTAATCAGTAAAATAACATTAAAATATATTAAATAAATAATATTAATTTATTAAAAAATAATATTATAAATATAATGTGAATATATATATATTAATATCATGTTTTATATTTTAATACACACACATTATGACATATACGTATACATTATATATTTATATATTAAAATTATATTATTTATTTCATATATATATGTATATAAATATTATACTATAAATAATACACACACACATTTGTGTGCAATATTGGCGTGATGATGTGGCACAATAAAATGGCACAACGAAAGGGTTGACATGTGGCCCGATGAGGTGGCGGTTGACATGTGGCGACATGTAGTGGTGGCGCTATTTTTCTTTAGTGACTCGCCGATGAAAGTATAGTATCAGTAATACCCGCTATCTATGGTGACGACTTTTTGTTATAGTTGAAAATCAAATTTTTTTTTGCAGTGCTTATAACAACATATTATAAGATATATTAAGGTATATTGAATCTGTACATTAAAACTTCACTTTCTTTAAAAGAACTCTTAACTTTTATAAAAATGATAGTTTTAAAAATAATCTGGTTATAATAAAAATGATAATTATTATAAATAAAGAAGAAATAAGGAAGAATCACACAGAAGAAGTGAGGATCAATAAGAGAGAGTATTTCTCATTCCATTCAAGAATACTCAATACATTATACATGGCCTCTATTTATAGATATAGCTTTACACCTTTGATAGGATCTACAGATTATATAATAATAGGAGATAATTGTGGGATATAGAGATAATTGGAGATATTAGATATTATAGGAGATAATGGGAGATATATGGACATACACAAAGATATTATTATATTCATAACACTCCCCCTTGGATGTCCAATATATATGAATGTGCCTCGTTAAAAAACTTCAATTAGAAAAAACCCTGTGGGATAAAAACCTAGCAAAAGAAAAAGAGTACATCATTCATTGATACACTATGCAATGCTGCCTCATTAAAAACCTTACTAGGAAAACCCAGTGGGACAAAACCATAGACAAGGAAAAAAGAGTACAGCGTGTATCAACTCCCCCTCTTGGCAACATCAGTTGACATTTTGGAGCCTGTAAAGTCTAATATAACGAATAACCCTTCCAAATATTGTAATGAGATAAAAACATCAAATATGAATTTCATAATCTTCTAAAAATTATGAGACAAATAGTCCTTTTATGGTTTACCCACATGTAGATCATACTATGATCTCTTGACATGAGGATCAAACAAAAATACTTTATTTATGTAGCGATTAAGATTAGTCTTGGGTACCTTCAAATAAAATAATATTACCTCCATGGCACCCTTAAAGTAACGAAGAATATTTTTAATTCCATTCCAACATCTTCATGTTGATAAAAAAAACTATCATGCTAATCAGCAAACGATATATCAGATTCTGTATGGCTAGATATATAAATGTTTCAGTGATACTAAGATATGGTACTTTTGGACCAAATGTTTATTTATTACGTTCTGGAGGTCTAAATCGATATTTAGTCCATATCTAAAGATCTTGCAACTAATGAAACATATAATAGATGTTGCTCATCCACATAATAGATGTGACTTATCTATGTGTATTCTTCTGAAAGGTTTCATGTCAAATTTGTTTCTTTAAGCAATTTACAACTATTGAAAACTCATCAGTAGTTCTGATATTATCATTATAAATAGTACTGATAACAAACTCATTTTGAATCTTTTCACAAACAGACAAGTTGGAATAAGTTTACATCATTCCTTCAGTTGATATTAACCACATATATCTTATATAGAGACTTACTTCAATGGTGTTCTTGAGAACATAATTGTATGCTTTTAGAAACTTAAATCCTTTAAGGATTTTCATACATTATGATCCATATCTATTCATGTATTGGATCATTTATATTTATACAAGGATTTGAATCCTTCTAGGATTCACATATAATTTCACTACATAGTGAGTAACTATATTTTCTAGACGCATATGAGATATTTTTATAAATTATCAAACTGCCAGATTGATAAGATACATAAAAATTTTAATTCACCACAAGATTTTATTTCTCTTTTCTTGTACAAATGCCCATTACACTTCAGGTGCTTGGGTTAGAAATACACAAATCTCCTGTTATAATGTGGTGTCTTTTCTTTTTTGTTGGCCAACCATTTTTCTGTCTGTATCTCATAACAGGTTTATATATAAGATCCTCACTTGATCATGTAATATCATCAATCAAATTATTGTCGACAATTTTATTTCTTTATCGGTTCTATTTTCTTTTATGACATAATATATCGAGATCTCTTTATTGCTTTCAGACACTTAAACCTCTTCGGGAGTCAAAGAATTATGTCTTAACCTCTTTTGCAATTCATGCCTCCTTAGTATGATCATCATGATCATTTGCTCCGTTTTCTTTTCTTTTGGAACCGATCATAATCTTATGCTTTTAGCATATCTTCAAGAATGGAAGCATTTTTAGCTGGAATACAAGAATTAAAAATTTTCATTTGGGTCAGTAATTACATCTAGCAGACATTAGTAATGTTTTATAAATGCAATACTTTATGAACTTCTAGTTCATACGACTATATTTGAGGATCTACATTTGATAGTGAAAGTGCATTCTGTGTGCTCTCTTTTCTAGCTATACATTTTCTCCCCCTCATATTGGAAATATACAATGTAGGTCTCTCAAATCCATAAATCTCTTTTAGAAACATTATTTTGTTTCATTTAGAGACAAACAAGAATAAGGAGGTTCTTATCCAACATTGATCCCAACTTACTTTTCATATCTATCTATGTGTATTATTACGGTGGAATAATAAATATTGCACATTCTAAGATGAAAAATGTCTGGCTCCTGACCAAAAGCCAATTATAATAGGAGAATTCGCAATATATTGTTGGCTTGATGTATTTATGTGCAAAAAATATATAAAATCAGTCATCCCAATACTCAAATGGGAATTCTGTTATCATAAACTTTGATCTAGTTACTTATGGAGGCTTTTACTAAGCATATAATCATTAGCAACGTGAGGAACAATCACTAGCAATCTCAACAAGAATCATATTGATTTCATAATCAAGAACTTATGTACTTAACGTAATTATCTGAACATATTTGCAAACTTCAGGTTGCAAGTTGATCATAAACACTTGTGACCATTTTATAGATGCATTTTTTACTTATAGAGTATTACTTTGGTCCACATGGTGTCTAAATGGGCCCATATATAAAGTTGATACATTATAAATCCATACGGATCCGATTTTGAGCATAGCTAGTGATGTTCTCTTTGAGAACAAACAACACATAAAAATTCTTGAATCATATATCATTTTTAAAGAATCTTCCGATTCTTTAATAAATGACAATACACATTTTTTATGATATTTTGCATTATTATGATCCGGGATGATCTGACTGGTTATGCCAAATTATGAATGCATAAACTTCTGGTTTATTGTAAAATTATTCTCAATTATTGGTAAACTTCTTGTTCCCATGTTATATTATTTATTTTTCTCCTTAATATTCCATAAGGAATATGTTATCAATTATGAATTTTATCTTCAGGATAATAAATTATAATATAGCTCTTCTAGAGCATTAGTTTTTATCTTTTACCCAAATAGTAGAAACCTGTGCACTCATGGAAGGTTGAGCGCTACTAGCTCTTCTGGAGCTTTTTTTTTTCAAAAAGAACATGAGATATAAGGAATGACATTAATATTAATAATAACAAATTCCATCCAACATGATTCACACTTGTATTTCAACAATCTCCCCCTCAAGTGTAAGTCATATAAATATATTTTTCTTATTTCTGTATTTCAAATACAATGAATAATATATAGTAAGCTAATAACATATCTTTAACTTGACAATCCAAATGCTTCCTGATTCATATATAATAATAGATTTCAATCCAATTGAGCTATTACCTTAAGACCCTTTGATAAGTACATATTCTAATATAAATGTTTATGGGTCATAATTTTTTATCATCAATTTCTTTTCTGCCCACAAAAATAATGGGGGGAACTACATTAGTTATTCAAGAACTATATCGATTTTGTTACTAGTTCTTCAGGAATTATATCAACATTTTGCTATTAGTTCTTCTGAAACTATATCAATCTTTTGTTATTAGTCCTTCTGGAACTATATCAATTTTTTGATTACATATAGTTTTTTTAAAAAAAATGCTATATATTGTTCTTCAAGAACTAAAATATATTATTATTTCACTATATGATATACTTCACTTTTTGTTATACTTTTTTTTTTCCAAAATATGAAGTATTTTTTTGAACAAAAAATATATATTTTCTCGATATTTCGTTATGCAAAAACTTTATTTCCTTGTATATATTATGTAACGCTTCAAAACTTATTCATAAATTTATAAATTCAACAAAAAAAAATCTATAAGGACTAAAATCAAACTATATAGTTAGGAAGATTTGAATTATAAGCCTTTAGGGCTATTTATAAGTTATTAGTCTTCAAGACTCTATATTGGAAATTATATATATTTTTAAAGATCATTTGTGTCACTTCATATTTAAATCATAAGCCTTCAGGGCTTTAAAAACATCATAAGTTATTATTTTCTTGTCATTCAATAACATGAGTGTAATGGCAGCTGGCCATTTAGTAATAAGAAAATTATAATATTAATAAATATCAAATTGAATGTCAAAAATATATGAGAATAAGATACAAATAAAACTTGAATTTCAAGCTAATTAAATGTAACATGAAATAAAGAAAAAAGTTAAACTCTTTTACCAATACATTCTTCACTATATAGTCATTAGTTTTTTGAGCTACATTATTTATAATTCTAATTCTTATAATTTTTCTTTTATAAACAAACCATATAATGATCATTCTCATAATCAAAACTATATGGTTTTAGGCCATTTAATAAAGAAAATAAAGATACATGGCATCTAGCTATTTAATTTCAAAATAAAAAAAATTAAAGATATATGGTTTTTGACCATAAGATAGAACTTTGATGTTATATGGCTTCAAGCCAATTAATAAAATAACAAAATTAAATATTTATGACTTCTAGTCATAAGATAGAAAATCAAAATTATATGAATGCGAACCATTTAATAAGATAAAAGAAAAATTAAATATATATAAATGGCTTTTGGTTATAAAATAGAAAATTCAACATGATATATAAAATAAAGAAAAATTATATATATATTGATATAACTTCTGGTCATAAAATAGAAAATACAAATTATATGGCTTCTAGCCTTTTAATGAGTAAAAAAAAATTCAAATATCTATGGCTTCTGGCCGTAAGATAGAAAATCAAATTTATATGGCAACTAGCCATTTAATAAGATAAAACAAAATTATATATATATGGCTTGTGGCCATAAAATAGAAAATTCAAATTACATGGCTTCTAGCTATTTAATGAGATAATAGTAATCAAATATATATAGCTTCTAGTCATAAAATGGAAAATTTATACCGAATTACTTCTAGTTATTTGATAAGATAAAATATCAAATATATATATGGCTTTTAGCCATAAGATAAAAACTCAAAGTTTTATAGTTTTTGGCTATAATATAGAAAATTAAAATCATATGGCTTTTAGTCATTTAATTTGAAAAGAATGAAAAATCTAAGTTATATGGCTTCTAGCCATTTAATTACAATGGGATAAAAACTTAGAATTATATGGTTTCTGGTCATTTAACTTTAGATGGTAAATCTTTACAGACACTGCTAGTATCTATTGGAACTTCGGGTTCCATCAAAATAGTAACATTAGGTCAATAAGAAATAGAGGGGAAAAAATCTCCAATCATAGCCATGGAACCCAATGTTTAAAACAACGGTAGATAATCCTTTTAATTCCATATAATGGTTTAGATTATCCTAGATAAATTGAATAGGAATACAGATACTCTGAAACATCATATATATGATATTCGAGGTATTTTTATTTGAATAGAGCAAATGATACTCTAGAAAAATAATAAAGACGATGCTCTAAAGTTATGATGGGGTAGAAAAGTATATCATATGCACCTTGGTTAGAACTTCGTGCTGATAACGTATTATGAATAAAGAAGAAATAGAGAAGAATCATATAGAGGAAGTGAGGATCAATAAGAGAGAGTATTTCTCATTCCATGCAAGAGTATTCAATACATTATACATGGCCTCTATTTATAGACACAGCTTTACACCTTTGATAGAATCTACAGATTACATAATAATAGGAGATAATTATGGGATATAGAGATAATGGGAGATATGAGAGATTATAGGAAATATAGGAGATAATGGGAGATATATAGACATCCACAAAGCTATTATTATATTCATAACAATAATTATTATTTTTTGCATTATATACATGTCAGTTTATCTAGTTAAATTGTTTGTGAGATAAAAAATAGATGGTTGTGAAAGTTGAGTATTTGTATGAATAATACTCCTCTGGTCTTATTTATATGACAGAGAGAGAATTTTTTTGGTCCTATTTTTCAGCATGAATGCACTATTTTGTCCTTAATTTATTATAGTGTAGGTAGTTATCTCTTTTGAAAGGTGCACATATTAAATATGGGTTAAGTTGAAAAAATTTTATATTTTAATGGAGAGTTAATGTATTTTAAGGTTTTTTTAGCTTGTGTGAAATATGGTAGAAGTGTCTTATAAATAGGACTAGAAGAGTATATTGTTTCAAATAAAAGTTGTTTTAAATGACATTAATAAAGTTGTGAAACTTAGTGAAAAGGTTGTCAATGCCATTAATAGTATAGGAAACGTAGCAAGTGCTGAAACATTTTCGACTAATTTGTAAATGGAGACCACTCTTGCTTGTGTGAATTTGGGAACCTCAATAGTTAGCTTAGCTTGTAGAAGATTTTTCTTCCTTTATTTCTTTTTTCTTGGCCCTTGATCAATGCAGATGTAGCAGCCTTGTATTTTCCCTTATATTCTAGTTGATATACCAAATGTAAGTAGTGTTGTTTGATTTGACCAGTATAGGAAAAATTATGGCTGCGTCTTTATGTCATTTGCCAGAAGGAAAAAGGTTTATATTCAATTTGATGACAAGTTTAAATGATTTTATTATTGGGATATACTACTTCCAGTCCTTAATATAAGAACTCATTTGATTTTTATTTTAGTTCTAAATATAAGACCTCAATTCACTTTATCTCTCATATTTATCCATTTTTTTCAATATAATAATAGTAGTTCTAGCTAATATACTTGATTGGCAAGGATATTTTAGAAAAGAAAATATATATTTATTACAAATAACGAACCTAATTAGTTTTTTTAATCTACTCAAATTAGTCAACTAGCTCTTATATTAAGGACCTGAGGGAGTACATATGTTTTGGCAAACTGTTGAGTCCTACTTCACTTTACACAGCTTGCCTTGTACATTGAATTCCTCCTCTAACTCTTCAAATTTCTAATTTACATAATGTTTGATGGCTGTTACGTGCGCTTATCTCATTCATTGGTTGAGGCATCAAAAGATGAATCCGATTCAATAGTCATCACTAGCCAGGGGATCTAGGAGGCTATATCTTGAGATCACTCATATATTTATGATGTGTTTGAAAAAAATAAGTTCTCCACTCTAAGAATACAAAATTGTTAAACAAATAAATTCTGAGTGACACATGCATAAATTAATTACACAATATTTAATTATTATCTTGAGATGGTTCTTATTCAGATTGTGAAACATCCTTACAACACAACACAAGTAGAGTAGGGGAATGCATTAAGTATTCAGAGGACGCATCACATATCACATAGTAATAATAGGATTTTGATTGAGATCTCCAACATAACTTATATGAAGCCATGGAATGGAACAAAAAATATGCGGTTTTGGCATGGCAAGCTTCCTTAAATACTTGCTCCATGATTGGGCGAGCACGTAGATTTTCATTCAAGCAAGTAGAAGCTATTCTTGCAATCAGCATCACCCTCTTAGCCACTGAGCCTTAAGGATAAGGTAGCCTTTAGTCTAACACTTGCTTCAAATCCAAATCATGAGCAACTATTTTTGGTGCTGCACTAGAAGATGTTGAGGAGAAACAAGAGATTATAAAATCTCTTGGATGCTTTACCATAATTATTTCCAAAACCAACACTCTAAAGCTATAAACGTCACATTTCTCGGTCACTTTCATTATGTAAACAAGTTCTATAACAAAACCAAAAATATTATCACGAAAAAAATATTGTGAATAATAAATTTTTAATTGTTAAAAAATGAAAACATGAAATATAACACCATACAAACTCAAAAGTAATGAAAATCATGTAACATAAAAGATTCTTAACTTGGAGCAACATAGCCAAAGGTGCCAGCAAATGAGGGGCATTGGTAGAATTTGGATACAAAAGTTTGGATTCCAAAGTTAGAGATGTGAGTCTCATAATTTGAGTCTAAAATAACATTTTTGCTTCATAGGTCACGATGAACTATTAGAGGTGAGCATCCATGATGAAGATAGTATGAAGCATTAGCCACCCCTTCAACAACTTTGATTGTTTTAGTCCAATCCAATGCAATTGCTTGTGTCTCTTCTCTTAGTATCTTGTCCAAATTGCCTCCTTCTAAGAATTCATAAACCAAAAAGGAGACCTTTGCATGCCAACAAAACCAATATAGCTTGATGATATTATGATGCCTAGTTTCTATCAACGCTCTAATCTCACTCATAAAAGCTTTGTGATAACACATATCCCTGTCTAGTCCTAAATGAGGCTTCTTCACAGCCACAACTTGACCTGTGGATAATTCTGCTTTATAGACACTTCCAGATCCTCTCTCCCTAATGAGATATTTTTTGATGAACTCCTTTGTGGCTTCAATAATGTTTCCATATACTAATTTCCCATCATCATAACTCCATATAGCAAACAAATTTTGAGTTTGCACTTCTCTTTTGTGACTTTCTGTTTTCCTTGCTTTGTGATGGAAAATAATATATGAAATCCCAGCAAAAAATGTTGCTAGCATCACAGCTCTCAAACTGAAGGATACAACATAGATCACCACTTTCCTACTCTTGGAATGGCTTGAGTCAAAATTTGTTGTTGGGCAAATTGATAAGCCTTTGTTGCCCTTCAATCTCTCCATTATAGCTCTACAAAAGGCTAAAATATTTGGAAGTGGACCTTCTAATTTATTGTGATATATGTCAACTATAGTCAAGCTTTTCAAGTCATCAAAAAATGATGGGATCTAGAGAAATTGTTACATGAGAGGTTCAACGTTTCCAATTGTTGTAGCTTTCCGAGCATTGCTAGGATTCTGCTGGTAAATGGGTTTCTACTAGGATCAAGAGACCAAAACTATTGCAGTCAGCCAAAACTAATGGGAATGCTGAAGAACTTATTTCCACTTGTTTTCAATTCCCATAATTTGGTCAACCCTCCCCCAATTGTTTTGGAATTAAGCCACTTAAGTGATTGTTAGCTAGACTTAATTGTTCAAGTTTCATTAACAATCTTATCTCAATAGGAATGTTTCTTGAAAGTTGATTGTTGCTTAGCCTAAGTTCACTCAATAATGACAAGCGACTCAATTCCTTTGGAATATTTCCTATGAAGTGATTTGATAAAAAAAAATCAAGTCGTTGTAACTTTGTTGCCTGACCTACTTATGGTCATATGTCCCCTGCTAAGTTATTATCATATATCTCAAGGTTTGTAAGGTTATGGCACTGCTCCCATGTGGGTGACAAGTGGCCATAAAGTGCACTGTTACTTAAATCAATATATTCCTAGTGTGCATATATACTGAAAGTTTCCGTGACATTCCCTGTAAGTTGATTACTGTCTAGCCTGACTCTGATAAGCCTAGAGCAATTCTTCAAACTTCTCAGAATTGGACAAGTGAATTGATTGTTATTTACAGAGATCTTTGTAAGTAATCCTCCAAGGCAAATGTCTTAAGGAAAATGACCTTTGAAATTGTTGCCTCCAAGTTGTAAGCTTTCTAATTTCCTAAAGGTTATTCATTTCTGGTGGAAGATTGCCACTAAGTTTGTTTTGAAGCAAATTTAGTATGGAGAGTTTAGTCAAGTTTCCAATGCTAGACGAAATAGATCCAAAAAGGTTGTTTTCATAAAGAAGGAGGTCACTTAGATTGATCAATTTCCCTATGGATAGTGGGATTGATCCCGATATGTTATTGCCTAACAATTGCAATGTTCTCAAAGAATAGAGTTCACCTATTTCCTGCGGAATTGACTCTGAGATTTGATTGGAATATAGATAAAGGTTTTTTAAACTGGACATGTTTCCGATAGCAGTAGGGATGCTACCAAAGAGATTGTTTCTTGACATCATTCCAATCTCATGAGGGATAGAACTAGTAAAGTGATTGGAATCTGATTGGAATCAAGATAAAGCTTTTGTAAAATGGATATATTTTCAATCTCATGGCCGATAGAACCAGTAAGCTGATTATGTCCAAGTGTTAGGAATTGGATGTTAATCAACCTACCAATTTGTGGAGGAATATGACCATAAAAGTAGTTGTCTTCAAGATGCAGACATAATAACTTGACTAAAGTTCCCATTGCCATTGGAATATAGCCAAAAAAAATTTTGTTTGCTAGGTCAACCCATGACAGTTTAGTCAAATTTCTTATAGCTTTAGGAATATGGCCACTAAAATGATTATGACGTAAGCCCAAAACACCAATCCTAGTCAACCATGTGATCTCATGTGGAAGTGCTCCAGAAAGATTGTTATGACCAAAAGAAAGAAAGGTGAGTGAGGAGTGATTGGCAATACATGTTTGAATGCTACCAGAGAACTCATTAAAGGAAAAATCTGTGGAACTAAGTTTGGAGAGTTGACTAATTTGGAGAGGGATGGTCCCATAAAATGAGTTATTTCGTATATCTAAGAATTGGAGATGGGACATAGATGAGAAATTGAGACTATCAAGCGTACCTCTAGTCCAAGATCTGGAAGAGATATATTGGAAATGGAGTTGAGCTCATTGCATGCAATTCCAACCCATTTACAAGGACGACTGCTGTTATCGTTCTATAAAGATAACACAGTTTGGCTTTGGTGGTCAAGGCTGACTTTCCGCTTGAGCAAATCATTTGCTTCACTGTTTAGTGATGAGGTCATGAAAGAGGAAATAGGAGATGGGAACAATTTTGAAAGGCCAACTAACAGCACCCACCAAAGTGTTAGCTTATCAGAAAATTGAGATTTTCTAATGGGGAACCCCATGGCCATGAAGGAAATTTTAAACGAATCGAGAATGGTGTAAATGCAATGCGTAGTGAGAGGTATATATAAGGAGATGAATTAACAGTCATTTATCCATTGACTTGACATTCCTAAAAACTACGCCTCTGCATGCATGCAAACCAGCTGCTTAAGATATTTAACGCAGTAAATTATTTATAATGATTCCGATTCATTTGCCAAAATAGCATATGATAGACAAACCAACAACATGCGTGACTGTACATGTAGTCAAGCTAATTGTGGACTTTTCTTGTGACTTGAAAGTTGGAGCAACTTATCGAGAAACCAGCCCAACGGCTAATCATGTTGCTATAGAAAACAAAAGTTAAAAACTTTGAAAAGTAGGAGTGGATGGACTGTTCTGATTTATGAGTTAGGGTGGCGGAGCCATTTTAGTTAACGATTGCAACATTTGGGCCATATTATGACTATGAGACCGACCTCATTCGAAGAGAAATTCTTGGAGGTTAACTTGTAAATTGCCAAAGTTTGAGCTGTAACTACCAAGTATCAATATTTGAAAAAAGTTGATTTATAATTTTAATAAGTTTATTTGTTATTAAATGGATTGTTTCATTGTCAATCAAACAAGTTTCTTATAAATAAGGAGAAAATAATACATTCATAGTAAAAATTTAATGAGGTAACTTATAAATAAAATTAAAAAAATATTTTTTTTATATCTTATACATAAGATCAGAGGAGTATAATTTTCACCAAACAAATCATATATAGAATTCTTCATTTTACAGTGGCATAACTGTGCATCCTTTTTTGTTGGCTTTTTTACTTCTTATCATATATTCTTATGTGTTTAAATTCAACATAAATTTACTTGTTAATAAATATTATAGTATGAAAGAATGCAATACTTAATTTACATGATATGAAAAGTATTATATATATTGGCACGAAAAAGTGTCATATATTTATTAATACTTAAATCTTTTAATAGATAAAAATATTTTATTTTTGCTAAAAAAAATCCTCAATTTGTTACAAATTTAATTTGATCCATTTGCCATTTGGGATCAAAATGAGCAATCTTAGTTACAAATTTAATTTATACGAAAACAATTAAAATTTAAATAAAACCAAACGAACCTAAAATTTGATCCTTCAAATGAACCCCTTAAAATTTATATTTCGCGGATCGATCCTAAACTTTGTGATTTGCTTACTCTTTTTTTTTTTTCTTGAAAAAAATTATCATATTATTTTAACTTGCTTTTTTGGCCTAGTATTTTAACTTTCTCTATTAAGTTTTCAATACAAATTTTCATATGGTCTGAAATCATATTTCATATTGATCTTCATGATATTAACTTTAAAATAATACTCTCCTGGTCCTATTCAATTACTAGTCACACAATATATCGAAAAATTATTTATGATAAATTCATATAAAAAACTAAACTAAAAATACACTCCCTACAATCTTGCATATAAAAACTAGTTCAGAAATTTGTTTTGATCTCAAATATAAAATCTCAATCCCCCCCCCAAATATTTAGCTAATCAAGCACTTCTCTTAAATTCCATTTACGTGTAGAAAGGACTGGCAAAAAGAAAAATTACGTGTAGAAAGGGAAGAAGAGAAACAGTGATGGTGCTCTAAGAAAGACTTGGTCTTCTGAGGCTTTATTTTCAGCTTGCGCCTTGGACGACTTGAAAAATAACTCTTGAAAGATGGAAAAATCAACTAATGTTTGTGGGAGTTAGGGGCTTTTTGAATTAATTGATGATCGATAGTACATCTCGAGAAAGTGATGCCCAAATCTGCACTTTTCTCATAGCTAAGTAATTATGTGTTCGCATTTTATTTGAATAATTAAGTTTAATCTACATATGAATTTTAAGGGGGAAACCATTTTACAAGTATATGTGCTTTTTCTCAATTTTGATGGCACATGTACATTTTTTATTTCTTTTTATTAAATCATCTTTTAACTTTGCTTTGTTAGCCATGTACTTTAAGAAACACAGTGAAAGGATCAATGGAGGAAATAGCTAGATTTTGATTTCAACCGCAAGAAATATCCAACATCGTGTGTGACTGTGCATGTAGAAGAAATTATAAGCTGACTGGGGACTTCCCATAACTTACAAGTTGGGGCAACTTATATTTTCTAAGTGGAAGACTTCGAAATGTGGAAGTGCAGGGGCCATTTACACATTTGAGCCGCATTATGAGAGGGACTTCATTCTAATATTCTAATAGAACCAGTTCAAAGTGCATAATCTCAGTAGGCCACAATATAAAGAATAAACTACTACCTTTATTTTTTACTCTTTTTTTTTTTTTTGGCCTCAGACAAGAAACTACTGTTGAAAATGTAATTTAATGGCTAATATATCATATTCGTAACTTTTTTTGTTAAGTTTTTAATACTTACTTTACATAAACTATGAAATTATATCTAATTTTAATCTTCATGATATTAACTTTCACTGCCAAAATATTGACTTTCAAATGACAATTCTAAAAAGTCGCTTCTGAAATTTGACTTTTAGCAGCGATAATTTAAGTTGTCACCGGAAATATAACTTTTTGTGGCGACAATTAGAATCGCACTTACATACATAAGTTTTAACTGTGACTTTAGTTGTCACTAGTGAAAGTCACACTTTTAAGTCGTCATTAAAAGTGTGACTTTTCAAAACTATTTTTTTTTCTTACTAGCAAATATAATTTTTATTTAAATATAATATTTAATATCTCAAAATACTAAATATATGAATTTATGATGAAAAAAATAATATAAGGTAATGATATTTCATTTTCATATGATTTATGTTTAAATCAATACTTTAATTAAAATGTATTGTACATTTACAATTGTATATTATATACTCCTCTGGTTCTTGATATATAATCTAATTTGAGGGTTAATATTAGTCTTATATGTAAGACATATTTTACATGTTTATCAATTTTTTTTCCAATTAACCCTATTAATATTTTCTCAACAATGATCAAGTAGGAGAGGGAAGTAGGAAATTTAGAAAGATGCTTGGTTATTTTAGAAAAAAAAATCATATTAACTAATTTAACTAACACCCTTAGTCTACTTAAATTAGTTAATTAAATCTTACACTAAAGAATAAAAGAGTATGTACATAAATGCTTCTATTGTTTTACTGTCTACTTAAAAACAATTGTTCCACTAATTTGATAGATAAAGTTTAATACATTGTATGTATTTGTCTATATAAAATATAATTGACAAAATGAGTTTCAACGATTTACAATGATCATAAGAAAGTGATTTTCAACAGTAATTTTTTAAAATCGTCATATAAAGTTTGAGTTTCAGTGACCACTTTAACTGTTATTGTTGAAAGTTACACTTTTAGTGGCGATTTTAGAGGTGTTAGTTTTTACAACTATTTTTTTCTCACCAACAAATATAGTTTTTTTGTTTAAATATAGAGTAATATCTAACATCTCAAAACATTAAATGTATCATTTTTTGATAAAAACATAAAGGAAGAATCCCACAAGAAGACGCTTGAAATTACTAAATCTTAAATCATGTTTGGTGACAATACTTTACTTGGTTTTAAGAACACTAAATTTGTAAATAACAACAAATCATGTATTTAAATCTTTTATTTGACATTTAGTAATTTTAAACTTCTTTTTATGAGATCCTCACAAAAATAAAATAAGGTAATGATATTCTGTTTTCATAATGTAGACTTATAATTAAAAATTTAAAATAATAAAAAATGATAATATAATATAAATTTTTTAAAATAAATTTTAAAAAAATTAGATAATTAACTAAAAGAAAAATAAATTATTACATCCATTTTTTTCAAAAAGAATATTCTAAATATTATATCAATATATAAATTAATATATGTGTGTGTTAACGTAAAAAACGTTGTGATGGGAATACACACAGATATATATATATATATATATATATATATTATATACGCAATGAGTTTTCATACTATCTTGAACTGTAAATATAAATAATATAATTTTGCTGCTACAAAAATATAAATAATATAACCTAATCTATATTTTTTTTCATAAAATTATATCATCATTAATAAGCATAATGTAAAAAAAAATTATGAATAAACTCTTTAAAATTATATAATTAATTTAAAATAAAAACAAATTTTAAAGTAAGGAAAAATAGTTCATGTCATCTAATCTATAATATTATAAATATTAATCTGTCAAACAATTTATTAATATATTAAATAGATATTATTAATCAGTAAAATAAAGTTAAAATATATTAAATAAATAATATTAATTTAATTACATTCATATTTTAATTTATTAAAAATATATTTTAAATATAATATGAATATATATATTAATATCCTATTTTATATTTTAATACACACACATTATAACATATACGTATACGTTATATATTTATATATTAAAATTATATTTATTTATATTCATATATATATGTGTATATAAATATTATACTATAAATAATATACACACATGTGTATGTAATATTTAACGATATATGTATATATATTTAATTTTATACCTCAAAAATGCAAAGTCCTTTAGGCAAGGCATTACGAGGAGAAAATATTGGGTTGATGATGTGGAACAATGAGGTGATGACTTTTTTGTCAAAGTCAATTTTTTTGTAGTATTTATCAAGATTCTAAAAACCGGACCAATAACTAAGATTGTAGGTCAAGAGTTAGTGGGTTAGATCGGAGTCAGACTGGGAATCAGACCGATATTAATTAATGTAATATATTTTCACACATATATATATGTTAGTTATTTTAAATAAAAATAAAGATAAAATATAAAAACAAATATCAAATAATAAATACATGTGACTTATTTTGTAACTATAATAATATGTATAAAATAAAGGATATATATTCCGAGAATTATATGTGGCAAATAAAACTCTATAATATAAATATTTATTAGACAAATCCATTTCCAATTTAATTTGTGGTTTCGTATCTCGTGTCGAAACTTAACCGTGTTGTTAGCAAACTATTTAATATATTATGAATATTAATTTAATATATTTCAAATTTTATTTTTGGGAAAATGACAAGAAAATGATTGTTGAATTCTGAAATGACAAAATGGGCATGTAAATTACTGAAATGACAAAATGGGCATGGGGTATCAATCTGGAATTTAGATAATTCGCCAAAAAGACTGAAATGCCCATGAATTAGTCTGAACTCATGAAGAACAAAGGCATGACACGTAACAAGAGGGAGAGATCAGAAGCTGAAAACGGAGGTGGAGCAGAGTCGAACGCTGAGAAGACGGAAAAGGTAAGGAAAATTTCTCCTAAAATGCTGTTATCTACTCCTCCAACTTTCACCATTCTACAAATCTGATTTTATTACGGTGGAATTGCTTTGTGGGCAACCTGGTTTGTAGTGAGAGAGGGGTTGAATGTGGGTATTACGTAAGAAAGTGGAGCTTAATGATGGGTTTGGGTTTTCAAGTCGGTTTACTGGTACATGGTCTAATGGGGATGGGTTTATGAGTGTAGATGGTTTAAATGAAGGATCTGACCAGGATGAGAGAGTGATACATCGGAAATGGAAAAATGGTGGGAACTGATAACGTGGGCATGAAGTTTGAGGGCTAACAGTAAGCATGAGGTGGTCAGTGTTGTTAAATTCATTATTGGAATTGTGAAATCCCATATTTAAGTTGTCAATGTAGCAAGTGTGCGCGCACGTATTTTGGGTGTTGCATTTTTTGTGAAATCGCAAGAAAAGTTTCGAAATCCTGATAAATGAAATTGATTATTGGGGAACTAAAATATTGATTTATGCTTCTCTGGTGCAGGTTAGGTAGCTTTGATGACATCTAACATTAGGTCAACATCTTCAAAGCGTCTTGCTTGTTACTTTCATGTGGGTGGGAAGTTTGCAGAAAATGGTGATGGTGAAGTTAAGTACTATGGTGGAACTGTCAGGGTAAGAGTGATCAAGGAGGGTATAAGGCTTGAAGATTTGAGGGTTATGATAGGAGAATGGTTTGGTGTAGGTAGTAATGGTTGCGACATTAAATACACATTGGGCTTGAATGATAGGATATTAATAGATCTTATTGATGATGATGAAGTTGACAACCTATTTGAGTATAATGATAGTAATGCACATGTTTACGTAGCAGCTAAAGGTAATGAGAATACGGAGGAAGAAGTGGCTGATCGAAACAGGTAAGTCACAAGTTTCGGATTATGGAAGTTGTTACTTGCGATAATGTTGTTGTTAATATCATAACAAATGTTGTAATTATACATGCAGCATGTCAAAATTGTCAGGACTGTCACAGCAAAATGATGAGCCAATGATTGAGGATGCTGTCGAATGTGTGAATTACATAGCAGCTGAAAATGTTCTTAGCCTGCCATATGCAGTAGAGAGTGCACCAACTCCTTTGCCAGGAATGAATTCCTTGAAATGGAAGACAGTATTGTTAGGATTGAGGCAGACTTTTCCAGATGCGGATGATTTCAAGAAGAAACTACACAAATTCAGCATTGCAAACAAATTTGAGTATAAATATGTGAAGAATTCTAATGCCCATATGTATGTCAAATGCAATGTTGAAGGTTGTCCATGGAGGATCAGTGCAAGAGCAGCTGCAAAGAGTACTCCAGCATTTTTACGTGTAACGACATTCAAAAATGAGCATGTTCATAATGCCCAAGACAATCTTCATGTGACACATGGTGGATCAGCTAGCTTGACATCATCAATTATAATTGAAGAGGTTAGGGATCATATAGACATGCGTCCAAATGATATAAAAAAGAGGTTGGAAAGAGATTATGGTGTGAAGTTGACATACAAGCAAGCATACAGGCCAAGGAAAAAGCGTTGGAGGACATACATGGCAGACCTGATCATTCTTACATGCTTATTCCATGGATATGTGACCGGTTAAAGGAAACCGATGACAAAACAGTGGCAAAATGGGTGGCTGCAAGGAACAACAGATTTGAGCGTGTATTCATAGCCTATGGGTGTTGTATAGAGGGTTTTATTGCTGGTGCTAGACATGTACTGTATATTGATGGAAGTCATTTAAGTGGACCGTATAAGGGGACACTACTTTCAGCGTCGGCTTATGATGCGGACAACGAATTATTACCTTTTGCCATTGCGATTGTGAAGGGAGAGACGCTTGAGGATTGGACATGGTTCTTACATATGATCAAGGAGATAGTTGGGTCAATGCAATTAACAATCATTTCAGACCGACACAATGCAATTATAGGTGCTGTGCAAGCAATATTCGGAGGTGAGCGACATGCGTACTGTTACAGACATGTTAAGGAGAATTTTAGTACACAAATGATCAAGTTAAATAGAGGAAGAAGGAAGACAAGTGGCAACACAAGGGAGGATGGACTGCATTTCCTAGATGCCATTGCATATGCAAGGCTTGACACAGAGTTTGATCAAGCAATGGATAACATGAGACACTTCAATTCCCAATTATTTGAATGGCTTGTCAATCATGGTGATATTCACAAGTGGGCCTTAAGCAAGTTCCCTTTTAAACGATGGGACAACATAACAACAAACCTTACAGAGTCATTCAATGCGTGGATACTAAAGGAGAGAAGATATAATGTTGCCCAACTTATACATGAGCATCGTGAAAAAGTAGCCAAGAAGATGTATGCAGCAAGCATGGCAATGAGCAAATGGAAGAATGGTGTAGGCCCAAATACAAATGCAACATTGATGAAAATGTGGCGAGATTTGCACAGATGTTAAGTGTTCCTTACGGAAGGGGTAGGGTGTGTGTCCATATAGCAAAAGGAGCCATTAATGTTGATCTTGGAAAAGGTGAATGTAGCTGTGCAGCTTGGCAAATGTCAGGCATCCCATGCCCACATGCATGTGCAGCTATCAAGGCCTTGAATTGCAATGTGTATGATTTTGTTGAAGAATGCTACAAGATTACGTCCCAACAAAAGATTTATGGTAGGACGATGACTCTAGTGGTGACAATCGACATGCCAAATCCTAATAACTTCGGCTGCAAGATATAGCAAGTTAAGTGTTTTTGGCACCACCTTTGACTAGTCGACCACCTGGAAGGCCTAGGATAAATAGGCAAGAGTCACAGTTTCAAAACAAGAAGGTCTACCATTGTAGTGCATGCCAGCAAGTTGGCCACACAAGAAGAACATGCAAGAATCTAAACCCAACTTAAGGTTTCATGTCAATACCAACAGGGGTAATTTTTTTGTTATAGGAAAGGAATGACTCTTGAACCCTTTTTAATTTTTTTGGGAGAAGGGTTGATAGGTAGGCTATCTTTTTGTTAATATGTTAACTAGGTAGGAGATGTTCTGTAATTTGAATGACAAGAAAACATTAGGCGGTGGGTTAATCCTAATGTTAACTTGTCATTTGGATATCAGTTATGTAGCTTCTGTCATGGGTGTACTGGTTTTTACTAAATATTATCACGTCAGTGGTCAATTCCTTTACAGATATAGTAAAGTCTGAATGTTAATGTAAAAATCGTATGATGGGTAGGCTATCCTTTTTGTAAATGATATTCACTGGGTAGGATATGTTTTGTAATGTGAATGACGAGGAAACATTAGGTTGGTGGGTTAATCTTATGTTAACTTGTCATTTGAATATAAGTTATGTACCTTCTGTGATGGGCCTACTGGTTTTTGGTAAATATTGTCATTTCAGTGGTAAATTCCATTACACATGTAGTAAAGTCTGAATATTAATGTAGACATCCTATGATGCTCTTTTGGTGTAGTTCTATGCTATTTTGGCAACACAGATGACCTTTTGTTTAATGCCCTCAAGGGAGATGGTGGAAGTTGCCAATGGGTATGACTGGAGTGGTTAATGTCATCAACGATGTTGTTATTCACATTACCAATGTTGTTATTATCATTTCCAGGCTAGTGAAACTCCCTGAAAATATGTTACTTGACTTTGAAATAAAGGAAGTGGAAGTGGAAAAAGCAGAGTAGTAAATATCATCACTAAAGTTGCATTTAATATTTCCAATGTTGTCATTATCATTACGGGGGTAGTAAAATTTCCTGAACAATTTGATGCGTGGGTTTGACTTAAAGGAACCGGAAATGGGAAAAGCAGACTGGTAAATGTCATTATTGAAGTTGCAATTAACATTTCCAATGTTGTCATTATCATTACGGGGGTAGTACAATTTCCTGAAGAATTTGATGCGTGGGTCTCAGTTAAGGGAACCGGAAATGGGAAAAGCAGACTGGTAAATGTCGTTACTGAAGTTGCAATTAACATTACCCATGTTGTCATTATCATTACGGGGGTAGTAAAATTTCCTGAACAATTTGATGCGTGGGTTTGAGTTGGGGGAACCGGAAATGGGAAAAGCAGACTGGTAAATGTCATTATTGAAGTTGCAATTAACATTTTCAATGTTGTCATTATCATTACGGGGGTAGTACAATTTCCTGAAGAATTTGATGCGTGGGTCTCAGTTGGGGGAACCGGAAATGGGAAAAAGCAGATTGGTAAATGTCGTTACTGAAGTTGCAATTAACATTACCCATGTTGTCAGTATCATTACGGGGGTAGTAAAATTTATTGAACAATTTGATGCGTGGGTTTGAGTTGGGGGAACCGGAAATGGAAAAGCAGACTGGTAAATGTCATTATTGAAGTTGCAATTAACATTACCCATGTTGTCAGTATCATTACGGGGGTAGTAAAATTTCCTGAACAATTTGATGCGTGGGTTTGAGTTGGGGGAACCGGAAATGAGACAATTTCCTGAACATGGGGATGCAAATGGGGAAACCATAGTGGTAAATGTCATTACTATAGTTGCAATTTCCCAATTATTTTCACAAATTTATGTTGGGGACGAAAATGAAGTTGCAAAAAGTAATAGCGAGGTGGTAACAATCATTAAAAAAGTTGCAATGTTCAAAAGAATGTTGTCATTATCATTACTGGGTTAGCGAAAATGGATTCAAAAAACATGATTTGGGCTTGAAAGACTTCAGATGCAAATGGCAACAGCGATTGGGTAACTATCATTATAGAGGTTGCAATTCTCAATCCGAAAGTTGTTAATCCTATTACTTGTGTAGTGAACCTGGGTCCAAGTGGATGTAATTTGGGGCACAAATAATCAACTTGTGATTATCATCACGGAAGTCACATGGCATGTTGTAAATACTATAACTTTTTTACTCAAATTATCCCAAAAAGGATTGCAATTAGGCCAACAACTGGCAGCCACTTAGTACCTCCAACCATAAGTCAAATATTAAGACTTCAAACTAACACTCCTTTTACAAATACTATATGCCTAATCTACAAAATGTCTCCTCTATCACAGATGGCGTCTTTTGGTCAGTGTGGTGGCTTGGGTTGATGAAAGCAAGCTTAATGCTTCATCACGTCTTGAATTAAGCTCATGATTCACTAGCCACCACATGAGGTTTCGTCGGAATTCAGCCACTTGTTCATCCGTATAGTGAAGTATCTCACCGGGCTTCCATTTACTCAACCATATTAATACATGAACGCCACAGTCTCACCTGCACATCAAAACATCCCAACGATGTAAAAGAATGAAAAATAACACATGGGCTGCTTTGAGACGTAATAATATCAACAACATAAAACCACTCACAGATTGTTTTGTTGCGGAGCAGGAGCCCAAATGATATCATCATTTTTCTTCCCAGTGGCATTAGGCTTAACTATCTCAATAATGTCATAAAATCTATTCCTGTGCACAATATCATTACGCAATTGTAAATAAAAGGTAATGAAATGTCAATCATAGAAGATGAGTTGTATTATCCTTACACATTCAGTGACCACGGTCGTCAATGTCATCAATAATTACACCCTTCTTCTTGCTCTTATTCTTACCCTCTAAATTGGCTTCATTGAGTCCAGCACATAGAAATTCATTGTGCTAGGCTCAAGCACAACACAGAACCAGTGAGCGCCAACAAGTATGGGTCAAAGATCAAATCACATTCTCTTATGTTGTAGCCTACATTTTCAGGTAAAAATTGTTCTTCCGTTTTGTAGCATCCCACAGCTTTGGGTTAGCTCCCATTATTGCCTAAAACATGAACATTTTAGTCATTTATCAATATCAATCGACAAAAAAACTAACATCTCAGCAAGCTTACCATAAAATCAGCATAAAAAAATGTGCTGCTTCACCTGCCCTTTTTTCCATATCAGCCATTAGAGTCTTGCACACAGTTGATCATGGGGGTCTTCATCGCCAAATGCATCATCATCTCCCTTATCATCATCTAGGACGTCAATAGGGTCCTCATCATCTGTGGTCACATTATTTTCCTCTATCCTTATCTAGCTCATCTTCCATTGCACTTATAAGCCTCCTAGTGCTTAATTCGATCTGAGCCATCAATCGTCCGTGCAACTTCTGTAACTCCTGCAGCAAACAATTTAAAATGAGTAAACACTTTTTTCATGAGATTATTTGCTAATGAGAATGAAAATTAGTAACGAAAGCACATACCGGGTGTAAATGACCCACACTTATGCATTTTCCTTCATCCTTCCCACTTCTATCCATACTTCCCTTGCCCTTATACAGTAAACCCCTCTTGCTTTCCCTATCCTTCTTTTCCAGCTTCCTTATCCTCTCATCAGTCCAGAATTGAATGGCATTTAGGGACCATCTCTCAATAGTTTTGGATAGTGGGAAGTGCTCAGCAAAATATAACTACAACAGTAAATCATTAACTTGCCAATTCCACAAATAAAGAACACAATAACTTAGAAGCATAAGTCAGAAATACATACCAACAGGAGGTAGATGCATCCTCCCACATTGCAGCTTCCTTCATCTTCGTCTTTCTTTGCTTTTGTGTACACTTTCACATAATCTCCCATCTCTTTCCACAAGTGCTTCACAATGTACGTGGCCCAATCAAATTGGTGAAATCCCTTCATGGTACAGCACATGACTTTTATTAGCTTGTCACTCACAGTTGTTTGTGAAGTAGGAGTTAAAAAACTCCCAAGTGTGTACAGCATAAACAGGAACTCAAACTCATCTTTCTTCTACCCAGATTTAATGTCATTGAGTATCTTCGTATAAGGGACTTTACCAAATTCCTCCTTCAACTTCTGGTATGTCTCATCATCATCACATACGTCCATTTTTACCTTCTCCCCTGTGTGGGGTACACCCAACAAGTTTGCAACATCATTTGCTTCTATTTCCTTTATTATCCCTCTTATTAGAAATTGATGGTAGGCGGATCATATGCTTGGAGAACACATACTATGAGGTCACGAGGGAGTCTCTCACATCCAATGTCAAGTAAATTGCCAAAGCCTAAATTTTGTACCCTCACTTTCAAATCTTCATCATCTTTTATGAAGTCCACTAATGACTTAAATTGCCGAACCGAGCAACGAGTGCTAAAAGCCACTTTTTTCTTCCTCTTCTTCTTCATCCCTTCCTTTCTTGATTGCTTCACCCTATCACTGTATTTCTTCTGCTCCTCTGGTGTCAACTGCTTCCATGCCTTTGATGCCTTTTTTGCTTGTTCAGACATATTCTTAAACTTCTCCCCACCCTTAAGAAATTCTCGTCTAAACAACATGTAGCGATTCTTAACTTCTTCACTTGGCCCTCCTTCTACAACAAGCATAAATAACTAAATCTGGTCAATTGAACAGCTCAACTTTCTTTGCATTTCAAAAAAGTTGTCATTACCATTTCCAGTGTAGTCATTCACATTATAGGTGTTGTTATTTAGCCACAAAATGAACCTCGACTATTTACTACTCAGATAACTAAATTTGCTGATCACGTAATGAATGTTATTGCTTCTTTCTCACTTCACAGAACAGAGCAGAAAATAGAGACTAATGACATAATACACTTTAACAACAAACTAAAAACAATCTAATCTTACCAAACCTATATAACTCAACCACTTAATTCCTATTACAACTGCATATTACCGTTTGTCGCAGTCACAGTTACTTCGCCAACCTCCTCCATGACAGCAATGCGATTGATGCTTCTCAGCACTTCAGCGACCTCTATCTCTTCAATCCTCAAACCAGCAGATTAATCTCTACCTCTTCAATCCTCAGACCAACAGATTAAAAAATAAATGAATATGCATCAAAAGTGATTCTTTCTCGATGAAATGTTACAAAATTTGCATCTTCAAGTAACTTATATTATGGAAATTACTACTACACAATGCCACAAATGACCAAGTAAATAATAGCAATACATAAGAAGGCCACAAAGGTTATTCTCACTTGGTACATACTGAAATGAATATGCATGTTCATCCCCAGGTAAATTGCACCGCTAAATGACTGAGGTTATGCCCATTAGGTAGTTATATCTTCAAAACAGAGTTCTACCCACGAAAAGTCACCCCTTTCAATTTATTTTACAATGTTAAATTTGCATAACCAATATGGGGATACAGTTGAACTCATTTTAGTCCCATACACAATGCTAAAAATGCGTAATGTCCATTACACGAACAGACCAAACAAGGGGGCGGAAACAGGAAGCATCCACTGGCTCATGTGCGACAGTGGTCTCAATTTATGGGCATCTAAAAAGTAGCGTAGCAATCATAAACACACACGTATATTATGCCTTCCAACATTACAGCAACACAGTAATCAGACAACAACAATCAGAGAGATATCTCGTCAAACATGGACCGAGTTATATGAATCAGAGCAAGCAAGCAACTTTTGTAATTCTGTCACACACAGAAGCACCGACTTTTAATCTAATCTACCTTTACATTCCATTTTAAGCCTTTACCATTGCTTCCCCCTTTACAACCAACATTCATCGTTTTTCCCAAATTAAAACACTCCAATCAGACAAGCACAAGACAGAGACATTTGGGTGGCTTACCGGGGTCGGAACGAATATCGACTTCTTCCTCAACCGGTGACGACCTTACAGGTGCTCTCCCTCGAAATCTCTCTCTCTAGCCACCCCCTCTCCCTTCTGAAGATTGAAGCTTCTCACTGGTTTATTGCTTCTCACTGCGACCCACGGAAAAGACGAAGAAGTCGGACGCTATTCACATTCCTCGTTCACAGTTCTTCAACCATGGCAATGTGAGACTTGCGACAACCATATGCAGTTTCGCTGAGTGCAATGTGAGAGTTCGGAGAACCCTATGGTCTATGCAGTTTTGCCGAGTGGAGAACCGCCAACCAAACTCCAGTTCCGTTGCACAATATCCCGCCCTCTGATTCCCGAAAAAATTGAGGGCATTTCAGTCTTTTTGGCGAATTATCCAAATTCCAGATTGATACCCCATGCTCATTTTGTCATTTTAGTAACTTACATGCCCATTTTGTCATTTCAAAATTCAACAGTCATTTTCTTGTCATTTTCCCTTTATTTTTCTCTCCTCCTTTTTATTATTTCCATGGCTTCTTGTAACATCCTGAGTTTTATCGGGTCTTAATAGCCTCTTTTGGGTT
Source organism: Neltuma alba (assembly GCF_004799145.2). Lineage (NCBI taxonomy): Eukaryota > Viridiplantae > Streptophyta > Magnoliopsida > Fabales > Fabaceae > Neltuma > Neltuma alba. Next base: position 57,719 of record NW_021633499.1, read on the forward strand.
GATTTTGAGGATAGATTAGCAATTTAATCTTGATCTGGGTGTTTGGGTTGAATTTGAGGTATGTTGGAGGAATAGGTGAACGTACCCCTCTCAGGGTATGTTCGCCGCGGCGCACCGGGAGTTTTAGAGGGGAGTGTCTTCTCGGGAAGGTTTGGCCGCGGTGAAGTCTAGGGGACGCCGCGGCGAAGTTGTTCAGGTGAGCGAGGCTTCCCTTTCGGGAAGGTTTCGCCGCAGCGAAGGTAGGGGTATGCCGCGGCGAATGTTTTCTGGGCGAGCGAGAGTTTCCTCTTGGGAAGCTTTCGCCGCGGCGAAGTCAGGTTTTCAGGCGAGTAATCCCTCTCGGGATTAGTTCGCCGCAGTGAAAGGTCCCGAATCTATATAGTTGCGGGAGGGTTCAGCGTGCGAAAATAAGAAAAATCTGAAGGAGGAGAGAGGAGCTCTGCTAGGGTTTCGAACTTTTGGCTTGGAGGAGGCATTTCTAAGGATCCATTAACTCAAGTAAGTGATTTTAACCTCTAATCTATCTTCTTGATTGGAATTTATAAGGATTTATGGTGAAACCCTAGGATTTTCTAGGTTGTGTTAGAACTGAGGTTTTTGACCGATTGTTTTGAGCTTAATTGATTACATCGGGTTAGTTTAAGTATTTAATCGGTGTAGTTTCCTTGGATTTAAAGAATCTTGAATTTTTAGAGCTAGGGTTATGGAAATGGGAGGTTTGTGATTGAGGATGATAATGTAGAGGTTGATTTTGAGTTTTGTGAATTGGGTTATGTTAAGGAGGGTTAAATTGGATGTTTAATCGGTTTAGAATTGTTGTTGGAACCTTAATTGCTCAAATGGGATGTTTGGGTGTGGAATTCCATAGTGGGTCCTTGAGGTTGTGAATCTTAATTGATGTTTGGAAAGGAATTAAGGTGTTAATGGATTGGTATGACTTTGGAATGTTGCCTTGATGGATATACCCTTTGAGTTGGGCAGAGTTTTGATGGGAGATAGGAATTTTGTGTCCCCAAGTGTTGTTTTGGCCACATTATTAGTTTGAAAGCTAATATATGATGGTTGTGTGTTTGTGTGCTTGTGTAGACCAGTTGTGAGTCTTGGTGGTGCACGGGGCCACACCGTTGGTTTGTTGTTCCTTGCTCAGGCGAGAGGTAACCACTTTCCAATCCTTAGTACTTGCTTCTGTGGTATTGTGAGTAGATTTGTGTTTTGTACTCCAAATAGTAATTGTGTTCGAACTATATGTTGTATATAAGAAGGGAAAACCGTCTTGTGGGATTTTGATTTATGATGAATGAATTTTGGAATTGTGAAAGATATGCCACTGAATGAGATTAATTGTGAAATGATTGTTACTCTTTGCTTATGATTTGAGCATGATGCATTAATTGGGAATTGGTGAGAGTTTTGTCTGTTACTACCACGTGGTAAGGCCTCCATTAATGCATGATGGTTGGCTTAGTACATCCCCCATAGTGAGGGATAGGCCTTTTATGGCTCCTTACGTCCCCCAAAGTGAGGGATAGGCCGGCTTCGGCTCCTTAAAATCCCCCAAAGTGAGGGATTTGGTTGATGGAATTGCATCATTGCACTTGCATGAATTATTGTGGCTATCATTATATTATTTGTGAACTGCCCCACTCGACACCTCACGAGCACCTATTTAGTAGTACCTAGTATTGGAAAGGTTGGTTACTGGGACTTTGTCTCACCCCGTGGTTTACAATGTTTTCAGGTGAAGGTTCCGGGCGTGGGCTATCGGGAAGAGACGCAGAGGCTTGAGCTTGGTTAGCTTTAGGCCTCTAGCATTTGTATATGTATGACTAGTATATATTGCCACAGTTAGGACTACTTTTTGATATATTTGATTACCCGGCCTTGTTGTAAACTGGAGAGAATGTATCTCCTTATTTTGGTTGGCCGGAGGCCATTGCGAGTGTTTGATGAACTCTGGATTATATGGTTGAAAACTATTTAGATGGGCTGATTTTGATGTATGTGTTACCCGGGCCGGAGGCTCGGAGGCCCAATAGATGTAAATGAATGAATTTTCAGTTGCATGCAACGGTTTAAATGTGAATTCAAAATTATGCAAATTTCTTCCTACTATGGTAGTTCATTTAACAGATTTTCCTTTCCTACCATAGTAGTGATTTTTGATGAGTTATAATGTTTTGAGGAAAGGGGTTTTACACTTCTCACATTTTTCAAAATCTGAAACCATGTCACATCTCTTTTTTAAAAGTCGTCAGGTAGTCAGGCACTTCATTTTTTTAATTATTCTCTTTCCTTTTTTTTGTTTGCCTCCTTCTTCTTCGTTTATTTCCTTTTCTCTTTCTTCTTCGTTTCAGATTCTCTTCTTCTATCCTCCAATTTTATACCTCCACAGTCCACCCCTCCTTTTCATTCAAGAGGCACTCGCAGAATCAGAGAAAAGTGAATAAAAGATGAACTTGCAGAGTCTAAGGAAGACAGCGGTCTTTTTTTTTTTTTTGTGCCTCTTCTTCTTGGGTTCATATGTGTTGGTTTCTTCTTCATCTGTTTTCTTTCAGATCGCCGGGCTAACTCGGTTAAACTTGTGGGTTGCTCGGTTCATGTCTGGTTCACACCGAGTTAGGCTGACTCACACCGGTTTGATATTCTCCCGGTTGAGTGGATGAATCGGACCTTACAAAGAGCCGGTTTCGCTGATTTCCAGTCTGAACCATCCAGTTCGGTCCTGTTTTGCAAACACTAGTATTTATAACAACATATAAGATATATTAAGATATATTGAATCAATATATTAAAACTTCACTTTCTTTAAAACAACTCTTAACTTTTATAAAAGCGATAGTTTTAAAAATATTTAATTTTAAAATATGCTGGTTATTGTTATGAATAAAAAAGAAACAGAGAAGAATCATACAGAGGAAGAGATGATTAATGAGAGAGAGTATTTTTTATTCTATTTAAAAGTACTCAATATATTATACATGATTTCTATTTATAGGTACAGCTTTACACTTTCGATAGAATCAACAGATCATATAATAATATGAGATAATTCTGGGATATAGAGATAATGGGAGATATTAGATATTATAGGAGATAATGGGAGATATATAGACATCCACAAAGATATTATTATATTCATAATACTCCCTATTGGATGTCCAATATATATGAATGTGTCTCGTTCAAAAACTTCAACTAAGAAAAACCCTGTGGGACAAAAACCTAGTGAAAGCAAAAGAATACATCATTCATTGATACACTATTCAATACTGTCTCATTAAAAACCTTGTCAGGAAAACCCAGTGGGACAAAATCATAGACAAGAAAAAAAGAGTACAGCGTGTATCAACTCCCCCTTTTGGCAATATCAGTTAACATCTTCGAGCCTGCAAAGTCTAACATAATGAACAACCCTTCCAAATATTATAATGAGATAAAAAACGTCAAATATGAATTTCATGATCTTTTAAAAATCATGAGACGAAGAGTTCTTTTTTGGTTTACCTACACATGGATCATACTATGATTTCTTGATATGAGGATCAAACAAGAATACTTTATCTATATAGCCATTAAGATTAGTCTTGGGTACCTTCAAATAAAATAATATTACCTCCATGACATCTTTAAAGTAACAAAGAATATTTTTAATTCTATTCGAACATCTTCATGTTGATAAAGAACTATATCATGCTAATCAGCAAATGATATATCAGGTTCTGTATAGCTAGATATATAAATGCTTTAGTGATACTAAGTTATGGTACTTCTGGACCAAGTGTTTATTCATTACCTTCTAGAGGTCTAAATTGATTTTTATTTCATATCTAAAGATCTTACAACTACCAAAACACATAATAGATGTTACTTATCCACATAATGGATATGACTTCTTCATATGTATTCTTTCTAAAGCTTTCATTTCAAATTTTTTCTTTAAATAATTCATAGCTTTTGAAAACTCATCAGGAGTTTTGATGCTATCATCATAAATAGTATTAATAACAAACTTATTTTGAATCTTTTCACAAATAAACAAGTTGGAATATGTCTACGTCATTCCTCCAGTCGATATTAACGACATATGCCTCATGTAAAGATTTAATTGAATAATGTTCTTGAGAATATAATTGTATGATTCTTGAAACTCAAATCCTTCAAGGATTTTCATACATTATGATCCAGATTTATTCATGTATTGGATCATTTGAATTTATACAAGGATTTGAATCTTTCTAGGATTCACATATAATTTCACTATAAAATGAGTCATACGTTATGGTTATATATTTCTAAAACGCACATGAAAAAAAAAACTTCATTTATTATAGATTGCTAGATTGATAAGACATGTAGTTTAATCCACTATAAGGCTTTATTTCTCTTTATATTGTGTAAATGCCTATTTACATAATACTAGCATTACACTTCAAGTGCATAAGCTAGGGATATGTAAATCCCTGTTATATTGCGTCTTTTCTTTTCTATTGGCCAACCATTTTTCTTGATCACATGATATCATCAATAAAATTATTGTCAACAATTTTATTCCTTTATCGGTCCTATTTTCTTTTATGACATGATCTATCGAGATCTCTTTATTGCTTTCAGACACTTAAATCTCTTCAGGGATCAAATAGTTATGTCTTAACCTCTTTTGCAATTCATGCCTCCTTAGTATGATCATCATGATCATTTGCTTCTTTTTTCCTTTCTTTTGGAACCGATCATAGTCTCATGCTTTTAGCATGTCTTCAAGAATAGGAGCATTTTTAGCTGGAATATAAGAATTAAGAATTCTCATTTTGATCAATAATTACATCTGGTAGATATTAGTAATGTTATACGAATGCAATACTTTATGAACTTCTAGTTCATACTACTATATCTGAGGATCTACATTTGATAGTGAAAATGCATTCTATGTGTTTTTTTTTCAACTACACATTTTCTCCCCCTCATATTGGAAACATGTAATGTAGGTCTCCTAAATCTATAAATCTCCTTTAGAAACATTATTTTGTTTCATTTAGATACAAATAAGAATAAGGAGATTCTTATCTAACAGTGATCTCAACTTACTTTTAATATCCATCTATATGCATTATTGCGGTAGAATCGATATAGCACATTCTAAGATGAAAAATGTCTGACTCTTAACCAAAAGCCAATTATAATGGGAGAATTTACAATACATTGTTGGCTTGATACGTTTATGTGTAAAAATATATAAAATCAATCATCCCAATACTTAAATGGGAATTCTGTTCTCATAAACTCTGATCTAACTACTTGTGGAGGCTTTTACTAAGCATATAATCATCAGCAACAAGAGAAACACTCACTAGCAATTTCAACGAGAATCATATTGATTTCATAATCAAGAACTTATGTACTCCATGTAATTATCTAAACATATTTGCAAACTTCAGGTTGCAAGTTGATCATTAACACCTGTAACCATTTTATAGATGCATCTTTCATTTATAGAGTATTACTTTAATCCACATGGTGTCTAAATGGGCGAATATATAAAGTTGATACATTATAAATCTGCACAGATCTGATTTTGAGCATAACTAGTGATGTTCTCTTATTTAATTCTTTTGAGAACAAACAACACATAAAAATTCTTGAATCATATATCATTTTTAAAGAATCTTCTAGTTCTTTAATAAATGAAATGCACATTTTTCATGATATTTTGGATCATTATGATCCGGGATGATTAGACCGGTCATGCCAAACTATAAATGCATAAACTTCTGGTTTATTGTAAAATTATTATCAATTATTGGTAAACTTTTTATTACCATGTCATATTATTCATTTTTCACCTTAATATTTCACAAGAAATATGTTATCAATCATGGATTTTATCTTCAGGATAATAAATCATGATATAGCTTTTCTAAAGTCTTATTCTTCATCTTTTACTCAATGGTAGAAACTTGTACACTCTGAAAGGTCGAGTGCCACTGACTCTTCTGGAGCCTTTTTCAAAAGAAATATGAGATGTAAGGAATAATATTAATATTAATAATAACAAATTCCATCCAACATAATTCACACTTGTATTTCAATAATCTCCCCCTCAAGTGTGAGTCATATAAATATATTTTTCTTATTTCTGTATTTCAAATAGAATGAATTGCATATCGTAAGCTAATAACATATTTTTAATTTGGAAATCCAAATGCTTCCTGATTCATATATGATAAAGGATTTCAATCGAATTGAGTTATCATCTTAAGACTTTTTGATAAACAAATACTCTAATCTATATAGTTGTTCAGGAACTAACATATATTTTTTTTTCACTATATGATATACTTTACTTCTTGTTATGCTTTTTCAAAGTATGAAGTGTGTTTTTTTTTTTCAAAACATAAAATTCTCTGGAAATTTTGTTATTCAAAAACTTCACTTTTTGTATATATTATGTAATGTTTCAAAACTTATTCATAAATTTATAAATGCAACAAAAATTTGAAAAGATCTATAAGAACTAAAATCAAACTATATAGTTACGAAGATTTAAATCATAGGCCTTCAGAGCTATTCATAAGTCATTAGTCTTCAAGACTCTATATAGTAAATATATATTTTAAAAATCATTTGTATCCCTTGATATTTGAACCATAAGCCTTCGGGGCTTTTAAAAATATCATAAGTTATTATTTTCATGTCATTCAATAACATGAGTGTAATGGCTGTCGGCCATTTAGTAATTGGAAATTATAATATTAATAAATATCAAATTGAATGTCAAGAATATATGAGAATAAGATAAGAATAAAACTTGAATTTCAAATTAATTAAATATAACGTGAAACAAAGAGAAAAGATAAATTCTTTTACCAATACATCTTTCACTATATAGTCATTAGTTTTTTGAGTTATATTATTTATAATTCTAATTGTCATAATTTTTCTTTTATAAACAAACCATATAATGATCCTTCTCATAATCAAAATTATATAGCTTCAGGCCATTTAATAAAGAAAATAAAGATACATGGCATCTAGCTATTTAATTTCAAAATAAAAAAAATTAAAGATATATGGTTTCTGACTATAAAATAAAAATTTGATGTTATATAGCTTCTAGCCAATAAAATAACAAAAAAAATTAAATGTTTATGACTTCTGACCATAAGATAGAACATCAAAATTATATCGATGCGAGCCATTTAAAAAGATATAGAAAAATTATATATATATATGGCTTTTGGCATAAAATAGAAAATACAAATTATATGGCTTCTAGTCTTTTAGTAAGATAAAAAAATTCAAATATATATGGCTTCTGATAATAAGATAGAAAATCAAAGTTACATGACAACTAACCATTTAATAAGATTAAAAAAAATTAAATATATATGACTTCTGGTCATAAAATAGAAAATTCAAATTATATGGCTTTTAACCATTTAATAAGATAACAATAATCAAATATATATGGCTTCTAGCCATGAGATGGAAAACTCAAAGTTGTATAGCTTCTGACTATAATATTGAAAATCAAAATCATATGGCTTTTAGCCATTTCATTGGAAAAGAATGGAAAATCAGAGTTATATGGCTTCTGGCCATTTAATCTCAATGAGATGAAAACTTAGAATTATATGGCTTTTGGCTATTTAACTTTAGATGGTAACTTTTTAAGAATACTGCTAGTATCCATTGAAACTTTGAGTTCTATCAAAATAGTGATGTCAGGTCAATAAGAAATAGAGGGGAAAAAAATCTCCAATCATGGCCATGGAACCCGATCTTTAGAACAACGGTAGATAATCCTTTTAATTCCATATAATGGCTTAGATTATCCTAGATTAATTAAATAGGAATACAGATACTCTGAAACACCATACATATGATGCTCAAGATATTTTTATTTGAACAGAGTAAAGGATATTTAGAAAAATAATAGAGATGATGCTCTAAAATTATGTTGGGGTAGCAAGGTATATCATACGCACCTTGGTTAGAGCTTCATGCTAATAACGTGTTATGAATAAAGAAGAAATAGAGAAGAATCATACAAAGGAAGATGTTGTCAATAAGAAAGAGTATTTCTTATTCCATTCAAAAGTGCTCAATACATTATACATGGCCTCTATTTATAGGCACAGCTTTACACGTTCGATAGAATATACAGATTACATAATAACATGAGATAATTGTGGGATATAGAAATAATAGAAGATATTAGAGATTATAGGAGATAATAGGAGATATATGGACATCCATAAAAATATTATTGTATTCATAACAGTTATAATAAAAATGATAATTATTATTTTTTGCATTATATATATCACATTATCTAGTTAAATTTTTTGTAAGATAAAAAATAGATAGTTGTAAAAGTTGAATATTTGTATGAATAATAAATTGTTTCAAATAAAAGTGGTTGTAAATGACATTAATAAAGTTGTGAAACTCAATAAAAAAGTTGTTAATGCCATTAATAGTATAGTAAATGATTTTTAGTAGGACCTTTTACTTTGATATTTTTTCAAGTGTTGAAATTATTAAAAAAACAATTGATGTAAATAGCGTTAATGAAGTGATTAAACTTGGCAAAAGTGTTGTCAATCCTACTAATAATTTAGTAAATAATTTTTAATGAGGCCTTTACTTTGATTCTTTGAAAGTAGTATTGAAATTTTAAAAAAATTATTGTAAATAGCATTACCAAAGTAGTTAAACCCAATAAAAATGTTGTCAATGTCGTTAATAGTGTAGTAAATGATTTCTTGTAATACGCCATTTATTTTCCTTGCTATTTCCCTAATAGATTTATGCGATATATCATAATGAGTAAGCCCCTAATTCAAAAATGTATTAAATAATAACAATCTTAATAGAGTGTAGAGATAGAAAAGAGATACAAACAGGGAAAAAATCTGTTTCCTTGAGCCGTGTGAAATACAGTATCATACATATATAGATAAAAGAAAATGAGGACGTGCTGAAACATAGGAAAAGCTGAAGCAAACTCTATACAGTAGCCCTGATCTATTGTTACAGTGTTGGGCTTAAATGTAAGATGAATTGGATTAGGCTTTTGCTCTAACAGCCTCCCTCAAGCCGAACGGGAGTGATTCAACAGTAAGGCTTGGTCTAAGCAATTGAAATCGAGAGCCATCTAATGCTTTTGTAAAAATATCTGCTAATTGATCTTTTGAAAAAAGAAATGTAATCTTTAATGCTTTGGCTGCAATACGCTCCCGAACAAAATGATAGTCAAGCTCAATATGCTTTGTTCTAGAGTGCATGACAGGATTAGCAGCCAAATAAGTTGCTCCTATGTTGTCACAATATAAAGTAGGTGCATTGTACAATGGGATTCTCAATTCCTTAAGTAGTGTCTATAGCCAAATTAGATCGCAAGTAGCAAGAGCAAGAGATTTGTATTCTACTTCTGTGGATGACCGAGCAACAGATTGTTGCTTCTTGGAACTCCAAGACACAATATTTGAGCCAAATAAAATACAAAAACCACCAGTTGAGTGCCTATCATTTGGACATCCAGCCCAATCAGCATCAGCAAAGGCAAAAAGGGAAGCAGAGGGGGATTTTCTAAGATGAATACCAAAATCAAGGGTATGGTGAAGATATTGCGATATTTATTTCACTGCTTTCCAATGTGTGTCTCTTTGGATTGTGTAAAAATTGACAAACTTTATTAATAGCAAAAAAGAGGTCTGGTCTAGTGAAAGACAGGTACTGAAGACTCCCAACAGTGCTTTTATACAAAGAGACCTCATGAAAAGAGGAACCATCAGCAGTAATGAGCTTAGTAAATGCAGCCATAACGCTTCTAACAGGTTTTCAGTGCAATATATTGGTTTTACTCAAGAGGTTAAGAATATATTTTTGTTGAGAAAGAAACAAGCCATCACGAGTGCATTGAGCTTTTATGCCAAGAAAGTAGTGTAACAGACCCAAATCTTTGACTGGAAAATGATGGCTCAAGGTAGCAATTAAGTCATGGACAATATAAATATGAGACCCAATAATCAGAATATCATCAACATACACCAGAATGTATAAAACAAAAGAGCCAGAGATATGAGAAAAGAGAGATGTATCTGATTTAGAGGCAACAAACCCAATTTGAGTGAGGCAGGAGCTCAATCTAGAAAACCAAGCCCATGGGGCCTACTTGAGGCCATAAATTGATTTGTGCAATTTGCAAACATGATTGGGAAAGTTGGGATTTCTGAATCCTGGTAGCTGGCACATGTAAACCTCTTCATCGAACATACCATGGAGAAAAGCATTTTGAATGCCAATTTGGGGGAAAAACTAGCCCTTTGAGACTACCGGAGAAGAAGAAGAAGTCGTATAGTGACTGGCTTAATGACTAGAGAGAAGGTATCATGGTAGTCAATTCCTGGTGACTAGTGAAACCCCTTTGCTACAAGCCTTGCCTTATACTTATCAGGGAAGCCATAAGAATTAAACTTCTTATAGAAGACCCACATACATCCAACAATGTTCTTGTGTGGTGGAGGAGGAATAAGAGACCATGTTTGGGTGGAGTGAAGAGCTTCAAGCTCTCTTTCCATGGCAGAACACCATTCTAGAGATCGAAGTGCAGAGGCAATAGTGGTGGGTGTATCAGAATAGGTGTAGCAAGCATTGAGAGTTGGGTTGACATATGTGTGGTTAGATTTGGGAGGGGGCCAAGGAATGGTGCCATCAGTGTACTATTTGGGACGGAGAGAGTGAGTTTGGGCACGAGTAACCATGCGAGTAGGGTAAGAGAGAGATGATGGAGAAGAAGGGGGGAGAGGGATGATGGAGAGGACGTCAGAAGTGAGGAAGGGGAATGAGTAGTGTTAGAGGTAGGAGAAAAAGGGCTAAGGGGCTTGGGAAGGGGGAGAGGGGAAAGTAGATCACTAGTAGGCTGAGATATTGGGCTTGGAGAAGAAAAGGATAATGGACCATAAGCATTGTGATTGGTATTATGATTAGTTGGGAAATTGGTGGCGGTAGAGATGGTTAGGTTGGGCCTAGAAATAATTGGATTGGGCAATAGTGAAATATGAGAAGAGAAAGAAGGTGGGGTCCAAAGGGGCACAGAATGGGTTGCTGGAAAAGGTGTTTTCATCAAACATTACATCCCTTGAGATGTATGTCTGATGTGTTTTGGGATTAAAACAAAGGTAGCCATGATAATCATTTGCATATCCAACAAAGACACAAAGAGTTGACCTTGGCTGGAGCTTGTTCTTGGCATATGGTCTAAGATTAGGCCAGCATGCACATCCAAAAACTTTGAGAAATTTATAATATCGATTATGATAGAAGAGAAGTTGATAGGGAGATTTGTAGTGAAAAGAAGTAGAAGGCAATCGATTGGTTAAATATACTACAGTAGCAAAAGCATGAGCCCAAAAACGCTGAGGTAAAGAAGCATGAGTAAGGAGAGCTAAGCCCGATTCAACAATGTGACGGTGCTTACATTCAACAGAGCCATTTTGAGCATGAGAATATGGGCAAGTTAATCTATGATATATTCCTTGTGATTTAAGAACATGACTTAAGGCTTGATATTCACCACCACCATCAGATTGAAGAAATTTAATTTTAGTATTAAAAAGATTTTCAACATGTTTTTAAAAGGAAAGAAAGGCTTAAGTGACATCAGACTTAGTGCATAAAGGATAAAACCATGTATATCTTGTGAAATCATCAACAAAAGATATATAATATCTGTAACCTAAACAAGACAAAACAAGCGCAGGGCCCCAAACATCACTAAATATAAGAAAAAGAGGGTGAGGGGACTGATAGGATAAAGAAGGGTGAGGCAATACATGGCTTTTGGATTGCCTACAGGCAAAACAAGAATTTGAAAATCAAGATATACAATACATGTATATCTTGTGAAATCATCAACAAAAGATATATAATATCTGTAACCTAAACAAGACAAAACAAGCGCAGGGCCCCAAACATCACTAAATATAAGAAAAAGAGGGTGAGGGGACTGATAGGATAAAGAAGGGTGAGGCAATACATGGCTTTTGGATTGCCTACAGGCAAAACAAGAATTTGAAAATGAAGAAAAACCTTGGAAGAGAATATTTGGATAAAACATGTTGGACTATTCTTGAAGCTGGATTTCCAAGTCGTGCATGCCAATGATCAGCAGAGGTTTTGATACCAAAATACGCCTGCGGTAGAGACTAAGGATAAAGCAGATGGTCAGTTTTACCTTTGAGCAAGGTTTTCTTTGTGAACAGATCCTTCAAAAGAAAGTAAGAGGAGTAAAACTCAAAATATACATAATTATCAAGGCAAAATTTTGAGACAGAAATTAAATTTTTAGAGATGGTAGGAATGTGCAACAGATCAGAGAGAAGAAAAATGTTATAATTACTGTTGGATGTAGAAGGTGGTGGTAGAAGTCCTGCTCTAGTGTTGGCTTTGGCTGCAGAATATCCATCACTTAGATTCACATGATCATTGCCTCGATATGGTTCTGCTCCTAAGTTGAGATTTGATAGATTTGAGGTCATATGGTGAGTGGCTCCTGTATTAAAATGCTAGCTACTATCAGGAACATTGTAAATAGATGCATTGTGAGCTTCAACTAGAGACTATGGTGGTGGCACTTGATAAGAGTGATCAAAACGATAAGGACAGGTAAAAACATTGTGGCCATGACGAGTGCATAGTGGGCATTTGTCTTCTTGAGTGGTAGGAGGAGCGAATCTGCCTCGGCCTCTCCCAAAACGACTACGGCCATGAGATGGTATGAATTGGCCACTTCGTCCTCTTCTGCAAAAGGGCCCACAGAAGAACTAAGGAGCATAGAATGAAGATGAATGTCTTGATACTGAGTTGGTAGAGATATCATTTGCAAGGGAGTAGAGGGAAGCAAGACGAGCTTCATGAATGAGAAGATAGCTCAAGACTTCTTCAGGAGTGAGTTCATGCGTCTTAGTCGTTATATAAGCCACAATGGATTCAAAATCTGATCCAAGCCCATTGAGCAAATAGATGATAAAATCCAAATCGTCAACTGGTCTTCCAGCTATAGCAAGAGCTTTAGAGATCATAATGGCATGCTTGTAGTAGTCTGAGATAGATTCAGATCCCTTCTTCAAAGTAGTGAGTTGATTATGAAGATGAAGAAAACGAGCCTGGGATTTTTGAGTGAATAGTCGGTCAAGAGCTTGCCACATAGATCTAGCCGTTTTTTTCTTAATAACTTGACCGATTAAATGCTCAGATAAAAAGGATATTAAAACAGAGAGAATGTATTGATCCTTTTGAAACCAAGAGAGGTACGCGGGATTTGGAGCATTGTTTTCAAGAGTTATAGGTGGTGGAGGAGTAGAACCATCAAGATGAGAAAACAGCTGCTATCCATGAAGGTAACGGATCATTTGAGCTTTCCAAATAGTATATTTTTCATTAGTGAGCTTGATAGATATGAAATGGGATGGGGAAGATGAAACAGAAGAAATATGAGAAGCCATTATGGAAATGAGATTGTTTGGCGAAGAAGAAGAATTGGTTTCAAAAGAAGAGGAAGAAGAAGAAGAAATGGTTGACAAAGTTGAGGATGCCATTGTCACGAAGCTTACAGTTAGGTTTTCCTTCAAGGCTCTGACACCATAATAGAGTGTAGAGATAGAAAAAAGATACAAACAGTGAAAAAATATGTTCCCTTAAGCCGTGTGAATTACAATATCGTACATATATAGATAAAAGAAAATGATGACGTGCTGGAACATAGGAAAAGTTGAAGCAAACTCTATACAGTAGCCCTAATCTAACAAATAATGTTGGGCTTAAATGTAAGATGAATTGGATTGGGCTTTTGCTCTAACAAATCTAACTTGTAGTTTTTGGTATTCAAATTACTGGTAAGGTCATGGGAGAGTTTGGATTTTGACAATGCAAGCCTGCTAGTTTGATGGAAATGTAGCAAGTGTTGAAACATTTTTGACTAATATGTAAATGGAGACCACTCTTGCTTCTATGAATTTGGGAACCTCAATAGTTAGCTTAGCTTGTAGAAGCTTTTTCTTCCTTTCTTTCTTTTTTCTTGGCCATTGTTCAATGCATATATTAGCCTTGTATTTTACCTTATATATTCTAATTGATATACCAAATGTAAGCAGTGTTATTTGATCTGACCAGTACAGGAAAAATTATGGCTGCATGTGTGTGTCATTTACCAGGAGAAAAAAAGTTCATATTCAATTTGATGACAAGTTTAAATGTTTTCATTACTGGGATATACTGCCTCCAGTCTTTAATATAAGAACTCATTTAACTTTTATTTTGGTTCTAAATATAAGATCCTAATTCACTTTATCTCTCATATTTATTCATTTTTTTCAAAAAAAAAATCCTTCTAATAATAGTAGTTTTAGCCAATACAATTGATTAGCAAGGATGTTTTAAAAAAGATAACACATATTTATTACAAATAACTAACCTAACTAGTTTTTTTTTAATCTACTTAAATTAGTCAACTAGCTAATATATTAAGGACCCAAGGGAGTACATATGTTTTTGCAAATTGTTGAGTCATACTTTAGTTTACATAGGTTGCCCTATACATTGAATTCCTCCTCTAACTCTCCAAATTTCTGATTTACATTATGTTTCATGGTTGTTACGTACGCTCATCTCATTCATTGGTTAAGGCACCAAACGATGAGTGTGATTCAATAATCATCACTAGCTAGAGGATCTGGGAGGCTATATCCTGAGATCACTCAAATATATTTATGGTGTGTTTGAAAAAAGTTAGTTCTCTACTCCAAGAATACAAAATTGTTAAACAAATAAATTCTAAGTGATACATGCATACATTAATTACACAATATTTAATTATTATCTTGAGATGGTTCTTATTCAAATTATGAAACATCCTTACAATACAACACAAGTAGAGTAGGGGAATGCATTAAGTATTAAGACGATGCATCACATATCACATAGTAATACAAGGATTTTGATTGAGATCTCCAATATAACTTATATCAAGCTATGGAATGGAACTAGAAATATGTGATTTTGGCATGGCAAGCTCCTTACATACTTGCTCCATGGTTGGGTGGGACGTGGATTTTCATTTAAACAAGTAGAAGCTATTCTTGCAATTAACATCACCTTTTTAGCCAGTGCGCCTCGAGGATAAGGTAGCCTTTGGTCTAACACTTGCTTCAAATCCATATTGTGAGCAACATATTGTTGGCACTACACCAGAAGATGTTGATGAGAAACATGACATTATGAGATCTCTTGAATGCTTTCCCATAATTATTTCCAGAGCCAACACTCTAAAGCCATAAACGTCACATTTCTCGGTCACTTCTATTGTGTAAGCAAGTTTTATAATAAAACCAAAAAGATTATCATGAAAAAACATTGTAAATGATAAATTTTTTAATTGTTAAATAATGAAAACATGAAATATAACGCCATGCAACTCAAAAGTAATGAAAATCAAATAATATAAAAGATCCTTAACCTAGAACAGCATAGCCAGAGGTAGCAGCAAATGAGGTCCAATTGTTAGAATCTGGATACAAAAGTTTGGTTGTCCCGAAGTCAGAGATGTGAGCCTCATAACCTGAGTCTAAAATAACATTTTTGCTTGACGTGTCACGATGAACTATCGGAGGTGAGCATCCATGATGAAGATAGTATCAAGCATTAGCCACGCCTTCAACAACTTTGATTCTTTTACTCCAATTCAATACGATTGCTTGTGTCTCTTCACTTAGTATCTTGTTCAAGCTGCCTCCTTCCAATAATTCATAAACCAAAAAGGAGACCTTTGAATGCCAGCAAAACCCATATAGCTTGATGATATTATGATGCCTAGTTTCTGTTAAGGCTCTAATCTTACTCATAAAAGCTTTCTGGTGACACATATCCCTGTTTGGTACTGAATGAAGCTTCTTCACTGCAACAACTTGACTTGTGGATAATTCTGCTTTGTATACACTTCAAGATACTCCTTCCCCAATGAGATATTTTTCATCAAAATCCTTTGTGGCTTCAATAATGTTTTTATATACTAATTTCCCATCATAACTCCGTATAGCAAACAAATTTTGAGTTTGCACTTCTGTTTCTTGACCTTTTGTTTTCCTTGCTTTGTGATGGCAAATAACATGTGAAATCCTAATGAAAAATGTTGCTAGCATCACAGGACCCAAACTAAAAGATACAACATAGATCAACAGTTTCCTGCTCTTGGAATGACTTGAGTCAAAATTTGTTGTTGGGCAAATTGGTAGGCCAGATAGATTACCACATAAGCCTTTGTTGCCTACTAATATCTCCATTGTAGTTATTCAAAAGGCTGAAATATTTGGAAGGGGACCTTCTAATTGATTGTATGACATGTCAATCACAACCAAGCTATTCATATCAACAAAAAGTGAAGGAATAGTTCCAGAGAAATTGTTATGTGAGAGATTCAACATTTCCAATAGCTGTAGCCCTTTAAGCATTGTTGGAATTCCCCCAGTAATTGAATTTCCACTAAGATCAAGAGACTGAAGTTGTTGCAATTGGCCAAAACTAAAGGGAATGCTAAAGAACTTGTTTTCACTTATGTTCAATTCCCATAATTTGGTCAACCCTCCTAGTTATTTTGGAATTTAGCCACTTAAATGATTGTTAGCAAGACTCAACTGTTCAAGGTTAGTCAACAATCCTATGTCAATAGGAATGTTTCTTAAAAGTTGATTGTTGCTCAACATAAGTTCAAGACTCTGTAACTTGGTTGCCTCACTTAGTTCTAATGGTATTCCCCCAGATAGGTTATTATTTGAGATCTTGAGAGTTGCAAGGTTACGGTACTACCCCCATGTAGGTGACAAGTGGCCATAAAATGCATTGTTACTCAAATCAATGTAGTTCAAGTGTGGACATACATCGAAAGCATCTGTGACATTTCCTGTCAATTGATTACTGTCAAACCTAACTCTAATAAGGTTAGAGCAGTTCTTCAAACTTCTAGGAATCAAACCAGTGAAATGATTCCTGTGTGCAATGATGTTAGCAAGTCATCCTCCTATGCAGATTTCTTTAGGGAAATGACCTTTGAAACTATTTTCTCCAATTTGCAAGGATCCTAATTTCCTCAAGTTATTCATTTCTGATTGAAGGTTACCACTAAGTTTGTTTCCACACAAATTTAGATAGTGAGCTCTATCAAATTTCCAATGCTAGGAGGAACAAATCCTAAAAGATTGTTTCGTCCCAATGATAGGATGGAGAGCCTTGTCAAGTTTCCAATGCTAGAAGGAATATATCCAGAAAGGTTATTTTGATAAACATAGAATGTACTTAGATTAGCCAAGTTCCAAATAGAGGATGGGATTGAACCTGATATATTGTTCTCAAACGAAAGCAATGTCTCCATAAGGTAGAGTTTCCTACTTCCCCTAGGATGGATCCTGAGATTTGATTGGAATAAAGGTGAAGATGTTGTAAATTGGTCATATTTCCTATGGTGGCAGGGATGTTACTGAAGAGATGGTTGCTTGACAAGTCAAGTTCAACTACTTCCTTTAATATTCCAATTTCATTGGGAATGGAACCAATAAGTTGATTACCTCCCAGTACTAAGAATTGGAGATTAGGGAAAGATGAGAAATTGAGACTATCAAGCGTACCTCTTAATCTAAGATTTGGAAAAGATATGCTGGAAATTGAGTTGAGCTCATTGCATGAGATTCCAACCCATTTGCAAGGATGACTGTTATTATCCTTCCATGATGATAACACAGTTTGGTTGTGGTTGTCAAGGCTGGCTTTCTGCTTTAGCAAAGCACTTGCTTCATTTTGATGAAGTCGTGAAAGAGGAAACAGGAGATGGTGGGAACAATGTTAAATAGCCAGCTAGCAGCATACACCAAAGTGTTAGTTTCTTAGAAAATTGAGGCTTTTTCAAGAGGAATCCCATGGCTGTGAAGGAAATTTCAAACAAAATGAGAATACTGTAATAAACACAATGGATGCTAAGAGATATATATAAGCATATGAACTAACAGTCATTTGTTGACGATGTGTTTTGACATTTCTGATACTTATGTGCCATTTTACACAAACTAGCTGAATGAAGACTTTTCTTGATAGTATTTAGCTAGTATTAAGGCAATTATATTTTACTTGATTAATTTTATTATTATATAAATTCAATAGATGTTTAGAAATCCATATTTTTTAACAAATGTTAGTATAAGATGTACATTCCAAACCCCCGGGAAAATCAATTTCCATTTTCCAACTGTTGTTACAATCGTATACATAATTTGAAGATGTCATCACACAATCTTGTGAGAACTGTGTATGAAGATTAGTACTCCCTCTGCTCCATATTATAAAATGATTCTAACTAATTTACATGTTCTAATAAAAATAGTTAAAAATATTAAATTTGTTATGAAATTTAAGTGATTCCTAATATTATCTTTATTAACTACACAAAGTTCTATCATAATACAAATTTCTCCTTCTCCCTACTTTTCTTAAATATGAGCATATATTTAAAAAAATATATTTAATACTCATCGAGAAACTATCAAAACGTCTTATAAAATGGAGTGAAAATTCCTTCTAAAAGACTTCTTATGACATAAAACAGAAGGAGTAATTATCAACAATAATACATTTTAATCTAACTAATAATTATCTCCTAAACCAATGACTATATTATTTAAGAGCTAATCAATGGCTTATAAAATGATTCTAGCTAATTTATACGTACCAACAAAAATAGTTAAAAATATTAAATTTGTTATGAAATTTAAGTGATTCCTAATATTATCTTTATTAACTACACTAAATTCTATCATGATATAAATTTATGGGAAAATTTCACTGTAGGACCGTAGAAGACAATTAATTTCAAAGAGCCCCCAAAACTTTCTGAAATTTCACTGCAGGACCAAGGGGGCAAACTGATATTAATTTCACAAAGACAATGACCCTATTGCCCCTCATGTGAACAAGTATGGGAGAACTCATTTGCAAGTGAGGTTAGATAATTTACAACATGCATAAATATATTTACAATTAAAATTAGTCCATTTACATATTACCTTCTTCACCTGAAGAATGTGTCTGAGTGAACAAGTGTGGGACAACCCATTTGCAAGTGAGATTAGACAATTTGCAACATACATATATTTATTTATAACTGAAATTAGTCCATTTACATGTCACTTCCTTCACCTGAAAAAAGTCTCCGTAAGTGAACAAGTGTGGGAGCGCCCATTTGCAAGTAGAATTAGTCAATTTGCAACATACATACATTTATTTATAATTAGAATTAGTCCATTTACATATCACCTCATTCACCTGAAAAAGGTGCCTATGAGTGAATAAGTGTGAGAGAATCCATTTGCAAGTGGGACTAGTCAATTTGCAACATATATACCTTTATTTACAACTGAAATTAGTCCATTTACATGTCACCCTGCAATAAGTATTATGAGGGGTAATAGCGTCATTTTCTTTGTGGAATTAATATCAGTTTGTCCCCTTGGTCCTGCAGTGAAGTTTCAGAAAGTTTTGGGGGCTCTTTGAAATTAATTGTCTTCTGTGGTCCTACAGTGAAATTTTCCCTAAATTTATCCTCTTGTTTCTTTTATTAAATATGAGCATATATTTAGAAAAACATTTAATACTCGTCAAGAAACTATCAAAACGTCTTATAAAATTAAGTAAAAATTCTTTCTAAAAGACTTCTTATGACATGAAATAGAGGGAGTAATTATCAACAATAGTACATTTTAATCTGACTGATAATTATCTCCTAAATTAAACCAATGACCACATTTTGTTTAAGAGCTAATCAATGGCTTGGATCCAAGACAAATTATGATGGTTCAGAGTAAAAAGGGCGATATTTTTGGGTACAGCTATCCGAAGAAAGAAACAAGAAATAGTCAAACAATGTGTGTCACTGTGCATGCAGTCAAGTCAATTGTGGATTTTTCTAGTAACTTGGAAGCTGGGCCAACTTAGGATGAAGAAAGCAGCTTATTAGTAATCATTTTTCTATCAATGAAAGTTGGGTCTAATAAAAAGAGTTAGTTTCTCACAACATAGCGAATCAAGATTTAAATTCTCATTGGGAGAGGTACCCATATTTAATGCCTAACAGTGTCTCGAATATGATTGCTTCTAATAGAAAAATACTTATGTTTTAACAAAAAAAAAGTGATCAATTTTTTGAGAAGGAAAAATGAAAGACTTTGAAAAGTGGGAGTGGATGTGACATTCTAATTAGTGACATTTGAAGAATATTATAGCTGAGACTTCATTAAAAGGGAACCGAATATCCATGAGAGATGCACACCATTTAACCCAAACAGTGCGCACATCAAGTCTGAAACAAGTATCCTATATTGAATCCTATTTTATTATATATCTTTTTCACTTACTCCTCCTTAATTTTCAATGATTAAATGCTTCTTAAATCCTTTTTTTCCTCAGCCATCTAACAACATGAATGAGGAGGATTAATCATTATCCTAAAACAACCGTAATTGACATCACATGCAATTAAAATGATTCTTATTCTAATAAAGAGAAACCATATTGAGGTCTTTTCTTCCCATACGCAAGTTGGGACAAGGAAAAGGATACATTGCAACATCTACAGACAGGTCGGTGATCACTTTCCCAATAGAGAAAAGTGGAAGACTTTTAAAATATTGAAAAATCAACCCATGTGTTGGAGTAAAGGGGGGCCATTTTTCATTAATGGTAGATACATTTGAAGAACACTGTCGCTCAGACTTCATTGAAAGGGAACTTAATGTCTACCAGAGATTTGCAAATTAAATGGTTATTCAAACAGTACATAAAATCTAAACCAAGTATCCTAGGTGGGATATTTTTTTTTTTTTATTATTATTATTATAACTTTTTAAATATTTAATCAGGAAATTAATAAGATATCCTGTACGTGGCCCACAGTCAAATAAGACTCAAGTCCAGTAGGGTAATTAATTTCAATCAATATATTGGAATTTCTTGATGGTGAGAAATATAATTAAGTTTTGACAGCTGAAAAATTAGAGCAATACGTTTAGTAAAAGGAAAAATCCTATCTACTCATTTGATGTCTCCTAACAAGTGACAACTAATTCTAGTTGTCATCACTATGACCTTTGCCAGTCAGAAAAGACTTGAATGTTTATTTTCTTCTAACTCTTATTCTATTTTGCATTTCTCTATTTTCATATCAAATCTAGATATCACTTAAGTCAAAGATATGCATGAGGTATTTATGAAGTCTTCCGCCGTATTTTTACAAGAAGATCATATTTATATTATCTAAACTATTTATTTGGTTATATGAATCTTCCTTGCATCCCATATGTCGAATCTTGCTTTATTTTCTATCTTTTTCATCTTATCTTACTCCTTTTTTTAATTTTTAATTATTAGATCCATTTTTTCTTAATGATATAAGAATTTGAATGAGTAAGATTAACCATTGTCGTAAAAGAGCCAACGGTCTTCACACGCAACTCAATTGATTCTTCACATGCATGCAACTTAGATGATTCCCTTTTCTTAAGGGAAGGCATAGAACAAATTAAGAATCGAACAAGAAAATTTTGTCTGAAAGAGTGCAACGTGTATCTGTTGTCCTATTTTCTTTTTCTTTCTTTTTTTCTTCTCTTTTCATTCTTTCTAGGGGAAAAAAATGGAAATTACAAATCCCAAATTAGGTTTAGTAACATAACTTTATTTGATATTGACAAGTTTGAATTTACAAATAGCAACAAATTTTTGTTGACATTCTTTGTTTGGTATTTACAAAATTCCAACTTCTTTTTTTGTCATTGTCCCTTCTTTCTGCCCTCCCACGCCCTCCTTCTCTTTCCTATATATCTTCCTTTCTTACCTCTCTTCTTTATTTTCTCTTGCCCAGACGTTGCCATATGTCCCAAAAAGAGTCTCATTCAAATAGTTATATATATATTCTTCCTACTATATATTGGGGTTATACTGAACCAGTATTCAACTGTTTTAGGGAAAATCCCACTTAAATTTAGTTAAAATATTTAAATCCAAATTTATACTTATATTCTTAATAGATTTTGGACTAGGCCAATAAGCCTAATTAAAATTTTTTTGATATTGTTCAAAGACTATAATGTCCCTTCATAGTTAAGAAAGAATATTTAATTGAGATTTTTGCTTTATCTTCAATTTTAATATACTTTTCATTAATTTAAATAAAATATATATTTTAATTAAAAATTTGATTTAGAGTATTTTATAGTTAAAAGTTAAAATTAAATTTAAAATATTGGATAACTTTTCATATTCTTATAAAGAATTATATAATCTTAAAAATTAAAAAAATAGTTGTGCAGTTTAAAGAGAAAAGATTTACGCCATGCATGATATCATAATTTAATTAAAATTTTTAGATCTAATTATTAGGGCTGCATATGGGTAGGGTTGGGCAAGGCAAACCCCTTGCCCGATGCCCAACTTGAAAGATGAGCGGGCTGCAAAACAGCCCTATCCAATAGAAACCGAAACCATTTTGGCCTGGGCAAAGGCAAGCTGGGCAGAGGGGCTTTTTTGCCTAACTTAGTGGCACCTTGCCCATATCATATGTAGGAAAAAAAAATTCAATTATCATGCTTTGAGACAAGGTGAGAGGAAAAAATTTATCACGAATGACTCAATCACTCATATACGAAAGGCTTATGTCCTATTCTTTAGCCTTCGATTTCTTATGGGAGGTAAAAAAAATTTCATAATCAAAACATTTAATAACTGATCTAATTCTGTTGTTCAATTGATTAGTTCATTCATATAGTTGGTGCATTTTTATAGTCATGTGAAAGCACAAGATTTGAAAGGTGGTTTTAGTTTTTTTTTTAATTATAGATTTTTTCCGACAGGGCCAAATGGGAAGGGCAGCATATCCTACTTGCGGCTCGGCCTTGCCCTTGAATTAGCCCTAGCCGAAAATGCCCGTTTTTGTTTTGGCAGCTTTTTCTTGGGCCGGGCACTTTTTTTGGGGCTCGGGTGGGATATTGGGCATATGGGCCTCATGCACACTCCTACTAATTATCTACCCGATAAACTAATTATCTTTGACAAGAAAATTTAGAGGCAGGACCACTAGGAGAGGCTAGGAGAGGGCATCAGATTAGGAAAATAGATAAATTCTTAAAATTCTTTTCCGATTAACTTGGTTGACTTTTTGACTCGCAAGGGGCTTATTGATGGAAAATTGAAAGAAAAAGGGAATAGAAGAAAGTTTATTCAATGTAACTGCTCAAGCCATAGTTTTTCCACCTTCTATAGAAATCCTTGATAATACACAAGGAATCTAGATATTTCAAATGGAAATCTAGGAGAATTGAATCTTGATGGAAACAGAGAAGGCCTAGTTTCTTCCTTCCCACATACTTCATCCTATAGTTTATAAGGTATATACTTATCTCAAAATTTAAATTAAATTGTGATAATAGGATGTAAATGTTTTTTATTTGAATTGCACAAATATTTTTATCTTTTGTGATTATATAGTTCTTTAACAAAATGAAAAATTATTTCAGACTTTAATTTAATTTTAATTTTTAACTATAAAATACTCTAAATCAAATTTTTAGTCTCAAATATATATATGCTAATGACAATTATATTAAAAAATTGAAGTAAGATAAAAAAAGAAACTCAATCAAATCTAACTGAAATGCCTACCTTTAATTTTACTTTTTAACTATAGAGGGATATTCTAGTCATTTAACAACTTTCAAAAATTCCTAATTAAGTCTCCTGGTTTAATTAGGAATTTGTCAAAAGTGTAAGCTTAAATTTAAATTTTGATATTTTTGCTTGATTTAATTGAGATTCTTCTTACGTTAATCTATACAGTAACTAAATGGATGCATAAACATATATAAATATATATATATATAAAATATGTTGGTTTATAGAGGATGACTTAAACGCTTTACAGTAGCTTTAGGATAACTTTAAAAGTAGCTCTAGAGTAGTTGTTAGTAGTCTATTGATAAATATTTATGTTTATGATTATTATCGATTATTATTGAAAGCTTTAGAATAACTTTGTTGTAACTATTTGTGAACTGGAGTAATGGGTAATTGTGGAAATTCTCCATATACACGTTGATGGTGTGTGATTGTACTTTGTTGGTTATCTAATGAATTATGCAAGCCTGAATTATATAAATATATGTTGTATGTATTCTGAATTTGTTTTAGTGTGATTTAACATGCATTTCGTTTCATTTGTTATTTACATTATTGGTTAATTAATACAATAATTAATATTAATACTAATTTAATTCCTTGTTAATTATAATAATTAAATTATAGAGATATTATAGTTATTCATATTTTTAATTTACAATTCTTATATATGTATATATGCATATTTATGTGAGTGTGTGATTTGAATTTAAAATGTGTGTATAATGTTTAGATTATTCGAATTGTGGTTGAATCATTTTCAACCATGCTTGTATTCTAATTATTGTTGTGAAATCTCCAAGTATTTTGTTTTTTTTTTCAAACATGCTTGTAACTTATTTTAAGATTCAACAAAATATTTTAATTATTTTCAAACCTGCTTATATGCCTTATGTTTGCTGTGCATGATAAGCAATGGTGATGGGCTAAGGAGATGGTGATGATATTATATGATATAGTGACCATCTAATTTGCTTTCTTGGTCTCTTGTAACTGTAAGTCCCTACTCTTTGGCACATGGGACAAAGACTTGTATGTCCCACATGACATGAAAGATGGGACAATAAATCGTAGCAAGGGAGTTAATAGGACAGGACAGGATTAGGTCAATCTTGTCCCATGCCCCTATCATCCTGAAACCATTTTGATTTCAGTCAATTAAAAAAAATAGTTAAATTAGTTATTTGTCAAAAACATGGGTTTGTTTTTCTAAAACATCCTCTTAAATAATTATTTGAATTGGACTTATCATTTGATACAAGGGAAAATTTCATTAAAGGACTTTTATAGCAACATAATTTCTATCCAGGACCAAACAATTATAAAAACTTTACTGCAGTTTTTAGGGGCAAAATGAAATTAAATTGAGAAGGAAAATGTCCAAATTACCCTTAATGTTTGAAGAAGAAAAGAAAAGGGTCTAATAGGGTTTTACCCTTGCAATAGGAACCAAATTTCCTCTATTATATAAAAATTGGTTCGCATTCTCTTTGCTTTGTTCTCTTAGTGTTCTCATTTTGCATCTCTCTTATTCAGCAAGAGGCTTCACCAGTCATCACTACTGAGAGCCTTTACTGTTGCTGCTAGTTTGGCAAGAAGTGCCTTCATTGTCGCTGCTATTCTAGTAAGGAGAGCCTTCACTATTGTCCCTATTCTGGTAAGGAGAGCCTTCACCGTCACCCCTGCAAGTCTTGAACAAGAGGCTCGTCATCATCGTGATGCCTCTCTTTATGAATGCAATTTCTTTCAGTGCCTTTAAATTCAAAATTTCTCTAGATGTCACTGCAAAATCCTTCTCCATTTGTTGTATTGTAGATTTCATGGGTGTGGTTTAGGTCGTCATGGAGTTCTGAACCACTTAGAACTTTTTTTCCTACTCTAATTTGAGCAAAAATTATTCAGTAGATTGAGTTTAAATTCATACCGTTGAGTGTTGAGAGTGAGTTATTTTTTTGTGCATTTCCAATTCCTATCACGAATTGTACTTGGGCTGTAGAGCTTATGACAAAATAATAATCGTTAATTAATTACATAATTTTGAAGATTGTTTCATCTGTCATCCCATTTTTTGCTTGCCAAATTGGTCATTATTCATTCATAGCATAAGCATTCTTGTGTAGGCTCAATTTATCTATAGTCACAAATTAGTGTCTGCTCTTCATACTACAAGTTTTATTTATTTATTTATTTGTAGTTGTGGATTGTGACTAATATTTTTAACTACACAAGGATCCATATGCATGGTAAGTTGAGGTTGCAAACGAAAAGAAATTTCCTTCTTTTGATTTGCTGGAATTCAATAGGTGGAATAACTTATTGCCTTTTCCTTTCCAAATATATAAAACTTTTGGAAATACTGCTGATGTTAGAAACCAATATCTTTAGTATAAGATTTTATATGTTTTGGTTTGAGATGTTTTGGAAAGCGTAATAATCATTGCTGCTTTTTTATAGCCAAAAAAAAATTTCATGAACTCAATTATATATACTATTACTGCATTAAAGCTTTGTTGAGCAAGCGAAGTTAGAGAATTTATGAGAAGAATTAGCATATTTACAAATTGATTATGACAATTTGATGTTTATTGGTGTAACATTGTGCTGTGTTAATTTTGTACTGATGATTGTAAATTTCATGTCATCATGTGTTACATCCCGAATTTGAGGCATAGAAGTATAGAAATTAGCCTGAAATGGGCAAACTACCAAATCTTTTTGGGCAGAGATCCCAGAGATTCTCTGAAAGGACAGCAGGACTCCCAGGGACTAAATCGCAAAGAAAAAGTTTTCTAGGATTAAGAAAAAAAAATAATTTAGAGGCCAAAAAGAAGTCTCGGGGCCCAAGAATGGGAAATAGAAATAAATATAAGCCAAATGTTATGTTGGAGGCTTTAATGAGGTGAATTTTGAGGTTAAGACAAACCAGGGCAAAATCGTAGTTTTATAAAGTTTTGGGCTAATAAGGGTAAAAATAAAAATTATGCTCGAAAATCCCAAAAAAATCTAAGAAAATGAAACATGGTAGGTTAAGGCTTGAACACTTCAGAGAAATTTCAGAAAAATGGAAATAAGGTTCAGAGGCCTGTATGAGACTAAAAATGACAAAAATGCCCCAAGAAGGAAATTGTGGAATTTGCAAGGTTTTGACTTATTTGGAATATTTCCAAAAATAAATTATTTAAAGTATAGAGATACCTCAGATAATTGGAAGAAAATGGAAAAAAATACTTGAGGAATTATTACAGGTTTTAAAAATAATTCCGTCCCCAAAAAAGAAGAGGTTGGCTTTAATAGAATTTAAAGCCTATTTATACTCTATCCGAGAAAACTTAAAGTCAACTGTCTAGAGGTTGACTTTTGACTTAAGAAAAATTAGAGGAATTCCCCATGATAAATAAATAGTATTGGTACTTGGAGATAGATTCTCAGAGTTGTGGACTGGAAGAAAGAATTCGGTTAAGATCACTCCGAAATAAATATTATTATTTATTTTAATTATTTTAATGAAAGAACAAGGGAAGAGCATCACTATCTCTTTGGGCATGTTATATAATGTCATGCGGATTTATTTGAAGTGAGAAAATGGTGCCATAACATGTCCCAGTGGTCCCGGGAAAGTTAAGACCCTAAAAAAATCCTATAAGGTGCAGAATGGCAAGATAGGTGGAGGAATGTCTAAGGGTTGTATTTTGCACGAATTTGATATTAATTTTCTTCCTATTTTAATGTCAAAATAATGAAGGAATATGGAAGATGCAAGTGTATGGTTAGATGGGAAAAGAAGGTATTACTTGTACAGTTGGATGCAAGACACGTGTACGGTTGGATACAAGACACGTGTACAGTTGGATTAAAGGCATGTGGCTTGATGATGCAAGTATGATGTCATAGGACACATGTAATCACAAGATAGAAAAAGAAAATAGGCGGTCCAGATCAAGCCAAATATTTTTAAGATCAGCGGCCCATATTCAGTCGTATTTTCTATAAATACCCCCTCCCCACCCCTCATTTTCATGCAAGCCATGGGCCTATGGGACTTGCAAAATGGATTCTAGAGAGAGAAAGAAGATGGAGAGAGAAAGGCCAAGCGGTCATATGCAAGATCAAGCTCCAAAACAAGGTATGTTCATGCTTTTTAATGTAGTTTTCACTACCCTTGTTGTTGTTGAGCTTGATTATGGATTTTAATGATTTTTGGGAGTTTGAAACTTATGGGGACATGCTGCACGAAATTCTTAAGAATAGGGGAAGATGAAATGGATGTTAGAATAATTTTTAAAAGCTTGAAAGGAACAGAAATCAAGTGGCTTTATGTTGAAATTGGTTGAATTTCATGACTATGTAACTTGAGTTATATTTCGGTAAAGGGTAGTTCATGGAGAAGGAGTTTGATTTTGATTATTTTAAACTTTGAAATAGATTCTACATACAAAATTGGATGGGAATAGCATATGGAATTAATTTTGGAAAGGTTGGAAATCAAGCTCAAAAGTTAGAAGTCATTATAGCTCAAAGAAAACAAAGTGTGTATGTTGTTGATTACCATGACTCTAATGAATGAATAGAAATGATGTGTTGATGCATTTAATGAGACATTGTGGAAGATGAATGGCAAAGGTTGAGTAAGCAACCTTAATGGTTGGTAGCAAAGGGAGCAAGGGGAAGTAAAGAGAAAATTTAAAGACACAAGATAGCAAACTTGACCTTACTCTTATGTGCTTCGTATTTGTTTGCATGTATGACATGTTTCTATATTATGCTTTTGTGAACTCATGTGTTGTGATTGTGAATTTGTTTGAAATATGTCATAGGCCTGTGTGTTTTATAATAAAAGCATGATGATTACCAAACATGTCATTATATTATAAAAGTGTTAAGTTGCAAGCATGTTATAAATGCCAAGCTTGCCATATATGTTTAGGTGGTTATTTTTGCTACTGAGATTCTCCTGAATCTCACCCCTCCCTAACCAACCATTTAGGTCAAGTATGATGGATAGTGATTGCATGAAGGAGAGCATGAGACGGAAGGAGAAGAGAAAGTGGAGGATTATTCATGCTAATGAATGAAGCTATTGGTTAATGTATGATTCTCTTATTGTGTAAATTATGTATAAGAATGCCAATGATGTGATATATTTGTTTAGAATGTTTATGGCATGACTAGAAATGTATAAGAATGAATGGGAAAGGACAGGGCCGAGATATGCATGCCAAGACAATAATGGATAAAACGCAGGTCCTGGAGTAGTCAGCTTTCAACTCTAGTTTGACCTATCAAATGTATGAATTAGGCCATGAAACTTGGTAGATGTATTATACACATTTTAAGCTTTAAAATAATAGGTAGATTACTCCAATTGGATGCGTATACTAAGGGATACGAATTTCCAAAGTTGAGCCAAGAAAACTGGAAGTTCCAGAATTTACCAAATAAACAGTGATTTTCATGGATTAAACTGTACAAATTAGCTAAAGATAAGTATAGTTTGATATTTTTTCTCCTATAGAGAATTAAAAGAGATTCGAGTAGAATTTTGGAGCACCTTAATATGATTTTTATAGAATTAGTTATGATTTTTCAAAGTTAGACAAAAAATATGGAATTTCACTAGTGAACAGTAATGAGAACCAATTGCAAATTTTTAATCTATGAGCTCGGTTCGTGAATCACTTAAGCCGTAACACTTCCAAACACGTATTCTGAGGGGTTAAAAAGGATGTTTCATCATCCCCACTTGGAAGAGAAGCATGGAATTGAGTCTACCATGCCTTATTATACAACAATAAGAGTTGAATTATAAGTCCATGAGTTCATGCAATATTTTCAGTTTACATTGTTGCACCAATGTAATGTAATGATGGTACTTATGTCAAATTTGTTGTGGTGGCTTGTTACTCACAAAAAAATGTATCAAAGTTAGTTGCTATTGTTGAGCTACTTAAACAGATAAAGACACAAGCAAAATGAAAGTGATGACAAGCCAATTGTTATACTTCAATTATAGATGTGACTTAAGTTAGTTCAAAAATGTGTACAAATTTATGTATATGGGAATTTGCACAATTCTTATATAAGGAAATCTATATTATTAGTCTATTATAGGTCAATCAATTCTCCTATTCTATTTTTCCTTACCAATTTGTGTGGGAGCTATTATTCACAAGTGGAATTCCCAAATTTACAATAACGACACATAAATTTACAACAAGAACATGTTCATTTGCAAGTGGACTAATTTAATTGAAAAAAATTCATGATAATTTATAAGTGTTGGAGGAACTATACATATATGGAATTTACAAATTTGTAACAAAGATACATAAATTAATAATAAAAATACGTCCATTTACAAGTGAGTCAATTTAATTGGAAAAGTTTTTGATAATTTACAAGTGTGATAGGAATTATTTATAAATAGAACTTGAAAATTTACAACAAGAATATATAAATTAACAACAAAAATATATCTATTTACAAGTAAATTAATTTAATTAAAAAAGTTCTTGGTAATTTTCAAGTTTGGGAGGAATTATTCACAATTAGAACTTACAAATTTGCAACAAGGATATATAAATTAACAACAAAAATATGTTTATTTGCAAGTTGGTTAATTTAATTGTCTGGGAGGGATAATTCATAACTGAAATTTGTGTATTCACAACGAGGATACCTACATTAACAACAAAAACACATCAATTTGTCGTTGGGCTAATTTAATTGAAAATATTGAGCATGATAATTAACAAGTCTGGAAGGAACAATTCTCAATTAGAATATGCGAATTTGCAACAAGGGCATTTAGATTAACGACAAAAACACATCTATTTGTAAGTGGACTAACGTATTTACACATTTACGTACTTGCCATCCAATTTCACTACAAAAGTGGACAACTTGGTGATAAGTGGACAACTTATTATGAAATTTTGTATCTTTATTCATGGCACGATACAAAATAGATTCTAACATACCCCATAAAACCTAAATGTGTTGTCATAAGTATTTCCCTAACCATTCTAAAAATACATTTGGGATTCATATATATATGAAAGTAACTATATATAGAAGTTAAAAAAACCTATGTTCAACAATAAAGTCATGCAATGTTAGGATTCCTGTAAGTTTTTCTGCTATGACCAATTTCACCATATCTTGAGTAACAATACACTTTCTTTGCCTAGAATTGAGATTCAATTCTCTAATTTCTAGGCTTTCTTGAACGACAGGTAATTAATGATGGTTGTAGGAAGATAGTGGATGTGTATTCATCACATCGAAGAGAATCTGGCCTAAGGATGCCATGTGTCTCAATTGGAATCATGACTCAGCCAAATTTTTGTTCTTGGATTAAGAATAAAAAGCAATCCTCTATGTATGCAACCGTAACAGCTCCAACCTCAATGAAATGAGTTGTTCCTATGGCACAATAATAAGTGCCATCAATTGTTTTGCACATATAGAATAAAAACTCAAAATAAAGCATAACTTTAGTTGTTACACCGGTAAACATAAAATTGCTATAATCAACTTGTAAATGCATTATTTTTTGTTGTAAATTGCCTAACTTGAATTGTTACACCAACAAATACGAATTTACTTCCTTTACTTTCTAAATACACTAATTGTTGTTGTAAAATTGCCTAATGTCACTTGTTATACTAGTAAACATGAAATTGCTACAATCAACTTGTAAATGTACTAATATTTGTTATAAATGGTTCAACTTCGATTGTTACACCAACAAACATGAATTTACCACCATTATTTTGTAGATGCACTAACTGTTATTGTAAAATTGCCTAACTTCACTTGTTACACTAGTAGACATGAAATTGCTACAATCAACTTGTAAATGCACTAATATTTGTTGTAAATGGCCTAACTTCAATTGTTACACCAACAAACAAGAATTTACTACCATTATTGTCACCTGAGCAAGTGTACTTGTTAATTTTTTTTTTACTACAATTATTAATGCCAGAGACATGCACCAGAAAGACTCACAAAAACTAGAAATTACTAAATAGAATATATTACAAAAAGCACAAAAAGACATTAACAATAGCAAAGCAGTGACTATAATTACTAACAAATATCAATGACCAATTGAAAAGAGTGAACAACATCAAATTAAAAAAATAAAGCTCCAAACTTCTTTAAAACACTCACACTGTCCAATTAAATGAAAATACCCATTGGTTCTTTGAAATTAATACAATAGAAACACTTTCAATGGGAACGACAACATGTGAAAAGAATGTGGATAGAAAAAGTGCATATGAGCATAGATAAGCAAAAATATTGTAGGGAGATGAAATTTACGTCAAGAGAATACGAACAAGCATAGAGAACATGAGAGAATGCTAACAAATATGACTACACCAGTCATCAGAAACGAGAGAATGTGAACTGAGAATGCTAGAGAATAGAGCACAAAGAATGCAAACCAATTTTTACGTGGCAAAGAAAATTTGGTTTATAGTGTGAGAGTAAAACCCTATTAGTACCCTTTCCTTTTCTTCTTCAAACATTAAGGGTAATATGGACATTTTTCTTCTCAATTTAACTTCATTTTGCCCCTAAAAGATTGCAGTAAAGTTTTAGAATTGTTTGATCCTGAATAGAAACTATGTTGCTACAAAGGTCCTTTAATGAAATTTTCCCTTGATACAAACTACCTTAACACATACAATCAATACGATTAGTTTGGATAAATAAATGGGATAAAATGAATTGAAGTCTTCTATTTAAAATTAAATTAAATTATTATTAGCTTTTATATTAAGGATTGGAGTTAGTATTATCACTATTGTAAAAAATACTTTCTACTCCCCTAAACATCAGAAGGAATGAAAGGAGGATTTGTGAGAATCATTATTTTTGGGAACTTTTTGCCTAATATGCTGAGTATTTTTTTCCTTTTTCCCCTTACATTCTAAATTCTTAATAGAATTTATTGTGTCTTTCTATACAGTACTCATTAATTTTAATACGTAGTCCTTCAAAAGCTAACTATCCTTTCTTTGTCATCGTATATTATTACTATTAATTTCCTAATTTAATTTGTACATGTAATACCTAATTTTTTATATGCTAATAGGATCATTTTAATGGCTTTACATCATTAACTTCATGTTTCTATCCTGAGAAAAGGGGATAATTTTTTTTCTCCAAAACATAAATCAGTTGGAACCAGAATCCCATTACAGGAGTTGAACTTGAAATTAACATTAAAATTCATTGTTAACAATCATTTCAACTTTTAGAAAAGCTAACAAATGATTCACAATCAACCTTACTTTCAATTTAATCTAGGGTAAAGGTGCAAATATACCTATGAACTTATACCAAATGTGCATCTAGCACTATAAACAAACCCTAGGTGCAAAAATACACATGATGATTTCAAAAAGTTGCAAAAATGCCACGACCGTTAATTATTGTAATGTTGACCGTTTGTTTGACCAAAGGTGCTGATGTGGATGCTAACATAGATGCTGATATGGCTTAGAGTGTCTGATAAAAAAGAGTAAAGGTGCAAATATACCTACAAACTTATCCTATGTGCGCCTAAGGCGATAAACAAACCTTGGGTGCAAAAATACCTATGATCATTTCAAAACAACCCTTAAATGCTATAATTGTTTAATTCATCAAAGATGACTTTCTAATTCAAAGTTTGACTAAAAAAAAGGTGACACGGACCCTAAGCTAGTGTTTTAGTCTCCTTCCTTCAAGTGCAACTCGCTCCTCCTTTCG
Organism: Neltuma alba; assembly: GCF_004799145.2. Classification (NCBI taxonomy): domain Eukaryota; kingdom Viridiplantae; phylum Streptophyta; class Magnoliopsida; order Fabales; family Fabaceae; genus Neltuma; species Neltuma alba. Next base: position 91,244 of record NW_021633499.1, read on the forward strand.
AATGATCACGTTTCTATCTCCCTCTAATCCCAATGATGTTCTCTCCTCACTGTTGCACTTTCATTAGAGAGAAACAAGCTAAAACTCTCTACAAAACCTACTCTTTCATTTCATCTATCAAAATCTCTCTTTGTCTAAGAAGAGTAACGCTACTCTCTCACAGTTGCTCTTGTCACATTTCCTCTAGTTTGCAAAGAGGAAGGGCTTACACTTGAAAGAGGAAAACTGAAACACAAACTTAACATCTATGTCACCTTGTTTACCTAAAAGTTTGAGTTAGATAGCTATCTTTAATGAATTAAACAACTGTAGCATCTGAGGGTTCTTTAGAATGATAGGAGGTATTTTTGCATCCTAAATTTGTGTATGGTGTCAGGTACACATTTGACCAAAGTTCATAGATATATTTGCACCTTCATCCTTTTTCATTAGACTCTCTAAACCATGTTAACGTCCACGTCAACACCTTCAGTCAAACAAACGGTCAATGTTACAATAATTAACAGTCGTGGCATTTTTGCAACTTTTTGAAATCATCGTGTGTATTTTTGCACCCCATGTTTGTTTATGGTGCCAGATGCATATTTCGTATAAGTTCATAGGTATATTTGCACCTTTGCCCTTTAATCCATTATCACCTAAGATGATTTCATACTATGAAATCTCATAATATTATGTTAAAATATAGCAACCATCTCGGTTGACTGCACATATCTACAACCTAGAGTGCTCTCCTTATGGAGGATATAAAATAATATTTACATAAAATAAGTAACTATTACTTGCCCATATAACATATATAATGGTACAAATATTAACTTACCAAAATATTCTACTATATATATACAGAATATAGTAGGCATCCTTACTCTTCAACCAGTTCACCTTTTTCTTATACAACTTTCTTTCCCTTAGAGTTGCTTACCTTTGCTGTACATCATGGAAGGGAGGGTGAGATTCTAAAGAATCCCTATAGTAGTAATTTTCATCAAACAAGTGTGCAGATTACATAAAGCATGCTAAACGAGTAGCTAATATAGTTAAGCATTTATGAGTAATGACAGATAGACAAGCTGAATAAATAATACGCAAATAATTGGCAAATATTGCCCCATGTCTATCAGCTATACGTGACTACGGCTAAACCATGCAAGAAATTAAGAATTATATGTTTTTATACTTTAAAATAGCAATATAGCACAAATAGACATGCAGCAGTTATACACAAGTGTAAGATAGGAAAAAATTACTACTTAGTCTGCTTCCCTCCAAATCAAACCTTACAAGTTTCTTTTTCTTTTGCTTCCTTTGTTGAGTAGATATCAAAATCTATTACGTACGCAAGCATACATTGATGCTTATTCTATTTATAACTTATAACTTAAATAACTTCATTGATATTCAAAATCCTATCTACATTTCATATTCATGTATTAATACCCTCTTAAAATTTGGACAGCAACTATTCTTCCTTTTTATTTCCTTGAGTAACTTTAACGTCAAATCTGAATAATATTTCTACTCAACTCCTCATTTAACAGTCCAAAGTAGTTCATTGACATCAAGGAACATAAAAACAACAACTTCAAATAAGTTCCCAGTTCAATGACATCTAAACCATCCTCTTGAATCCTTGGACACATTTTTGCTCATCTAAAATAAGATCCATTCATTATGTAACAGCAGCTAAAATATACATTTATATCTACCTATCTAATCTTATGTCCTTTGAACTTCTCATTATTCTCTTTAAGTCCCTTACAATTCAAACAGTACCTATCACTTTTTTTTTTAATTCCATAAATTGTCAGGTCAAGAACAATGTTTAAATTATGAATTCTAAAGTCTCTACACTTAGTTGAACCCTCTAAAGTAATTCTTCAACACTTTAAAAAAAATCTAACAGTAGTTTTCAAGTTGGTACAGCTTCAAAATTCGGCCCATCTCAAATTTCATGCACACATGCCTATATTCTCACACAGCCCCATAATCCTCTTGCACAAGCTTAATCCATGGCAACACCTCTTTTATTCTCCATTAATGTTTCGGGTAGCCATATGTTGAATCCGGGAAAAATTTTTCAGATTCAGTACAACGCAACTAACCAGATTTTAATCATATTCGTTATGTATTTTATACAAATACTATTTACTATAATATTACTAACTTCTAAGCATAATGTTTGCTCTCCATCAGAATTCGGACAGCATCATCACCACAAATCTAAAAATTCCAACTTCAAGAATAGTGTTTAGATCATCACTTTAGAGTCTCCCTACTTGGATCAATCTTCTAAAATGATTATATAACATTTGGAAGCATTAAACAGTTACTAATTTCAACTTTGAGCTTCCAAATTTCAGATTCATTAATGTGTGTCCAATAACAGACCATCATATAACACGCATACACATCATTTATTTAAGAATTTGGATATTTCGATGATATTCCCATTTGAAAATTCGAATGACTCCTTCTGACAGCAAAACGAAGAATATTAAAAAAAAAATCCTTTCGACAGTAATATTCAACATGTAACAACATCACACATGCAACCGAATATTACCTAGACTATTTATTTGGTTATATGAATCTGCCTTGCATCCCATATGTCGAATCTTGCTTTATTTTCTATCTTTTTCATCTGATCTTACTCCACTTTAATTTTTAATTATTAGATCCATTTTTTCTTAATGATATGAGAATTTGAATGAGTAAGATTAACCATTAGTCGTAAAACAGCCAACGGTCTTCACACGCAACTCAATTGACTCTCACGTGCATGCAACTTAGATGATTCCCTTTTCTTAAGGGAATGCATAGAACAAATTAAGAATCGAACAAGAAAATTTTGTCTGAAAGAGTGCAACGTGTGTCTGTTGTCCTATTTCCTTTTTCTTTCTCTTCCTCGTCGCTTTTCATTCTTTCTCCTCCCCCCCACGCCCTCCTTCTCTTTCCTATATATCTTCCTTTCTTACCCCTCTGCTTTATTTTCTCTTGCCCAGCCGTTGCCATATGTCCCAAAAAGAGTCTCATTCAAATAGTTATATACATATATATATATATGTGTGTGTGTGTGTTCTTCCTACTATATATTGGGGTTATACTGAACCAGTATTCAACTGTTTTAGGGAAAATCCCACTTAAATTTAGTTAAAATATTTAAATCCAAATTTATACTATATTTAAATTAAAACTTTGATTCAGAGCATTTTATATTTAAAATTTAAAATTAAATTCAAAATATTGGATAAATTTTCATTCTTATAAAGAATTATATAATATTAAAAATTAAAAAAAATAGTTGTTCAGTTTAAATAAAAAAAGATTTACACCATGCATGTTATCATAATTTAATTTAAATTTTCAGATATAATTATAGACCGGATAAAGGTAGGACCATTGGGAGAGGCTAGGAGAGGGCATCAGATTAGGAAAATAGATAAATTCTTAAAATTCTTCTCCGATTAACTTAGTCGACTTTTTACCTAGTAAGGGGCTTATTGATGGAAAATTGAGAGAAAAAGGGAATAGAAGAAAGCTTATGTCAATGTAACCGCTCAAGACATAATTTTTCCACCTTTCATAGAAGTCCTTGATAATAAACAAGGAATCTAGATGGTTCAAATGGACACGTAGGAGAGTTGAATCTGGACAGAAACAGAGAAGGCCTAGTTCCTTCCTTCCCACATACTTCATCCTATAGTTTATTAGGTCTGTACTTAGCTCAAAATTTAAATTAAATTGTGATAACATGCTGTAAATGTTTTTTATTTGAATTGCACAAATATTTTTATCTTTTGAGATTATATAGTTCTTTAACAAAATGAAAAATTATTTCAGACTTTAAATTTAATTTTAATTTTAACTATAAAATACTCTAAATCAAATTTTTAGTCCCAAATATATATATGTTAATGAAACTTATATTAAAAAATTGAAGTGAGATTAAAAAAAGAACTCAATTAAATCTAACTGAAGCCTAACTTCAATTTTACTTTTTAACTCTAGAGGGATATTCTAATCATTTAACAACTTTCAAAAATTCTTAATTAAGTCTTTTGATCTAATTAGAAATTTGTTGAAAGTGTAAATCTAAATTTAAATTTTGATATTTTTGTTGGATTTAATTGAGATTCTCCCTACCTTAATCTCTACAGTAACTAAATAGATACATAAACATATATATATATATATATATATATATAATATGTGGGTTTATAGAGGATGACTAAAACGCTTTACAGTAGCTCTAGGATAACTTTAAAAGTAGCTCTAGAGTGGTTGTTAGTAGTCTATTGATAAATACTTATGTTTACGATTGTTGTAGATTATCATTGAAAGTTTTAGAATAATGTTGTTGTAACTAGTTGTAGAATAGGGTAGTGGGTAACTGTGAAAATTCTCCAAATACACGTTGATAGCATGTGATTCTACTTTGTTGGTTATCTATTGAATTAATTATACAAGACTGAATTATATAAATATATGTTATATGTATTCTGAATTTTTTTAGTGTGATTTAACATACATTTCGTTTCATTTGTCATTTATATTATTGATTAATTAATACAATAATTAATATTAGTACTAGTTTAATTCCTTGTTAATTATAATAATTAAATCATAGAGATATTATAGTTATTCATATTTTTAACTAACCATTCCTATATATATATTTATATATTTATGTGGGTGTGTAATTTGGATTTAAAATGTGTCTGTGATGTTTAGATTATTCGAATTATGTTGAATCTTTCTCAAGCATGCTTTGTATTCTAATTACTGTTTCGAAATCTCCCAGTATTTTGTTTCTTTCAAACATCCTTGCAACTTGTGGGTACATCTCAAATCATAACATCATGCACATATGCCTATATTCTCACACAGCCCCATACTGGTCTACGACTCCAAGAATCTGTCTCCAGGTATCAGTACTATTTATTTATCATATGGAATTTCTCTAATTTTTCTTAAGTCAAAAGTCAACAACCTCTAGACATTTGACTTTGACTTTCTCCAGATAATATGTAAATAGGCTTTAAATTCTATTAATGCCAACCTCTTCGCTTTCTGGGGACGGAATTATTTTTAAAACCTGTGATAATTCCTCAAGTATTTTTTTCCATTTTATTCCAATTATCTGAGGCCTCCGTGTACTTTAAATAATTCATTTTTAGTAATATTCAAAATCAGTCAAAACCCTAGGAATTCCACAAATTCCTTCCAGGGGTATTTTCGTCATTTTTAGCCTCATACAGGCCTCTGAACCTTATTCCTATTTTTCTGGAATTTTTTTGAGCCATTTAGGCCTTAACCTACCATTTCCTATTTTTTGGGATTTTTGGGCATAATTTCTATTTTTGCGCTTATCAACCCAAAACTTTAAAAAATTACAATTTTGTCCCTGGTTTGGTTTAACCTCAAAATTCACCTCATTGAGGCTTCAACATAACCTTTGGCCTATATTTATCTCTATTTCTCATTCCTGGGTCTTGAGACTTTTTCTGAGTCTCCAACTTTCTCTTTCCTCAGTCCCAGAAAACTTTTCCTTTGCGATTTAGTCCCTGAGAATCCCTCTGTCCCTCCAAGAAATCTCTGGGATCTCTGCCAAAAAGAGGTCTGGTAGTCTACCCAATTCAGGCTAATTTCAGTACTTCTAGGTTCAAAATCCAGGATGTGACAAAAACGCTTTACAGTAGCTTTAGAATAATTTTAAAAGTAGCTCTAGAGTAGTTGTTAGTAGTCTGTTGATAAATATTTATGTTTATGATTATTGTAAATTATCATTGAAATTTTTAGAATAATTTTTTTTGGTAAATTTAGAATAACTTTGTTGTAACTATTCGTAAACTGAAGTAACGGGTAACTACAAAAATTCTCCATATACACGTTGATAGTGTGTGATTGTACCTTGTTGGTTATCTACTGAATTATGCAAGACTGAATTACATAAATATATGTTATGTGTATTCTGAATTTTTTTTTAGTGTGATTTAACATACATTTCGTTTCATTTGTTATTTACATTATTGATTAATTAATACAATAATTAATATTAATACTAGTTTAATTCCTTGTTAATTATAATAATTAAATCATAGAGATATTATAGTTATTCATATTTTTAACTTGCAATTCCCATATATATATATATATATTTATGTGGGTGTGTGATTTGGATTTCAAATGTGTATGTAATGTTTAGATTATTCGAATTGTGGTTGAATCTGTTTCTCAAGCATGCTTGTACTCCAATTACTGTTGCGAAATATCCGAGTACTCCAATTACTGTTGCGAAATCTCCGAGTATTTTGTTTCTTTCAAACGTGCTTGTAACTTGTGGGTGCATCTCAAATCATAACATCATGCACGCATGCCTATATTCTCACGCAGCCCCATAATCCTCTTGCACAAGCTTAATCCATGGCTGCACCTCTTTTATTCTCCATTAATGTTTCGGGTAGCCCTATGTTGAATCCAGGAAAAAATTTTCAGATTTAAGAGGGTGTTTGGATAAAACCAAACCATGGTTTGGAGAATACATTCTGAAGAATAGATTTTGGGAAAAAGAGATTTTGTGAAAAAGTGATTCTGAGAAGTGAGAGTGTTTGGATAGTTGCTATCAGAAGTACTTTTTGTATATACAAATTACTAAAAAAGGCATAAGTTAATATGATAATTACATAAAAAATAGATTTTATGATATATTTTAATTTAAAAAAATAAAATTATTAATAATATATTTTTTATCAACATAGTTAATAATACATAGGATAATATAATTAATAAATAATTAATATGTATATATATTTATAAGATATAACATTAAATATGTTTATAAAAAAAATATGTTTATGAAAAAAACGACAAGACACATATCCTATAGGCTCTCACATTCTCTCTTTTTCTCCTAAAAGCAGAAAATTTTTGCTTCTGCTAAAACCATTTAATGGTGTTTGAGTGATTTTTTTCCCAAACCATGGTTTGGGTCCTCAAACCATGTTTAGTACAACGCAAGTAACCCGATTTTAATCATATTCGTTTTGTATTTTATACAAGTACTATTCACTATAATATTACTAATTTCTAAGCATCATGTTTGCTCTCCATCAAAATTCGGACAACATCATCACCACAAATCTAAAAATTCCAACTTCAAGAATAGTGTTTAAATCATCACTTTAGAGTCTCCCTACTTGGATCAATCTTCTAAAATGATTATATAACATTTGGAAGCATTAAACAATAACTAATTCAACTTTCAGCTTCCAAATGTCAGATTCATTAATGTGTGTCCAATAACAGACCATCATATAACGCATACACATCAATCACTTGAGCATTTGGATACTTCGATGAGATGCCCATTTGAAAATTCGAATGACTCCTTCTGACAGCAAAATGAAGAATAAAAAAAAAAAAGTTCCTTTCCACGGTAATATACAACATGTAACAACATCAAACATGCAACCGAATATATATCTATTTATATACACACATCTCCACAATGCTTCATTCTTCTCATTCAAGCACTTAGCCTCTTAGAAACTCTGAAACACCTTTAATCAATGAAATCTAGAATTTTCAGATCTGAAATACACCCAGCAAAGATTCAAACCATCACGTGCAATCCCCTAAATCAATTTCTACAAGCTTGATCATTGCTTCTCACTTTCACAAGCTATATCTGACGCCATTTTTTTCCCCCTAATCATTAACCCCTGTTTTTGGCAGCCAAAACAGAGAAGGAAACAGCACATGCAAGCTACAAATCATACTCCATTATCATCAATAAACATCATTCTTTTATCATCCGCAAATTTCAACTTAAACCGAGAGTTTCTCTCACTAAAACCCAAATTTCTTCCATCATCAACTCTTCAGACACACAGCAACTGGAGGAGAGAACGATGGGAGAGTAATCTTCGGGCTCATCTTGTCCAGAAACATTGATTGCATGCAAAGAAAGAAGCTCCTATCACCTTCTCCGGCCACACCCTCACCTCTCGGTCTCTCTCTATTTCTCTCGACTCTCTTTCTCGGTTCCTTACTCTCTTTTCCAGCGGCAGATCGCAAAATGAAGGTGGAAGATGACGTGATGGCTTAAAGCAAACGAGAAGGGTGAGAAATGACTATTATACCCTTCAACAAGCTTTTCTCTTCACTGTTCTTCTGTAATTGTACAAAAATTAATCCATAATATTTTATGTGGATTTTCTTTATCTAATAGTTTTCTTGACCCCAAAAATAATTTTCATAAAAAATTTGGATCAAAAATCAATTCCTAACTATTTTTCTTAAATTTTTTAAGAAAATAGCCGTTAATTTCAGAATTTAATCCTTAACTAGGCAAGCAAAATTCAGTTAATTTTTTATTTATTTTACAGGGGATTCGTTTTTGGGAAATAAATTATTTAATTGTGCTTACAATTATATTCATGAAAATATTAAAAAAAAAAAAACGGAATCAAGTTCATTATAAACAAGTTTAGGCATTATCTTTCCTAACTTGAGAATTGAGATAGAAAAGTCTTTAATAACAAGGAAGATGCATTGCTTGTCTTACCAAAAAGAAAATGAAGGCATAGTTTACATAAAATGTTTTTTTTTCAATAGAACATTAATGGAAAGAGAGCTTCCTCCAATATTGGGTATAAAAATTCTGAAAGGGTTAGTTATAAATTTTGATATAAGTCATGAGATGGTTAAAAATGAAATTTAAACATTTGAAAAACAATATAACATGTATGGGGGATGACTTTGGTACTAGCTTTCTATACTTAATATATCTTTATCCAGTAATCAAAACAGTACAAGTAAATTTTAAAATATTAATGATATTTTAAGATTCACATATATTGATTTGATTTGGTTGAAAACAAATGCCGCAACTTTCCATATACATTTTTTTAGATTTTATATAAAATAAGTGATGTTGTGATATATTATGATAATGAAATGGTACAATTTTAAATTTTTTTATGATTTTTAAATAAAATAAATTAAAATTGCACAATTTTTAGGGCTTTTTTCTTTAAAAACATTTTATCATTGTGATATATTATAATGCTACTCATTTTATTATAATCTAAAGACAAAAGAAAAAGTAAAAATAAAAAACACATTTTTTCACCCAAAAGGAAAAAAGCCATTTTGGAGTTGGGACAACACAAAGCATACTAGAGAGTCTTAGGGAGAGACAAATTAGAGGCTCAAGTTCATATAAGTTTAATTTTTCCCTATAATGTATACTCTAATGTTCAGTTCAATATAATGATTATGCAGAAGAAAACTGTAATACTAATATGAAACAAAGAAGCCAACTATTCTCATTGACCTCAAGGGGCTTGACTTTGCTTTGAAAATACTACTATAAGATAGAATGAGAATTTCGACAATTCTGAAAAATAATGTAACAATGTTTGACCAGTCACCCTTGAAAGGATTTTTTTTTTTTTTACTAATTTGAGATTATCTATTTTAGTTTACGTCTAAAATTAAAAAAAATATATACTTAATTATCTAAGGTTTCAATTAGACTTAAAACTTTCCTGGTTAAAAAAAAAATTAGACTTAAAACATTGAAGTTCAATTTTCATGCTTAGTTATTAAAATTAAAGAAAACGGGTTATCATATTTTTTTAAAATTTTATATTTATACTAAATTAAATTAAACTAATATATAGTGCCGATAAAATTTCTCAAATCATGTACTCCCCCCCCCCCCCAAAAAAAAGATAGTACCCGTTAGGCCCTTATCCCTCTTTTGCAATACCATGTTCTATATTTTAGAATATTTTTTAAAAACATTTTTATCTGTATCCCTATTTAATGATTTTTCCCTAGTTCTAATAAATAGTTTTGCTACCATGAAACATTTGATTAGAGGTAGATTTTTGAAAAAAATAAAATAAAAAAGCATTTAGGAACTATTAATTTTCTTACTTTTCATAATTTTGACAAAGATACTATATTTATTGAAATAATAAATAGATGCAACTAAGAGAATGTGAAACGGTTCCAATTTGCTACCAACTCTCAATTCCACTCTCAATTGAAAGTCTTGAATTAATGTGGTACTATTTCAACACGGCAAGTTTCAGTTTCATGATAATTTGTACTACACAAAAAGAAGGGCATTTCAGTATTTTTGGTCCAAATAAATAGGTATGGGTATTGCTATATAAAACGTCTGATGAAGCCGGTCCAGGATGGCAGGGCTGCTCCAAGCCTCCAACATCCTAACCTTCTATTTTCTTTATTCATTTTGACCAATTTAACGCTCAAAAGACAAAAGCCAATGACCCACGACTTTGCGCTTTTCCTTCTTCATTTGCAACCAGGTCCATTAACATAAACCCACACTAAATTGCTTCATCCCAAACCCGTTTCTTACTCCTTAGTGACGCCAAATCTCTAACAAATTATACATGTACATTGAGTTCAACGTGTACGCTTCCTCAGCGCCTAAAAAAGAAGAAGAAAAAAATGCTCTGCCTCTGCAATTGATTTATATATATGATCTTTTGGAAACTCTCAATAGTTTGTTCCTTGAACTCTGGAGAAGCAGAGAAAGATGAAAAATGTCTACTTATGTGTCGTTTACTTTTTATATATCTCAGGATCGGGTTGTATATTATGCACACACATGCTTTTTGGTTCTCACTCATGAATGAATATATAATAAAATTGTAATGGAAAAGCAACTGGAGAAATAATCTTAAAAATCATGATAGAGTAACTCTTGAGAATGGATATCTAGGAGAATTGAATCCGGACGGAAACAAAGAAGGCCTAGTTCCTTCCTTCCCACACGCTTCATCCTATAGTTTACTAGCTAGGTCTATACTTATCTCAAAATTTATATTAAATTGTGATAACATGCTATAAATGTTTTTTATTTGAATTACACAAATATTTTTATCTTTTGAGATTATATAGTTCTTTAACAAAATGAAAAATTATTTCAGACTTTAAATTTAATTTTTATTTTTAAGTACAAAATACTCTAAATCAAATTTTTAGTCTCAAATATATATATGTTAATGAAAATTATATTAAAAAAATTGAAGTGAGATTAAAAAAAGAACTCAATTAAATCTAACTGAAATACCTACCTTCAATTTTACTTTTTAACTTTAGAGGGATATTCTAATCATTTAACAACTTTCAAAAATTTTTAAGTAAGTCTCTTGGTCTAATTAGAAATTTGTTAAAAGAATAAATTTAAATTTAAATTTTGATATTTTTTTTGGATTTAATTGAGATTCTCCCTGCCTTAATCTCTACAGTAACTAAATAAATAAACATATATATAATATGTTGGTTTATAGAGGATGACTAAAACGCTTTACGGTAGCTCTAGAATAACTTTAAAAGTAGCTCTAGAGTAGTTGTTAGCAGCCTATTGATAAATATTTATGTTTATGATTATTATAGATTATCATTGAAAGTTTTAGACTAACTTTGTCATAACTATTTGTAAAATAGAGTAATGGGTAACTGTGAAAATTCTCCAGATACACGTTGGTAGCATGTGATTCTACTATGTTGGTTATCTAATGAATTAATTATGCAAGACTGAATTATATAAATATATGTTATATGTATTCTGAATTTTTTTAGTGTGATTTAACATACATTTCGTTTCATTTGTCATTTATATTATTGATTAATTAATACAATAATTAATATTAGTACTAGTTTAATTCCTTGTTAATTATAATAATTAAATCATAGAGATATTATAGTTATTCATATTTTTAACTAACCATTCCTATATATATATTTATATATTTATGTGGGTGTGTAATTTGGATTTAAAATGTGTCTGTGATGTTTAGATCATTCGAATTATGTTGAATTTTTCTCAAGCATGCTTTGTATTCTAATTACTGTTTCGAAATCTCCGAGTATTTCGTTTCTTTCAAACATGCTTGTAACTTGTGGGCACAGCTTCAAAATTCGGCCCATCTCAAATCATAACATCATGCACACATGCCTATATTCTCACACAGCCCCAAAATCCTCTTGCACAAGCTTAATCCATGGCAGCACCTCTTTTATTCTCCATTAATGTTTCGGGTAGCTATATTTTGAATCCAGGAAAATTTTTTCAGATTCAGTACAACGCAACTAACCAGATTTTAATCATATTCGTCAGGTATTTTAATCATAGTACTATTTACTATGGTATTACTAACTTCTCAGCATCATGTTTGCTCTCCATCAAAATTCGGACAGCATCATCACCACAAATCTAAAAATTCCAACTTCAAGAATAGTGTTGAAATCATCACTTTAGAGTCTCCCTACTTGAATTAGTCTTCTAAAATGATCATATAACATTTGGAAGCATTAAACAGCAGCTAATTTCAACTTTTCAGCTTCCAAATTTCAGATTCATTAATTTGTGTCCAATAACAGACCATCATATAACACAGATACACATCAATTACTAAAGAATTTGGATACTTCGACGAGATTACCATTTGAAAATTCGAATGACTCCTCCTGACAGCAAAATGAAGATTAAAAAAAAAAAATCATCCTTTCCATAGTAATATACATGTAACAATATCATACATGCAACCAAATATATATCTATATATACACACACATCTCCACAATGCTTCGTTCTTCTCATTCAAGCACTTAGCCTCTTAGAAATTCTCAAACACCTTTAATCAATGAAATCTAGAATTTTCAGATCTGAGATACACCCAACAAAGAGTCAAACCATCACATGAAATCCCCTAAATCAATTTCTACAAGCTTGATCATTGTTTCTCACTTTCACAAGCTATATCTGACTACATTTTTTTCCTAATCATTAACCCTTGAAACAATACATGCAAGCTACAAATCATACTGCATTATCATCAATAAACATCATTCTTCATCATCCTCAAATTTCAAACTCTCACTAAAACCCAAATTTCTTCCATCATCAACTCTTCAAACACACAGCAACTGAGGGAAAGAAGGATGGGAGAGTAATCTTCGGACTCATCTAAGTCATCTTGTCCAGAAACGCTGATTGCATGCAAAGAAAGAAGCTCCGATCACCTTCACCGGCCATACCGTCACCTCTCGGCCTCTCTCTATTTCTCTCGACTCTCTTTCTCGGTTCCTCGCTCTCTTTTCCAGCAGCAGATCGCAAAACGAAGGTGGACGATGACCGGGCGGCTTAAATCAAATAAGAAGGGTGAGGAATGACCATTATACCCTTCAACAAGTTTTTATCTTCACTTTCCTCTCGTCACTATTTTTCTGTAACTAGATTGTGTTTCCCCGTTTGATGCACGGGAATCTAGTCAATATAGAAGTTATATTTATTAAAATAAATTTTAGTGAAAAGACTAAGTAATAATAATGTATTTCTACTTTCATTGTCCATTTTCTTAAAGTTAATTTTAATTTCCTGTGACCATACTTATTGTATTGAAACTTGAAAGAGAAGTGACTAAACAAATAGGATTTAATTTATTAAATTCAATTATTAAAAAAACTATAATGAAATGTATAGGAAGCTTCCCCAATCAAGATGTAAATATTAATTACAAACATTTAGAATTTATTCATAAAGATCATAATCTGCTTCTAAACATTGTAAAAAATAATTAAAAAACTTCCATACATATTAAGATAGCAATACTTCCTCTATATAACCTAAACAAAACATAAAAATAAACTCTTCTCTCTACTTTTTCTAATTGTACTTGGGTTAGGTGAAGAAGCTTATCTTTAAGACAAGCATATCTTTCATAAGGTTGGTCTGTGTGAAGTTCCATAAATCATGACACCTAATCTTAAATATGAATAAACTTTCTCGCTTACTAAAAAACCAAATAAAAGAATAACGATATGCCAAACGCATGACATGGTAAGGCTTTTGTGTTTGAGAAAAAAAAAAATCAAGAACCCACAGATTGCTTTGTACAAGCAAGACACAAAGACGCCAAGTACAAGTTACGCAAAAATTATTTGCATTTTGATTCATGTCTTGGGCACAACTGGAATTCGCTGCAAAACTTCATTTGCTGGAATGTAGTGCTTGAGGCCGCATTGGAGATCATGGGCCTATACTTGTGAAATTACACTGCCATTCTAAGTTGTAAAATTGCACTGCTGGTTCTTTTTTTTTTTTTTTTGACTCTCTTCAAAGATAACTAATAAATAGAAACATAAACTTTATAGAAGGTGATTTATGAATCAGTATGGAGGGAGTGAATTTCTTCCGGCATGTATGTACACTTTGACTTGCTCCCAGCATTTCATTTACAAAAAATTCAATATCATAAACAATGACCTCAAAGGTATAATTCTATGACATAAACTTATGCTCCGTGAAAGCCTAATTTAAATTTTAACTCTACTACATAAGAATGAGAAGGGGAACAATTTGGGGGCTCTTGTAGAGGCCAGCTGCCATAGTTTCTCTACTTGCTCAGGGAAGAAGGTAGTGAGCAAATATGCACGTACACACTTAGGCAAATAAAAGTCATCAGAAGCATCAAGAAAACATATTAAACGAACCGGTAAAAACATACAAATGAGAAAAGTTTCCATGCCAGCTGAGATTTTCACTTAAACTGTCACCAAACTAGCTTTTCCAGTATTTTGCAACCCTGGAAACAATAGAATCCACTGAATGACAAACTGGAAAGCCCTTCCAGTGTTTGTAAAAACAATACAATTCAACAGGTATAGCAAGCGAGATGGCATAACAAAACCCACTTCAATACCTCCGGGCAAACAGTTATGTTCCATTACCTCCAGTGACAAACGAATCCTGCATATTATATTGAAAGAAAAGTGACTGAATAAATATAATTTACTTTATTAAAATTAGAAAAAGTATAATAGTACAGTCATAAATGCAAATAATAAGGAAAAGAAATATAATCTTAAATGATGTCTTAAAAGCAGAAACTATATTTCACAAAATGGCATGTTATCACATCTACCAATAAAATAAACAAAAATGAAGCTATCATTCTGAAAAGCCACGGTAAAAAGCTGAAACAATATATCACCAAAGTGGAGTTGGTTGGGAGAAGAAAATCCACAGCAACATTAAAGCAACGACAATAAGAGATCACCAAGTGAGTACATTTCTAGCAGCTTGGATGTTCAAAAATTTCCTTAAGCTAAAATCTCTCTCTCTCTCTCTTACACACACACATAATGAAACAAAGAATTCAATGGGCTGAAGAAAGACACATAAGAAAATAACCCGGTAGAACACATGGCAAGACAAAATGGCAACATGGAGGAATAGTTGCAAGGTATGTCTACTTAATCACAATAAAAGATATGCTAAAATGACAAATCATAAAACAAATAAAATTACTCCTACAAAGAAAGTTACTTCTACTGCAGATGGTGATCAAACACACCTAAAGCTATTGATGTTAAGAAGAAGATAGTTAACCTTGTTTGATTCTCTTCAACTCTGATATAATCTTCTATTTATTTTGCAAATTCTTGGGCTGATTTGAACACGGCCTTCCTCCATGATAATTGTAATGAAGAAGTAAAAAAAAAAAAAAAAAGGGATCTGAGAGAAGACTGTTATATTGTATATGCAACTATAAGAGGAGACTGTAAAAAAATTAGCTACAGCACTTTCAAAAAGGCAAACACAATTTGTTTCCTAAAAGATGAAACTTATAGGGGAATGTTGTAATCAACTCTGCACGAACCAGTAGCGACAATTTTACAGTTGAGAAAGCTGCCTACTTAAATGACAAAAACGAGAAAGAAAAATAAAAGATGACAAAGCAAAGAAAGGTATGTTAAATGACAGAAATGCTTAGGGCATATCAGATTCTCTTTAAAGACTAATGCCTCTCCATATGTGCACTGCTCGTGTGACTTTTTCTGGTTATCTTCAATGGGATTTATCTTACACAAAAAAAGGCAAGTTATACTTAAAATCTGCTTAAAACTTGCAGACCCCAAAAGCATGAATCTAATAAAAAGCAGTCCAACCTTTTAAATTTTGATGTTCTTATTTAGGATATTATATACACCACGTCTCAAATAGCATGAGACTTGAGGCTTGCTAAATTTCTAGGCTCCTAAATTGAAAAGTTACATTCCATCAAAAGAATTATATCAAAACAAATAAAGGAAAGAAAAGTTACATAAATCATAAATACCTTTGTCTATTTCCTTGCCGCCTTTTCTTTACTTCATTAATCATCCCATATCCAATTTTGTTTATGATAACATTAGAGCATATTTACTGCAAAGTAATTATGAAATGTACACTCAGTTGATATAGCTCCATTCAAAGTCTATTTATAAGACCACGTATTAGAAACATTTTATATTGAATCTTGACCTCAGCTTCAACAGAAACAAAGTGAGATGCGAAAAGAGGAAGAAAAAACAGAAAGGGAAAGGGAGAAGCAGGACCCTCAACTATAAATATCATACAAAAGTAAAACATCAAATGAACATATGACAGGTAAACAGCTTCTAAACCTCCATTTGAACATATTTGAACAACTACCTTTGGGGAAATTACCTTTGGGGAACCCGAAGGATCATGTTAGCCCTTTGGTTCTTCCCACGTGAACCTCCAAAACCTAGGAATGTCCAAAACATGTTAATGTAAGCTAAAAGCACAAATTAGTTTTAAATGAATCGCGGAATGAAAATAAACATCAGTGGATACAAGATTACCTGGAAACAACTCTCCCATGAGCATGACCTAGTCATGCCCAACCTTGCGGAATGCTTGAATGGCGTGTTAATTATATAGATGTTTCAAAGTTGAGGATCAAATGAAATTTGAATTTGAATTTCAAATTTTTTTGCCAGGATTCAGGGAGGATTTTGATATCTCATAAGGAACTGTAGTCTTCTTCATTCTGCGGTTGATTCTGACACTTTGCCTCTTGCATGTTTCTCTGCGATTTCTTTTCACTGCGCCATTTAAAGGCTGTCATGAAAATGAAAACTTGGCTAGGGTGTTTTGGGTAATGTTGCGTTTTTTAATCATGACCCAAAGTTTTAAGCCATATGATGCCTTTTATAAGAGGCCTCAACTACAATACATTTGACAAAAAAGAAAAAGGCCAATACGCAGCCCAACACTATTGCATCTAATTCTGAATCAGCTAACACAAACCCAAAGGAAAACCATTTTTTTATTAATATGGCTTGTGAATAGTAATCTGAGTCTAAAGCCAGTGCTAAGCCATTTTCAAATATGACTTGGCGGAAGAGTTTGTATAGATATATTGATTGTAAAATAAACTCAAAAATTAATCCACAATATTTTATGTGGACTTTCCTTATGTAATAGTTTATTGGACCTCGAAAATAATTTTCATAAAAATTTCGGGTCAAAAATCAATTCCCAACTAGTTTTCTTAAAAATTTTTAAGAAAATAGCCTTTAATTTCAAAAATTAATCCTTGACTAGACAAGCAAAATTCAGTTACTTTTTTATTTATTTATGTGGAATTCATTTTTTGAGAAATAAATTATTTAATTATCCTTACAATTATATTCATGAAAATATTAAAGGAAAAAAAAAAAAAGGAATCAAGTTTATTGTAAGCAGGTTTAGGCATTATCTTCCCTAACTTGAGAATTGAGATAGAAGAGTCTTTAATAACAAAGAGGATGCACTCCTTGTCTTACCGAAAAGAAAATGAAGGCATAATTTATGTAAAAAAAAAAAATTTTTAAATAGAACATTAATGGAAAGAGAGCTTCCTCCAATATTGTGTATAAAAATTCTGAAAGTGTTAGTTATAAATTTTGAGATAAGTCATAAGATGGTTAAAAATGAAATTCAAACATTTGAAAAACAATATAACATATATGGGGGGGTTGACTTTGGTATTAGCTTTATATACTTAATATATCTTTATCAAATAATCAAAGCAGAACAAGTAAATTTTAAAATATTAATGATGTTTTGAAATTCACATATATTGATTTGGTTTGATTGAAAACAAACGCCGCAACTTTCCATATATATTTTTTTAGATTTTATACTACATCCGGTCTTTAATATAAGACCTTGTTTTACTTTTATTTTGACTTTGAATATAAGACCCCAATCCACTCTTATATTTATGCATTTATTCCCAAGATAGTCCTTTTAGTAATTATAGTTCTAGCTAATACACTTAATTAGCAAGGATATTTTAGGAAAGACAACACATATTTATGAGAAATAACTAACTTAATTTATTTCCTTAATCTCCTCAAATTAGTCAACTAGCTTTTATAATTAAGACAGGAGGTAGTATAAAATAAGTGATATTATGATATATTATGATAATCAAATGGTACAATTTTAAATTTTTTATGATTTTTAAATAAAATAAATTAAAATTGCGGAATTTTGGGGCTTTTTTCTTTAAAAACATTTTATCATTGTAATATATTATAATGTTACTCATTTTATTATAATCTAAAGGCAAAAAGAAAAAGGAAAAAAAAACATTTTTTGGCCAAAAGGAAAAAACCATTTTGGAGTTGGGGCAACACAAAGCATATTAGAGTGTTAGAGAGAGACACATTGATGGAGGAGCATGGTGTGATCAAGAGTAAGGGCAAGGAGCCCAAACAAAGAAGTTCAACATTCTGAAAAATCCATTACAAGGCATTGGAGGCCCAATGACAAGAGTAAGGACCAAAGCTATGAAGGAGGTCCTGAATTGTCTAATAAAAGAGCTAAAAGAGTTGGAGCCCATTTATTTGGAGGAAGCACATTTTAGTGAGCCTAAAAGGAGTCCAAAAATGGTGATCACATTGCTAGAAGTCCAACAAGATGATGTACAAGGCCCATGTGGGGTTCAGATTGAAGAATTTACTTAAAATACCATGTGATAAGTATGTGCCTTAGACAAGGATCATAAGTGACATCCAAGAACCTTCAAAAAGGATCAAGAAGGCATCATTATGAATTGATTATGATTTAAATTCGTTTTTTGGTCAAGGATTGTTCTAGAAGATCATGTTTTGATCTACTTTCCTATTTTTAAATAGTAGACTTGTTCTTGAAGTTTAAGTTATTTCCTTTTATTTCTATGTAATAAATGGTGCCTCCCACAGTTAAATAATCATTAATGAGGCATCATCCTTGGCATTTATGTCTTAAGATGCTGATTCTAGAGTGTTTTATAGTTGCCTATATATAAGCTACATTTTTTGTAATTGAATGGAGACTTAGATGAATGAGAATTGAGTTTATTTCTCTCTATGTGAGTTTTGCTTGTATCCTTGTATTCTCATGAGAATACTCGACAGTTTCAAGGAATTGATCAACCTTATGGTGTCTTTATAGCTAGGGTTATAACAGACAGGTTCTCTTAAGGTCCTACCTAGATCCATCGTTCATTCGTTACTTAATTCTAGCCGGTCCGTATGTCTCCTCATATCAAGTGGCATCAGAGCTAGGATTTGCTAGATTTTAAGTTTTATCTTTTTGGTGTTTTCAATTTTTTTTCTTTCTCTGTTTTTTCCGTTTTCCTTTCTTTTCCATTCTCCTCATTTTGTATTCCCCCTTTCTTCCTTATTTCCATCCCTTTTTTTTTTTCTTTTCATCTCCTTCCCACCCTTGTTTTTTGTTCATTTGACTTGCTTTATTCTTTTGAGTAGTAAAAAAAAAAAAAGGAAAAAAATTCGTGAAAAAAAGTGCAGTTGTGTTGAAAGAAAAAAAAAGTGGCTACAAAATTGCTAGAAAAAATTTGAAAATTAAAAAAAAAAAGTGAAAGAGTTTCAAGTTTTGGAGATTGCAGCATAAGAGACAAGTTTCCTGATTTGAAAGAGCTTCCATTGCAAGTCACAATTACTTTCCTAAATCTTTATGCTTGGGTGATAAGACTCCTACTTTCCCATTTCTACTTTCTTTTCTTTTATCTAGTTTTCTATTTTGAATTCCTTTTCTTTTCATACTACTTTCCTATTCTCTTTCTTCAAGTTTCCTTCTTTCTTTTGTTTCCTATTCCTTTTCCTTCCTTTTCATACTACTTGGGTAATTACTTTGTTTCCTATTCTCCTTTACTTTCATAATCTTATTTTCATTTTGTACTTCTTGCCTCCCTTTTCCACATTTTTTTTTCTATCCTTTTTTTTTTTCATCATAAACTTCTTCTCTCCTCACTTTTTACCTCCTTTCATTCCATCCTCATGTTTTGCCTATTCTTCTTCCTTCATCTCTTATCTTTTCCCCTCTTTCACATATTTGCTGGCTCTTACAATTTCTGGTTGTGAAGGTTACCACTTTCTAATATTGTCTCTTGGTTTTTGTTGAGTTTCAATCAAGAATACTATAGGAGACAAGCTCGAGTGGTAAAAGGCAAGGGTATTTTACTTCAATATAAAAGCCAAAGTTAAGAGAAACACGAGTGGCACTAAATTGATTGAGTGAAACACGCGACTAGAGTGATGAGGTCTGTTATTTCTATTTTTTCTCCCTTTATTTCAACTAACATCTCAGGTTAAAGATGAGCGGAAAAGAATTGAAGAATGAAGAATTCAACACAGATATCAAAGTATTCATAAGGGCCATGAGAGATGAGTTTCTCAAACTCAAGATGGAAATGGAAGAGTTAAAGATACCCAAAGTAGATAGTAGTGATGAGGAGGTGATTAGATCTGGTTCGTCAACTTCAAAGAGTAGGAGCAAATATTCCAAGAATGATGTGGCCATAACTGATCCAAAGATCAAGTATCCTACTTTCAAAGGTGATACCAATCCAGATAAATATCTTGATTGGGAGATGAAGTTTGAGCAGATTTTTAGAATGAATTATTAGCCTGAAGAAAAGAAGGTAAAATTAGCTTCATTTTAGTTTTCTGACTATGCTACTATTTGATGGGAAGATTTACAGCTTAAAATAGGGGTGTTCAAAGCCGGCCCGTTTCGGTCCCGGCCTTATTGGGACGGGACGGGACAAAAAAGGGACTGGGACGAGGTCGTCCCGTCCCGGTCCTGTCCCATTTCCTTTTTTTTTTTTTAAATTTTTAAATTTTTTATCCTATTTATATAACATCATTTTTTTTCTTTTTTTTTTTATGATTTGAGACTATTGCATGGAATTATAGATATATTTATTTAGAGCTTTTATATTTGTTGATGATTTAAGATTATTGATTATTAGAATTTTTAGCAAGTTTTTATTGTGTTAAAAGCTTTTGTTTAGAGTTTTTAATGACTATTATATGTAATATTTTGGGCTTTTGTTTAACAGTGTCCAAACAAATAAAAAAGAAAATAAAAAGATGTTTTATAAGGCCTAAGCCCAAAAAACTATAATTAAAAAAAAATAGATTTTATTAAAAAAATTTAAATAAATAAATAAATAAAAAATACCGGGACGTCCCGGTCCTGTCCCGGATCCGTCCAATCCCGACCGGAACTGGGACAAAATCGGGACAGGCCGGGACACGGAACAGATTTTCTGTCCTGTTACTGTTCATCAGGATGGAACCGGGATGGGCCTGTTCCAGTCCCGATCCGTCCCATGAACAACCCTAGCTTAAAAGACGCCTTAAGGGCAGAGGTTCCCCTTGTATGTGGGAGAAGCTAAAGAAGCTCATGTGAAAGAAGTATGTTCCTAGTTTCTACTATCGAGAGCTTAGCAGAAAGTTGCGACTGTTTAGCCAATATTCTATGACAGTAGAAGAGTATGTATATGAGATTGATCTTCTTAAGATGTATGCTGGAGTATAAGAAGCTGAAGAATCAAGCATGAGCAGAATTATTGATGGTCTGAGACCTGAAATTAGAGATAAAGTTGAGATGTACACTTTTTGTTGATAAAGAGGAGTTGGTGCACAAAGCCATCAAAGTTAAGAAACGGTTTAAAGTGAAACACTCCAAATCCTCATCCTATGGTTGGAGGGACTCTAAACTAACCTCCAAGTAGAAGGATTCCAAGGCGAAGGATGCAACAAGATTCACACCTAAAGCTAAGGAGGAATCAAAGCCCAAGGGTGATAGTGGTAAGAAACTTGACTCTAAAACTTCTTCTGCTGATAAAACCTCTTCTCTTCAATGTTTTAGATGTCATGAAAAGGGACATATTGCTTCCAAATGTTCCAATAAGAGAGCCATCATTATCAAAGACAATGGTGAGTATGACAGTGAACATTCTAGTGATAAAAGTGATGATAACATGCGCTCTTTGGTGACTGACTCTGAATTGGAGATTGATGAAGCTGAACCTATTACGGGAGAAGCATTGGTGGCTAGAAGAGCCCTAAATATTCATGTAAAGGAAGATAATGAGAAAGAGGCAAAGAGCAGCGAGAGCTTATCTTCCATACTAGGTGTTTCATAAAGAATAAGGTATGCAGCATAGTTATTGATAGTGATAGTGTTGCCAATGTTGCTAGTACCTTACTTGTTGAAAAGTTGGACTTACCTACTATGAGGCATCCTAAACCTTATAAATTGCAATGGTTGAATGATAATGCTGAGGCTAAAGTCACTAAGCAGGTTTTGGTTTCTTTTTCTATTGGGAACTATCGTACTGAAATTCTATGTGATATGGTTCCAATACTTGTTGGACATATCTTACTCGGAAGGCCATGGCAATTTGATAGTAAAGCTCACCATGATTGTTACAAAAATTGTTATTCTATACCATTTAATGGCAAAATCATTGCATTGAAGCCTCTTAGGCCAAAGGAAGCTTATGAGGACCAAGTGAGGATTGAGCAGGTTTGCAAAAGGATGAATGAGTTGAAAGAAAAGGAGAGAGTGGAAAAGAAAGAAACTAGAGAGAGAGAAAAGAAAAAGAAAGAAAATGAGAAAAGTGAAAGAAAGATAGAGAGTTTAATTTTTGGAAAAGGTGAGGTTAAGAGAGCACTATTGAGTGGGCAAGTCTTGGTGCTTGTATGTAAGGATGCTTATTTTTCCACTAACGATCTTAACCCCTCTTTACCCTCTAGTGTTGTGTCTTTGTTGCAAGAATTTGGTGATTTATTCCCAAATGAGATACCTGATAGGCTTCCTCCCTTAAAAGGAATTGAGCATAGGATTGATTTTATTCCTAGAGCCTCTCTACCTAATAGACCTCCTTATAGAGCTAATCCTGAGGAAACCAAAGAAATTCAACGCCAAGTAGATAACCTTATGAGGAAAGGCTTTGTAAGAGAAAACTTGAGCCCATGTGCTGTTCTAGTGCTCTTAGTGCCTAAGAAAGATGGTTCATGGCGAATGTGCGTTGATTTAGAGTCATAAACAAAATAACAATTAAGTATCACTACCCCATTCCTAGATTAGATGACATATTAGATGAATTGCATGGTCCTGCTTTATTCTCTAAAATTGATCTTAGGAGTGGTTATCATCAAATTCGCATGAAAGAGGGAGATGAACGGAAAACAACATTTAAAACTAAATTTGGACTGTATGAATGGTTAGTATGCCTTTTGGGTTAACTAATGCACCTAGTACTTTCATGAGCTTGATGAATCATGTTTTTTGTTCATTTATTAGGAAGTTTGTGGTTGTCTACTTTGATAATATTCTTGTCTATAGTAGAACAAAAGGTGAACTTGTTGTTCACTTGCATGAGGTGTTTCAAACTCTCAGGGAGAATAGCTTATATGCTAATTTTCAAAAATGCTCTTTTCACATGGATTCTGTTATGTTTCTTGGTTTTGTTGTAGATACTCAAGGGATCCGTGTGGATGAAGAAAAGGTGAAGGCTATAAGAGAGCAACCAATCCTAAAGAATGCCAATAAAGGCAGGAGCTTCCATAGACTAGCAAGTTTCTATAGGAGGTTTGTCAAAGATTTTTTAACTATTGCTGTACCTCTAAATGAGCTTGTTAAGAAGCACATGACATTTAAATAAGGTGAAACACAAGAAACAGCTTTTAATACCTTGAAAGAGAAATTAACCAATGTACCACTTTTGTGTTTACCTGATTTTAATAAAGTTTTTGAAGTTGAATGTGATGCTTCTAGAATTGGTATTGGTACTGTTCTAATGTAAGAATCTAGGCCTATTGCTTACTTTAATGAGAAATTAAGTGGAGCTCCTTTGAATTACTCTACGTATGATAAGGAACTCTATGCTTTAAAAAGAACTTTAGAAACATGGCAGTATTATTTATGGCCTAAGAAGTTCATTATTCACTCTGATCATAAAAGTTTGAAGTTTCTAAGGTCTTAAGGTAAGCTTAACAAGAGGCATGCTCACTGGTTGGAGTTCATAAAGACATTTCCATATGTGATCAAGCATAAGCAAGGTAAAGAGAATGTTGTTGCTGATGCTCTTTCTAGGAGGTATTCTCTTATCACTTTTCTTTGTGCTAGATTACTTGGATTTGAATTGTTGAAAGGGTTGTATGACTCTAATTGTGATTTTTCTAAAATTTGGTTTTCTTGTAAAAGGCATGGGGTGAATGACTTTTATAGATTTGATGGGTTTCTTTTTAAGAAAGATAAATTATGCATTTTTAATTGCTCTATGTGTGAACTGCTTGTAAAAGAAACTCATGGTGGTGGTTTGATGGGTCATTTTGGTGTTGATAAAACTTTAGCTCTTTTGCATGAATACTTTTATTGGCCTCATATGAGGAAAGATGTCATTTCTGTTTATGCCAAATGTGTGACATGTAAACATGCAAAGTCTAAGGTTCAACCTCATGGCTTGTATTCCCTTTTACCTATGCCTTTCCAACCTTAGGTAGATATTTCCATGGATTTGTGTTGGGTTTGTCTAGGTCTCAGTCTAGACAAGATAATATCTTTGTTATGGTTGATAAATTTAGTAAAATGGCTCATTTTATTGTATGTTCTAAAACAAATGATGCTGTCCATATTGCTGACTTGTTTTTCAAGGAAATTGTTAGGTTGCATGGATTGCCTAAAACCATTATGAGTGACAAGGATGTGAAGTTCCTTAGCCATTTTTGGAGGACTTTATGGAGTAACCTAGGAACTAAGTTGTTGTTTTCTACTATGGCACATCCTCAAACTGATGGGCAAACTGAGGTAGTCAACATAATACTTACTACCTTGTTGCGTGCGATAATCCAAAAGAACTTGAAGAATTGGGTCAATTGTTTACCTCATATTGAGTTTGCATATAATAGAGCTGTTCACCCTTTTACTTCCTTCTTTCCATTTGAGGTTGTTTATGCTTTAATCCTTTGACTTCTTTAGATATATTACCATTTCCTTCTAATGAGCAAGCAAATCTTGATGCAAAAAAAAAGGCTGAGTTTTTGCAGAGATTACATGCTAAGGTGAGAGCCAACATAGAGAGGAAGAATGAGCAATATGCTAGGCAAGCTAACAAAGGTCCTTGGAGGATTGTCTTTGTGCCTGGGGATTGGATTTGGTACACCTGCGGAAGAAGAGATTTCCCGGACAACACAAATCTAAGTTACATCCAAGAGGAGATAGCCCTTTCCAAGTCTTGGAGCGGATCAATGACAACGCTTATAAAATAGATTTGCCTAGTTCCTATAGTAATGTTAGTGATGCTTTTAATGTGAGTGATTTATCTCTCTTTGACGTTGCAGATCTGAGGACAAATCCTTTCGAGCAGGGAGGGAATGATAGAGGAGCATGGTGTGATCAAGAGCAAGCACAAGAAGCCCAAACAAAGAAGTCCAACATTCTGAAAGATCCATTACAAGGAATTGGAGGCCGAATGACAAGAGCAATGACCAAAGCTATGAAGAAAGCCCTAAATTGTCTCATAAGAGAGCTAAAAGAGTTGGAGCCCATTTATTTGGAGAAAACACATTTTAGTGAGCCTAAAAGGAGTCAAAAAATGGTAATCACTTTGCTAAAAGCCTAACAAGATGATGTACAAGGCCCATGTGAGGTTGAAATCGAAGAATTCACTTAAAATACCATGTGACAAGTATGTGTCTTGGACAAGGATCATAAGTGACATCCAAGAAGGATCAAGAAGGCATCATTATGAATTGATTATGATTTAAATTCATTTTTTGGTCAAGGATTGTTCTAGAAGATCATATTTTGATCATCTTTCCTATTTTTAAATAACATACTTGTTCTTGAAGTTTAAGTTATTTCTTTTTATTTCTATATAATAAATGATGCCTCTTATAGTCAAATAATCATTAATGAGACATCGTTCTTGGCATTTATGTCTTAAGATGCTGATTCTAGAGTGTTCTATGGTTGCCTATATATAGGATACGTTTTTTGTAATTAAATGGAGACTTAGATGAATGAGAATTGAGTTTATTTCTCTCTGTGTGAGCTTTGCTTGCATCCTTGTATTCTCATGAGAATACTCGACAATGTCAAGGGATTGATCAACCTTGTGGTGCCTTCATGGTTAGGGTTATAAGAGACATGTTCTCTTAGGGCCCTACCTAGATCAATCGTCCGTTCATTACTTGATACTAGCGGGTCTGTATGTCCCCTCATATCACATATTAGAGGCTCAAGTCCACATAAGTTCAATTTTTTCCTATAATATATACTCTAATGTTCAGTCCAATATAATGATTATGCAGAAGAAATCTGTAATACTAATATGAAACAAAGAAGCCAACTATTCTCATTGACTTCAAGGGGCTTGACTTTGCTTTGAAAATACTTCTATAAGATAGAATGAGAATTTTGATAATTCTGAAAAATACTGTGACAATGTTTGACCAGTCACCTTGAAGGGAGTTTTTTTTACTAATTCGAGATTATCTATTTTAGTTTTCGTCTAAAATAAAAAAATATATACACTTAATTATCTAAGGTTTCAATTAGACTTAAAACATTCCTCGTTAAAAAAAAAAAAAGACTTAAAACATTGAAGTTCAATTTTCATGCTTAATTATTAAAATTAAAGAAAACAGGTTATTATATTTTTCTTAAATTTTATATTTATACTAAATTAAATTAAACTAAAATATAGTGCCGATAAAATTTCTCAAATCATGTACTCCCCCCCTCCGGAAAAACAAAAAAAACCACCACCAAAAATATAGTACTACCTCCGGTCCAAATTATAAATGCTAGTTTACTAATTTGGGGAGATTAAAGAAAGAAGTTAAGTTAGTTATTTGTAATAAATATGGGATGTCTTTCCTAAAATATCATTAGTAATTAAGTTTATTGGCTATAACTACCATTGTTAGAAGAATTACCTCGGGAAAAAATTCATAAATATGAGAGACAAAGTGGATTGGAGTCTTATATTTAGAACTAAAATAAAAGTCAAACAAGATCTTATATTAAGGATCGGAGGTAGTACCCATTAAGTCCTTATCCCTCTTTTGCAATACCATGTTCTATTTTTTAGAATATTTTTTAAAAATATTTTTATTTGTATCCCTATTTAATGATTTTTCCCAACTTCTAATAAATAATTTTACTATCACGAAACATTTGATTAGAGGTAGATTTTTTTTTTAAAAAGCATTCTTACTTTTCATAAATTTGACAAAGGTACTATATTTACTGAAATAATAAATGGATGCAACTAAGAGAATGTGAAAAGGTTCCAATTTGCTACCAACTCTCAATTCAAAGTCTTGAATTAGTGTGATGCTAATTCAACACGGCAAGTTTCAGTTACATGATAATTTGTACTACACAAAAAGAAGGGCATTTCAGTATTTTTGGTCCAAATAATTAGGTGTGGGTATTACCATATAATACGTTCGATGAAATCCACCTGGAGATATGAGCAGGATGTCCATATCAACAAATCAATTTTTAATTCCTTTTCCAAACTATATAAAAAAAAAAACCCCCCCCCCTTCTCAAATAAAATAAGTCAAAACGTGCTTATGATTTAATTTTTTCATTTATCTTTATTTTTTACTTAATTCGATTGCAATCTGACCTCTTAATTATTTTTTTTTTCCTGTTTAACTCCGTTGCAGACTCATTTTGATTGTTATTGAAAAATTATTTTCTATAATATTTATATGGTTCATTTCTTTTTCAATATTAATTTAGATTAAGTCTTACAATTACGACTCAACAAATACTTACAGAGATATTTACATCTTATTTAGCTCTTTTTTTTTTGTTTTGCCAATTACATCTAATTTAGCTCAAAGAATGCTTAACTTTGATAATTAAGGATCAGAAGAACATATCAAATTCAAGGATAAGTATAAACTATAATAAAACAAAACGAAAAATAGAATAAAATTAAAATACCAAGTAATATTAAATTAATAGCAAAAGAGTGAAACGCACATATAAATATTTGGTAATGAACTTGAAATTCGGCGAACTAAGCAGTTGGCTAACCGAAAGTGGACAAGGTAAAAGGCAGATGGTATTGGTGCAACCTCCATGAAAATGACCAGTGTAAAAAAAACCTGACCGGACTGGCCGGTTCAACCAATAAACCGGTGAACCGGCCAGTGGTCCGGTCTGGTTCGTAAGCTCAACCGGGGACCGGTTCAAACCGAATTGAACCGGTTAAACCGGTGTGAACCGGTATGAACCGGCAATGAACCGGTTTAAATAAATATATTGATATTTATCCTATTTTTTCTTATTTAACTCCTAATATCTCAATTATTATAGATTTAAATGAATTTTAATGATGAGTTTGGTATCAATAACTATTAATTTTAGTTATTGAAAAATTATAAAGATCAAAATTCTCAATATTGTTGTACTTTTTTATTATTACAATCAAATTCTTATTGTATTTTTTTATATTTTGTTATTAGTAATTATTAGTATTGTTATATTTTGTCATTTTTAATTAAATTATATTATTTTAATATGACCGGTTTGATCCCGAGTTGACCCCGATCTGACCCATTAACCCTTGAACTATTACCTCAACCGGTTTAGTGTCTGGTCCGGTTTTTTGTTCCTTGAAAATGACCCGTAATTAATTTTTTATCCTTGTAATTTCATTATATGTGCAAAAAAGTAGTAATAAAATAAAAAATAGGTGGAAGTGGATGTGGCTACGAACTTAAGGACAAAATGTTCTAAAAATTAAACGGACCAAACTGAGGCTCTAGTTCAGATTTATTTGTTAGGCTCTCATCCATGTGTTAGTCACAAAAATCCTTGAAAAAATATAATACTTCTCCGATATTTAATATAAGAC
Source organism: Neltuma alba (assembly GCF_004799145.2). NCBI lineage: Eukaryota > Viridiplantae > Streptophyta > Magnoliopsida > Fabales > Fabaceae > Neltuma > Neltuma alba. Next base: position 120,307 of record NW_021633499.1, read on the forward strand.
TTAATTAACTAATTTGAATAGATTAAGAATACTAATTAAATTAGTTAATATGATATATTTTTTCTAGAACACCCTAAACATCTTTCTTAATTTATTTTCTCCTTCTCCTATTTAATTATTGTTGAAGAATATTAATAAGGTTAATTTTAAAAAACTGATAAACATATTAAATAGGTTTTATGTATAAAACTAATATTAATTTCCTAATTAAATCTTATATTTTGAACTGAAAAAGTATACATGTGTGTGTGCACGCACGTCAAAAGTAATAAATCAAAGAGCCTCTACGCTAGGCTCAATTTTCTTATGCCTTCCCTCTTGATCTCTAAAGAAGCCCTCACCTGAAGATTGTGAAATACTCCCCACGGTCCTGTTTATAAGTTTCTTATTTAAGAAGAAATGTGGTCTATTTTATCAGTTTTAATTCAGATTTGTCTTAATATATAATACATTTTTTAATTTTACTCTTAATTATTTATTTTCTCTCATTTGTAATGTTTTCTCATATCACATTTTCTCACATATTCCCTTTCATATTTTTCTCATTTATTATAAGGACATATTTGAAAACAAAAATATATTTCTAATTTATTTATTATTTTTAACTAATTATTCATTATTCATAAATTAGTTATTTGAAACTTATAATAACAAAGTAACAAGGATGAGATTTGAAGTTCAAAAAATGAAAATGATAATTCAATTTTGTATTAGTAAATCGATTTAAAACATGTATTAGTTCATCAATAAAATTCTTGGAAGATAAACTTCACAAAATACAAGCATAAAAATGTTGATGCGCCAAGCTTCTTTTATATTCTCCCCATTCTATTAACAGGAGTCATAAGCTCACCGTAGCACCACTTTTTAACACCTGGAAACTTCAAAACTAGCTCTATCATGACTATTGAAATACATGACCGCCTTGTTCTTTTGAATAGTAGGTTATCCAGTTTTTTGGTATTAAAACATACGTTACCATGAGAAAATAACAAGCTCATCACTCAAAGATCCACCATGATTCAAACAATTCAAACTCCAAAATAAATTTTAATATTAATTCCTAATGTAAAAGCTAGATAACTAATTTGTAAATATTAAAAAAATTAGTTAAGTTAGTTATTTATAATAAATGAGTATTTTCTTCTCTAAAATACCACTGTTAATCATGGGACCCGGTTTAAATGCTCATTCCTTTGATGAGTACCCCAAGCTCATCAGACCTCAACCGTTCATATCTAATTTGGATAGTCTAGATTTGATTTCTTCTTTGTTTTTATTTGTTTAAAATAACTATTTTAATGGGTATAGAATCTAAAATAAAAATAATATCTTAACTATCATTTTTTTCAAAAAATAATTTTTTATACTTAAAATAGTTAATTAAAATTTTAAATGCGGACCGTGTAGATAAGATTTGGACAGTTTAAATCTAATGAGTTTAAATGTTCATCACATTGATAAGTACCTGAATTGATTCCGTTAATCATGTACATTAGAATGAGAACTCTTTAATATGTGCAATTACCATGAAAACTACTTTTAAAAAAAAGAAAAAATATGAAAGAAAAAATAAATTGAGATATTACATTTATAACTAAGTTAAGTATTTAATTAGCTCTTATATTTATGTCTGGGAGTTAGTGTGTGTCTATATATATATATATATATATATATATATTTATGTTTATACTTAACGGATGAACTTTGGACCCATTCAAAGTCTAAGATGTCACACCTCTCTTTATAATCCATTATATGTCAATTGGAACCAATGTAAGTCGTTTCGTAACATTTCCAGATGAAAAATTTTGAATTTCAGGATTTCATTGTTCATCCTGTCCATACACTATTTATCCGAAAATGGGCCAACTTTGAAAATTCATAACTAAATCTAGAAAAATCAAAACGAAGTGGTTCTAATTTTCACACGAAGCTTGCTAAGAGTTCTATGGAGGAAAAATAATCATTAGGTCCAATTCCATCCAGAATAATCCCAGAAAATTCATCAAAGTGTACTATTTATTTGGTAAGTTTTCGAATTTCCAGTATTTTTGTCCAACTTTGGAAGGGCATAACTCTTAACACACAACTCCAAATTTAACGAATTACCACTTGTTTTAAAGCTAAAAATGAGATCTATTTAACTGTATTTCACACTCAGATTCTTGCAATTGCTCATTATTTTATGTGCCACAAGTTTGGCACTTTTTAGGGAATTTCTATCGCCTAATTGTCACTTTCTTTGATTTATTTCCCTTTTTTCTTTTTCCAGATTCATTCCATAATGTACCATGCATAATTCCAACATTAGGGTATGAGAATAAAGTATAACACACATCATAACATCATCCATAACTAGATACAACCATTATATAAAGTTCAATGATACCTTATACAATATAACATAACAACATTAATTACATATTGCTCCACTATCCCAATACCAATTCCTTGCCTTGATCCATGCTTGGTCCACTTCCTAATGAGTGCATAAAATGACATAGGAGGAATGAGATTTTAAAGAAATCTCAGTAGCATATGAATTATAATTATCATGTAAATCATTGCAAGTTAAATTGTGATATGTCATGCAATCCAATTCATTCCCAACTCATGGGAATTCATGCCAAATATCATGCAAGAAGAGGAACATTATATCATCCACATTGACATACCACAAAGCATTTGGCCAAAGCATAACCAATGTCAATCAACAATCAAAGTCACCACAAAATTCCTCCAAATCCAAGCAACAACAAATCACAACAAACAAGCAAGATAAACAATCAAATTATAATTCAAAGCTACCTTTGCAAAGCTTGTCCAATTAATTTCTCCAAGGAGCAATGCTTCTCCTTAATTCCTCCTCTCAATGCCTATTAAACTAAGTATACACATAGGCCATATTAATCACAAGACAACTTAGTTCCAACATTTTAACATTACTTAACAATTTCCCCCCTTTTGTCTTTGATTTTTAACAAATTGATTCCTCCTTTAGAATCAACCATCTCATAACTCAATCCTACACAATTTTTCATGAGGAATCCAATGGTGCACTCAGATTTTTAAAATTCAAACTCCTTCCCCATGAACTCCTCTTGGCTGAATAAGGGGCTATATGCTTCCAAAAATTCTATTTTTGATTCTAATGATTTCAGACACTTTCTAACATTATATCCCTACACAAAAACATGTTTTAAAGCCATTGGAATCATCAAATCAAGCAAAATCAAATTGCTACTGTATGAACAGTGCTGAACGAAATTCTTTCCCTTAAACCCTAACTTTGATTTCATCCAAAAATCAATCCATACACCATTTAATCTTCCTTATTCCACTTGATTATTAAAGTTTCTATCCTTTCCTAGGCATCACATATCTCAACCGAATTTCTCAGAATTTTTCAGCATTTTTCCATCATTTTCCCAAGCAAAAATCCTTTTTTAATCAATGTAAAACTTAGAGATATTGATGCTTGGACATACCTTAGTGTTTCTTTGAAGTAAGTTGGATGATATCTTGCCTAAAACACCTCAAAATTTCGTGTAAGGGTGGCTGGATGAACAGTGACAGAGTTTTCCCTTATTTTTCCCAATTTTCTAACATTTTTCTTGTATTTTCAAGGGGTATTTATAGAAAAAAAAATCCATCTGCCCCTCTCCCTCCTGATTTGCACGAAATTGGACACCTAAGGAGGTGTATGTGGCAGCCATCAAGTGTCCAAAATATTCAGATCACTCCATGTCGCATTTCTCTATATTTTTCCACACAAATATCTCTTAATTTCACATTTTATTTAATAAAAATAGTGGAATCTGGAAAGTTCACGAAATTGGGCCTTTAATAGGTCCATTTTGGGCCCCAAAAATGGTTTGGGCTGGCCCAAAAATATAGCCCACAAACCAAATCACTATCCCAAACTGATTTGAAACTTTATCGGTTACTATTTACTAGTAACATTTCATAATTTTTTCAGACCTTCAAAAATTCATTTCTCTCCATGATAATTCACCTTTTAATATGGGAGTATAATCTGAAAATTTTCAGAATTTTTCACCATCTCTAGGTATTTATTTTGAATTTTCTTCGATTAGGCCTTTATCGGTAAATCTAAGGGAAAATAAATTCCCTAAAATTAATTCCTGAGCCTCCAAAGCCTAAAACAAATTTTATAAATTCAAACACACATTTAGATGAATTTTCCATCAATCTCCCAAATTTATTGAGGCCTCTAACTTATTCAAATAATTATTTTCCTTCATTTCCCCAATAATTTCCCGAAAAAACCTCCGTTTACAGGAAATTCCGTAATAATTCATTTTACTGAAATTCCACCTTTCGGGCCTCAAGCGATTTTTCAAAACCTCTATTCTATAATTTTCCCATTTTTCGGAGATTTTCTGGAATTTTTCTCAAATTTTCCCGTTTTGCCCTTCCTAAACCGATAATTACGAAAATACCAGCCCGGACCTTTTCGGGGTTTCATATCAAAAGTTGTTTCATCTCCTCTTCTAGTTTCTACGTTGACCCTTATCCCAATTTTTGATCCTTTATTGCCAAATGAAAACCCTTTCTAGGCTGATAATTACGAAAATACCAGCCCGGACCTTTTCGGGGTTTCATATCAAAAGTTGTTTCATCTCCCCTTCTAGTTTCTACATTGACCCTCATCCCAATTTTTGATCCTTTATTGCCAAATGAAAATTTTTGGGATGTGACACAAGACATATACTCAAGTCCAACCATCTAGCCCACAAGGAATAGTTTGTCACACACAATATATCACAAATTCTTGAATAAAGTCCAATCATCAAAATAGATGGCTTTATATGGATCCGTGCTCGACAACAGCCAAATCATTCCTAAGGCACTTGGCCGTAACTACAAGGTTTCCAAATCACAAATCGTTAGTCATTCCACATTATTATCCAAGTTAAAGCATCATTTTGATGCTCTCAACACAAATCATGCTAAGTATCTCAAAAGTATAAGTAATATGATAACTTTGTGTCCCTATAGTTACGTAATAAAAAGAGAGAGACACCTTTTAGTAATAATAAAAACATAATAGGTAAGTCTTTTTATTATTACATTCCTTTTTATTGTCTTTAAGTTCCCAACATGCATGATTAAGATGAAATTTGAAACTTGAGGAACAACATGGGAAACCTGATTTGATTTTTTTTTTTAATTGATCTTTAAGTTTGCTGGTGTGTTTGTTGGCCCCCAACTTTTGAACATCTCACATTTGTATTTATTTAGAGAAGATTGGATGTTATTGATTTCTTTTTTTTCCCCCCTCCCCCCAAAATTTTTTTAATATCCTTTCTTCATTTTTCCTATCATTTTCAATTTGTATGTCACCTAAATTTTTCCACATATATGTGTGCATATATATATATATATATAAGATATACAATTATACATTAAGTATTTTAATTTACATATCTGTCTGTATTTGGTATTATTTATTTTATTTAATCCTTGGTGATTGACTAGGTTTATTTTAGATATGACTTGAACACTTCTTTTTTGGCATGAGCATGCATTTAAGATATTTTTTTTACATTGGATAAGAATATAATCTAATTTGTTCTGCTCAATTTTATTCTTCGGAATTGTCTCACTTAGAACTGTTGATAGTAAATAGTCAATTTGAAATTTTTTTTGACAGAATAATTATCGCAACAAGAAATTAGAAGTTGATACTATCTATATGGCAACAAGTTTAAAAGATCTTTTCCGATTATAAATATCATCAAGAACCTGAAGCAAAATGTAACACCTTACATATTTATATCAATATACGCAATAAAATATTTAATTTAGAAGTCCATACATATTTCTAATACTACAAACAAGTCAAAATTTCAAAACATTTCTAAAATAGCTTAACCACATAAACTATTAAAGTCTTATAGTCATGGTAAATAAATATAACATAGCATGTGCTTGAGAAGCACAAAAGCCTTCACGGCTCATTCCATTAGTGCCTTCCTTTGATTTCTACTAGATCCTTCACCTGAAAATTGTTAATATAGGGGGGTGAGATCAAACGTCTCAGTAACTACTTAAATTCTAACCTATAGAAGCAAATCATATATGATAAACCAAAAATTTGTTTCTATGCCTGTATATATGCATATATTAAAAATCACGAGTTTAAAACATTCAATTCAATTTTCATTTTTCTCTTTTCAATATATCCAAAAATAATGCAATATGCTGCCTCCCTTATATCACCATCCACCCTTATACTGCTGACTGGAGCCATAGGCTAACACATAGTCCGATAGGAACTAATCCATTTTTACTGAATTATTCCAAGCTTACCGACACTAGAGATATATCCGGCCAAAGATATAGAGCTCAAGCTCGGACTATGGCTCCCCTCCTCTGTGAATAGGGAGGTGTCACATGTCCCACAGCTCCAATGAATTCCCGGCCAAAGGAAAACATGGAAGAAGGGGCCCTGACAAGTGCCATCCACTGTGCACCGAGTGATGGCATACCACGTGGTAATTTTATATCCATGCAATCTCCTTCTATCCTTAGCCCAACAATGCATGTCAGATGCCAATACTATTACATCATAAATACGTCCTCAAGTATATTAAAAATAAGATATCAATAAAACTTATATACCATTTAATAGCAACTCATGACAATTCCATAGCCATCAATATATTTAATTATTAACCATAATTAACAGCAATAAATCTTAACAAAAGCAAATAACATACCAAAACATTCATTTGAAAAATCACAATATTATATTTCAACATATAAAAATATAGTAAATTCATAATACAATCATACACAATTCACATGTACAAGAAAGAATTTTCAGAGTTACCTGGTACTCTTTAACTTACAAATATTCACACAAGGATTACTTCAAAATCTCAAGGGTCTACAAAATTACACATAAATATTTATTAATATAAACTCAACTACTCCAAAACTACTCTAAAATTCTAAGACTACCCTCTAAACCAAAATTACATAAATATATTAACTCTCCCAAATCTAGGCATTTATAATAGATATAATATTATTTTGAAAAATATAACATATAAAAGGCTATTTAAATTTAACAACTTAAGTGAATATATTTTTATTACCTAAAATCTAAATATTTCGTATTAAAATTCTCAATTATTTATTATAATCTCATTTAAAATTTTTTCTCAAACCAAACAATTTTTTTAAATTATAAACAAACTGTAACTTTATCTCATTTCACCAAATTCTCAATTTACAATTTTTCAAGCTTTCAAAAATTATTTCAACAATATATCTTTAACTTATTCAATATTTAAACCGATTAAAACCTCAATAATATATTAAATAACTCAAATAAATTATTTAACTCAAATTTAATTGGTAAAAACATATTACAAGTCTAAATAACAAATTTTTCAACTAAAATCTTAGTTTAAAATTCTCAAAAATTATTTAACTCAAATTTAATTGGTAAAAACATATTACAAGTCTAAATAACAAATTTTTCAACTAAAATCTTAGTTTAAAATTCTCAAAATAATCATTAAACAAAAATAAACCGATTACAATTCCTTAATAATGGATCTTTAAATTTCTACAGTTATATATTGTCAAAACTCCATATTTACTCTGTACCCAAACAGTAAAATTTTCTCTAAACATTATAATAATACTAATAATATTAAGCTCTAAATATTTAAGAAGTACTCATAAAGAAAATTTGATAAAAAGAAGTATATTTGTGTACCTAAATGATCCTCAAATCTTCTCCTATCCTTCAGACAGCATGTACTTCCACACTCTCTTGATTTTCCTTTCTTCCTCTCGCTCTCTTTCTTTTCTCTCGCTCTCTCTTTTTCTCCCACACTCTCTTGCTCTTGCTTGAAGGAGATCACCGGGGATGATGATATATATAATACCCCCATGTTTCATTTTTCCACGGCTCCTCTTCCAAATTTCCACTTCCACCGTCCTTTCCCCCTCTCTTTCTTCCATCCAATTTCTTCTTTCATTTATTACCTTCTAATTTTTTTCCAACCCATTTAACACTCCCCCTCAACATTCCTCTTTCATTTAATACACCCCACTCAAATTCTTCTTTGCCTCCAACTTTCCACCGATTTGGTGGAAAGTTGTCCCCCCTTTTTTTTCTTTTTTTCTTTTTATAATAAAATATTATTATTATATATATTTTATTTACAATTTTTTTTCAGTATGTTACACAAAACAGTATTGGACATAAATGGTGAAGCGATAATCATTTGCTTACTTATATAAAAAGAGAAGTTTTTTTATTACACTAAAAATAAGAAATTCATTATACGTCACTACTATTTAGATGGTTTAAAACTTTACAATGTGTTTGAAAAAAATTTATCGTTAATTTGCGACGATAGAGATGGATCATGATGTTAAAGATGAAGATCTTCTAGTACTTGGATTGCATTGGCAAATAGCTAAAGATCTGGGAGGCTAAACAAATAGATTTACTATGTGTTAGAAAAAATAAGTTCCCTAAAATTATAAAATTGCTAAACAAATCAATTCTAACTGACGCTTCCATGAATATGAATTAATTGCTTTAATGGTAATATATATATATATATATATATTTATAGTCCCTCTGCTCTTTCAACAAGCTAATTTACATAGATCAAGAAATAATAGTTATATCATTGAATGTGTTTCAAAACATATAAAATTTTCCAAACTGACCCTTGTAATAAACTTTGAGGGGCCAGTGGAAAATTATTTACATGAGCAATAATAATTTTTAATTGGGGGTACATTAGGGAAAAAATTCATTAATAACCCTGTTGATCCCTTATAATAAGGACCAAAATTTTCTTCTAGATAACTCTTTATAATAAGAATCAGAGGAGTATACACACACACATATCTACATATAGTAATCTCATTTGCTCTCTTACGTAGTCATATTGGAGTTCTTAATGATGATGCGCAACATTGGTCTTATTAAATCAGGGCTTAGAAAAATATGTAATGAAAACTATAAATTGATAAACACGTCACTAATTAACTTAACTATGCAATATTTAATTATTGTTTTGGGTTGGTCCTTATTCAAAAGGTAAAACGCAAGTAGACTAGGGGAACACATTCAGTACGAAGACTATAATACACCACACATCATCATATCGTGATGATCTTATTTTTAGTTGACATCTCTAATATAACTTATACGAAGCTATGGAATGGAACCAGAAACATGTGATTTTGGCATGGCAAACTCCTTACATACTTGGTCCATGGTTGGGCGACTACGTGGATTTTCATTCAAGCAAGTAAAAGCTATTCTTGCAATCAACATCACCTTCTCAACCACTGAGCCTCGAGGATAAGGTAGCCTTTGGTCTAACACTCCCTTCAAATCCAAATCATGAGCAACAATTGTTGGCACGACACCAGAAGATGTTGACGAGAAACATGACATTATGAGATCTCTTGGATGCTTTCCCATAATTATTTCCAGAGCTAACACTCCAAAACTATAAACGTCACATTTCTCAGTAACTTCCATTGTGTAAGCAAGTTCTATAACAAAACCAAAAGGATTATCATGAAAAAAATCGTTGTGAATGATAAATTTTTAATTGTTCAAAAATGGAAACATGAAATATAACACCATGCAAACTCAAAAGTAATCAAAATCACATAACATAAAAGATCCTTAACCTGGAGCAGCATAGCCAAAGGTGCCAGCAAATGAAGTCCAATTGGTAGAATCTGGATACAAAAGCTTGGCTGTCCCAAAGTCAGAGATGTGAGCCTCATAATTCGAGTCTAAAATAACATTTTTGCTTGATAGGTCACGATGAACTATCGAAGGTGAGCATCCATGATGAAGATAGTATGAAGCATTAGCCACACCTTCAACAACTTTGATTCTTTTAGTCCAATCCAATGCAATTGCTTGTGTCTCTTCACTTAGTATCTTGTCCAAGCTGCCTCCTTCTAAGAATTCATAAACCAAAAATGAGACCTTTGAATGCCAGCAAAACCCATATAGCTTGACAATATTATGATGCCGAGTTTCTGTTAAGGCCCTAATCTCACTAATAAAAGCTTTCTGGAGGCACATATCCCTGTCTGGTATTGAATGAAGCTTCTTCACAGCCACAACTTGACCTGTGGATAATTCTGCTTTGTAAACACTTCCAGATCCTCCCTCTCCAATGAGATATTTTTCGTTGAACTCCTCTGTGGCTTCAATAATATTTTCATATACTAATTTCCCATCATAACTCCATATGGCAAATAAATTTTGAGTTTGCACTTCTCTTTCTTGACTTTCTGTTTTCCTTGCTTTGTGATGGAAAATAATATATGAAATCCCGATGAAAAATGTTGCTAGCATCACAGCTCCCAAACTAAAGGATACAACATAGATAACCACTTTCCTGCTCTTGGAATGGCTTGAGTCAAAATTTGTTGTTGGGCAAATTGGTAGGCCAGATAGATTACCACATAAGCCTTTGTTGCCTATTAATCTCTCCATTGTAGCTGTACGAAAGGCTGAAATATTTGGAAGTGGACCTTCTAATTTATTGTGTGATATGTCAACCATAGTCAAGCTTTTCAAATCATTAAAAGTTGAAGGAATCATTCCAGAGAAATTGTTATATGAGAGGTTCAACATTTCCAGTTGTAACTCTCCAAGCATTGCTGGGATTCTGCCGGTAAATGAATTTTCACTAAGATCAAGAAACTGAAGATGTTGCAATTGGCCAAAACTAATGGGAATGCTGAAGAACTTATTTCCACTTAAGTTCAATTCCCATAATTTGGTCAACCCTCCCAGTTGTTCTGGAATTGAGCCACTTAAGTGATTGTTAGCTAGACTTAATTTTTCAAGTTTCGTCAACAATCCTATCTCAATAGGAATGTTTCTTGAAAGTTGATTGTTGCTTAGACTAAGTTCACTCAATAATGACAAGTGGCTCAATTCCTTTGGAATATTTCCTGTCAAGTGATTCGATGAAAAATTAAGTCGCTGTAACTTTTTTGCCTGACCTAGCTCTGGTGGTATGCCCCCTGACAAGTTATTATAAGAGATCTCAAGGTTTGTAAGGTTATGGCACTGCCCCCACATAGGTGACAAGTGGCCATAAAGTGCATTGCTACTTAAATTAATATAGTTTAAGTATGGATATATACCGAAAGCTTCTGTGACATTCCCTGTAAGTTGATTACTGTCTAGCCTGACTCTGATAAGGCTAGAGCAATTCTTCAAACTTCTTGGAATTGGACCAGTGAATTGATTGTTAGTTATAGAGATATTCTTAAGTAATCCTCCAAGGCAAATGTCTTGAGGCAAATGACCTTTGAAATTATTGTTTGCAAGTTGTAAGCTTTGCAACTTCCTAAGGTTATTCATTTCTAGTGGAAGATTGCCACTAAGTTTGTTTTGAAGTAGATTTAGTATGGAGAGCTCAATCATGTTGCCAATGCTAGAAGGAATAGATCCAGAGAGGTTGTTTGGTCCTAAATCTAGCGTGAAGAGCTTTGTCAAGTTTCCAATGCTTGAAGGAATATATCCTGAGATTTGATTAGAATAAAGATAAAGCAGTGCTAAACTGGACAAGTTTCCGATAGCAATAGGGATGCTACCAGAGAGATTGTTTTCTGACATGTCAAGTTGCTCAAGTCCCTTGAGCATTCCAATCCCATCAGGGATAGAACCAGTAAGCTGATTGCCATGAAGTGATAAGTAATAAATGTTAACCAACCTACCAATTTGTGGAGGAATATGACCAGAAAAATTGTTGATTTCTAGGTTAAAGTTTGATAGGTTGGTCAAATTTGTTATAGCTTCAGGAATATGGCCACTGAAATAATTATAACATAAGACCAGATCACTAAGCCTAGTCAACTCTAGGATCTCAACTGGAAATGCTCCAACAAAATTGTTATCAGGAAGATAAAGAAAGATGAGGGAGGAGAGGTTGGCAATACTTGTTGGAATGCTACCGGAGAACTCATTATGAGAAAAATCTAGTAGACTGAGTTTGGATAGTTCACCAATCTGGGGAGGAATATTCCCATAAAATGAGTTCCGTTGCATCTGTATGATTTGAAGATGAGGGAAAGATGAGAAATTGAGACTATCAAGCGTACCTCTTAGTCCAAAATCTAGAAGAGATATATTGGAAATGGAGTTGAGCTCATTGCATGTGATTCCAACCCATTTGCAAGGATGACTGCCATTATCCTTCCATGATGATAACACAGTTTGGCTTTGGTGGTCAAGGCTGGCTTTCCACTTGAGCAGAGCATTTGCTTCACTATTTAGTGAGGTCATGAAAGAAGAAATAGGAGATGGGAACAATGTTAAAAAGCCAACTAATGGCACCCACCAAAGTGTTAGCTTCTCAAAAAATCGGGATTTTCTGACTAGGAACCCCATTGCTATGAAGGAAATTTTAAACGAATTGAGAATGGTGTAAATGCAATGCATAGTGAGAGGTATATATAAGGAGATGAGTTAACATTCCTGAAAACTACGCCTCTACATGCACATAAATAGCCGATTAAGATATTTAAAGCAGTAAATTATTTATAATGATTCACATTCGTTCGCCAAAATAGCATATGATAGACAAATCAACAAGGCGCCTGATTGTACATGTAGTCAATCTAATTGTGGACTTTTCTTGTGACTTGCAAGTTGGAGCAACTTATCAAGAAACCACCTTAATGGCTAATCATGTTGCTATAGAAAACAAAAGTTGAAGACTTCGAAAAGTAAGAGTCGATGGACCATTTTAATTTACTATAGGGCCAATGAGTTAGGGTCGAGGGGCTATTTTAGTTAACAATTGAAACATTTGGGCCATTCGAGAGAGACCTCGTTTGAAGAGAAATTCTTGGAGGTTAACTTGTAAATTGACAAAGTTTGAGCTGTAACTACTAAGTATCAATATTTGAAAAACGTTGATTTATAATTCTAATAAGTTTATTTGTTATTAAATCGATAGTTTCCTTGTCAATCAAAGAAGTTTCTTTGTCGAAAAAATTATAAAGTTTCAGAAATAATATTGAATTGGCAAATACGTGAGATATATTTATAAATAACTTACATATGGTATGATCCTATTTATTAAACATTTCTAATATGTTTCACAGATATTAAGAAAAACTTTAAACTACATTAACTCTCTATTAAAATATAACAATTTTTTAACTTTACCCTTATTTAATATATACACCTTACAAAAAAAAATAATAATTATATACAATATAATAAATTAAGAAGAAAATAATACATTCATTATAACAATTTAATGAGGTGACTTATAAATAAAATCAAGAAAAATATTTTTCTCTATCTTATAAACAGAACCAGATTAGAGGAGTATAATTTTCACTAAACAAATTATATATAGAAGTCTTTATTTCCACAATGGCTTAACCGTGCATCCTTTTTTGTTGGCTTTTTATTACTTCTTATCATATATTCTTGTGTGTTTAAATTCGACATAAATTTATTTGTTAACAAATATTATGGTATGAAAGAATGGAATACTTAATTGGGAGAATTCTAATTAAATCTGGTTGAAATATCAAAATTCAAATTAAGGCCTACACTTTTAACAAATTCTTAATTAGGCCAAGAGGTCTTATTAAGGATTTTTTAATGTTGTTAAAAGACTAAAATACCTATTTTAAGTAGCAAATTGGTAATTGGTCCAATCAATTTATGACCTAAATTCTTTTTTCCTGAGATGCTGTTAGATAAACTATTAGCTTTACGTGTTCTTACTCCATATATTGTTAAAAGAGTAAAATGTATAATTTTTTTTTGTATACATTTATATTAAGAAGTTCATATTACTCCATTCGTCCCATAAAATGTTAGAAAAGTTATTTATATTTCTAATACAAACTCATATTAATTATTAGTAAGAATTTTAGCAATAAGATTAGAAGATATAACATAATGAGAACATCTATATGGCAGATATAACAAAGCACTTAAGAAAATAACAAATTTGATGCTGAAATATACTAATACATTAAGATTCTAATTTTTCAACTATAAGGAACAAAATTTCCTTTGAAAAATTATTAATTTAATGGTGTTGGAATCAAATAATTAAAAAGCCCTATTCCCATTACCCAAAAAAAAAAAAAACAGTCCTTGTTCCCATAAATTTCTTATCAATATATGAGAATTAGTATAAAATATTATATTATGCATTGTCAATTTTTGGCTCTTAGTATTTTTAAATTTTTTTATGTAAAAAATTTTGTATAAATAAATACTATATGATGTCATGTTTTCATGGTTTAAATTTTTTTCAAAATAATATTATTTTAAATTATAAAAAGGCATTTTATTCTTTTAACAATATTTAAAAATCCCTAATAAGGCCTATTGACCTAATTAAAAATTTGTTAAAAGTGTTGGCCTTAATTTGAATTTTGATATTTTAATTGGATTTAATCAGGATTCTCCCTACTTAATTTACATGATATGAAAAGTATTATATATATTGGCACGAAAAGTGTCATATCTTTTATTAACACTTAAATCTTTTAATGGATAAAAATATTTTATTTTTGCAAAAAAAAAAAATCCCCAAAGGTCCATTTGCCATTTGGGATCAAAATGAGCAATCTTAGTTACAAATTTAATTTACACGAAAACAATTAAAATTCAAATAAAACCGAGCGAACTTAAAATTTGATCCTTCTAGTGAACCCCTTAAAATTTATATCTTGCTGATCCATCCTAAACTTTGTGATTTGCCTCCTCAATTTTTTTTTCAAAAAAAGTATCATATTATTTTAACTTTCTTTCTCGCTTAGTATTTTAACCTTCTCTATTAAGTTTTTAACACATACTTTACATATAGTCTGAAATCATATTTCATATTGATCTTCATGATATTAACTTTAAAATAATACTCCCCCGGTCCTATTCAATTACTAGTCACACAATATATAGAAAAATTATTTATGATAAATTCATATTAAAAACTAAACTAAAAATACACTCCCTATAATCCTGCATATAAAAACTAGTTCAGAAATTTGTTTTGATCTCAAATATAAAATCTCAATTTGTTTTTCCCCCCAACTATTTAGCTAATCAAGCATTTCTCTTAAATTTCATTTATGTGTAGAAAGGACTGGCAAAAAGAAAAATTACGTGTACAAAGGGAAGAAGAGAAAGAGTGATGGTGCTCTAGGAAAGACTTGGTCTTCTGAGGCTTTATTTCCAGCTTGCGCGTTCGACGACTTGAAAATTAACTCTTGGAAAAATCAACTAATGTGTGTGGGAGTTAGGGGCCTCTTGAATTAATTAATGATCGATAGAACATCTCGAGAAAGTGATGCCCAAATGTGTCTATCACAAATTAAAATGGCCCCTCCACTACTACATTTCAAAGTCTTCCACTTGGAAAATATAAGTTGCCCGAGCGTGTAAGTTACGGGAAGTCGCCACTCAGCTTATAATTTCTTCTACACGCACAGTCACGCACGATGTTGGATATTTCTTGCACTTAAAATCAAAATCTAGCTATTTCCTCCATTCATCCTTTCACTGTGTTTCTTAAAGTACATGGCTAACAAAGCAAAGTTAAATGATGATTTAATAAAAAGTGAACATGTGCCAATTCAAAATTGAGAAAAAGTACACATACTTGTAAAATGGCTTCCCCCTTAAAATTCTTATGTAGATTAGGCTTAACTATTCAAATTAAATGCGAACACATGTTCAAACTGCATGATCTCAATAGGCCACGACATAAACTACTACCTTCATTTTTTAATCGTTTTTTTTCTTTGCCTGAGCAAGAAACTACTGTTGAAAATGCAATTTAATGACTAACATATCATATTCGTAACTTTCTTTATTAAGTTCTTAATACATACTTCACATATACTATGAAATTATATCTAATTTTGATATTCATGATATTAAAATATACTACAAAAAACAAACTTTCAGTGACGATTCTAAAAAGTTGCCTTTGAAACTTGACTTTCAGTGGTGCTAATTAAAGTCGCCACTAAAAGTGTGACATTCTATGATGATAACTGAAGTTGCTACTGAAAGTTTGAGTTTCTCCGGTGACTATTAAAGTCGCCACTGAAATAAAGTGACTTTCAGCAACAACTTCAAATTGTCGTCACAAAAAGTCATACTTTCAGCTAGTGTGACTTTTTATATATATTTTTTCTCACTAACAAATATATATTTTTATTTAAATATGATATTTAACATCTCAACATTAAATGTGTCATTTTATAATAAAAAAAATAAAATAAGGTAATGATATTCCATTTTCATAGGGTTTATATTTAAATCAATACTTTTCTTAATAAAATGTATTATGCACTTACAACTATATACTATATACTCCTCTGATCTTTAATATATGACCTAATTTTAGAGTTAATATCAGTCCTATATGTAGAACTTATTTCATATGTTTATCAATTTTTTCCAATTAAACCTATGATATTCCCTCAATAATGATCAAGTAGAAGAAAAAAGGGGGAAATTGAGAAGTGTGCTTAGGGTTTTCTTTTTTAAAAAATATCATATTAACTAATTTAACTAATATTTTTAATTTACTCAAATTAGTTAATTAGGTCTTACATTGAGGATTAAAGGAAAGAGTATATAAATAAATGCTTTTATTGTTTTAGTGTCTACCTAAAAACAATTGTTCTACTAATTTTGATAGATAAATTTTAATATGTTGTATGTATATGTCTATAAAATATAATTGACAAAATGAATTTTAACAATTTACAAATGATCAAAAGAAAGTTTTCTGACTAGGAACCCTATAGCCATTAAGGAAATTTTAAGCAAATTGAGAATGGTGTAGAGATAAATTAACAGCATTTGTTCATTGAGTATCCTTACCAGCAAGTGTGTGCGTAACCGATGTGACATGACATTTCTCAAAACTACGCGCCTCTATATGCAAACTAGCTTATTAAGATATTTAAGACATTAAATTATTTATAATGATTTCGATTCATTTGTCAAAATAGCATATGGTAGACAAATCAACAACATGTGCGACTGTACATGCAGTCAAGCTAATTGTAGACTTTTCTTGTAACTTGCAAGTTGGAGCCACGTAGCAAGGAACCAGCTCACCAAGTAATCATGTTGCTATAGAAAACAAAAGTGAAAGACTTTGAAAAGTAGGAGTGGATAGACCATTTTAATTAATGATAGAAGCATTTGGGCCAATGTATTGGAATGGAGGGGCCCTTTTAATTAGTGAGGGACAGGCCGTATTATAAGAGGAGACTTTGATAAACAAATCAACAATGTGTGTGACTATACATCTAGTCAAGCTAATTGTGGACTTTTCTTGTAACTTGCAAGTTGGAGCCACTTAGCAAGAAACTAGCTCACCAGGTAATCATGTTGCTATAGAAAACAAAAGTGAAAGACTTTGAAAAGTAGGAGTGGATGGACCATTTTAATTAATGATAGAAGCATTTGGGCCAATGTATTGGAATGGAGGGGCCGTTTTAATTAGTGACGGACAGGCCGTATTATAAGAGGAGACTTTGATAGACAAATCAACAATGCGTGTGACTACACATCTAGTCAAGCTAATTGTGGACTTTTCTTGTAACTTGCAAGTTGGAGCCACTTAGCAAGAAACTAGCTCACCAGGTAATCATGTTGCTATAGAAAACAAAAGTGAAAGACTTTGAAAAGTAGGAGTGGATGGACCATTTTAATTAATGATAGAAGCATTTGGGCCAATGTATTGGAATGGAGGGGCCCTTTTAATTAGTGAGGGACAGGCCGTATTATAAGAGGAGACTTTGATAAACAAATCAACAATGTGTGTGACTATACATCTAGTCAAGCTAATTGTGGACTTTTCTTGTAACTTGCAAGTTGGAGCCACTTAGCAAGAAACTAGCTCACCAGGTAATCATGTTGCTGTAGAAAACAAAAGTGAAAGACTTTGAAAAGTAGGAGTGGATGGACCATTTTAATTAATGATAGAAGCATTTAGGCCAATGTATTGGAATGGAGGGGCCTTTTTAATTAGTGATGGACAGGCCGTATTATAAGAGGAGACTTTGATAGACAAATCAACAATGTGTGTGACTATACATCTAGTCAAGCTAATTGTGGACTTTTCTTGTAACTTGCAAGTTGGAGCCACTTAGCAAGAAACTAGCTCACCAGGTAATCATGTTGCTGTAGAAAACAAAAGTGAAAGACTTTGAAAAGTAGGAGTGGATGGACCATTTTAATTAATGATAGAAGCATTTGGGCCAATGTATTGGAATGGAGGGGCCCTTTTAATTGGTGATGGACAGGCCGTATTATAAGAGGAGACTTCGACAGACAAATCAACAACGTGTGTGACTGTACATGTAGTGAAGCTAATTGTGGACCTTTCTTGTTACTTGCAAGTTGGAGCCACTTAGCAAGAAACCAACTCACCAGGTAATCATGTTGCTATAGAAAACAAAAGTGAAAGACTTTGGCACTACAAAAAAAATATGCTTTTAGCGACGGAATTAGCGACGGAATTTGTTCCGTTGCTAATTCCTTCTTCGCTAATTGATTAGCCACAGATTAGTGATGGAATTTTCTGTCACTAATTATTGACAGAAATTTTTCGTCACTAATCTGTCGCTAATTCTTGATTGAAATTTCCATCGCTAATCCGTCGCTAACCCAATTTTTGAAAAAAAAAATTAAATTACCACATGGCACCTCTACTAATTGTCACGTCATCGCCGGTGACCACCTCCACGTGTCGCTGCCACCTCACCTCTGCCTGCCATGTCACATGTCACCTTTGCCTGCCACGTGTCGCCACCACATAATTCCCTCCTCAAAATGACTTCTCCATGACTCAAACCCAAAGCCTCATCTGTGCGCACATGCGGCTTTACCAGCTGAGCTACAATGAACCTGTTGACTTACTATGTAAAATTAAATATATATAATATTATTTTACAAAAATAATTATATATACGTATATATTATTAAAAACTAAAAATATACTATATGATAATTTTAAATATAATTATTTTAATGACAATTTTTTTTAAATATTTGTTTTACTATTTTTTTATAATGTTTTATTTTTAAAAAAATATTTTTAATATAATTTTAATTTCTAACGACACTAATTTTGCATTTTAAATCATAAATAAATTTTTTATAAATATTTTTCAAATTTATTTTTTAATTAACATTGATAAGATATACAATTTAATTATATATGTATTATATTACATTATATTATATTATCTATATGTGTTTTATATATTTGAAGAAAATCATTTACAATTAGTCAAAAAATCTTGTTATTCAAAAAATAACTACTATAATAAAATCTAATAAATTATTCTATATAAAAAATTAAATGATTTGAATAGATTATGATAAACAGTATTCTCCTACTTGTATATATATCCTATGTAATTTATTTTCTTAAAATTCTTTGTATATACTATTTGTTTTTGTATTGAAGACTAAAATCAATCTATATCATGGGTATTAATTATATCATGATTAAACTTATTGTTTAATGATTGAAATTCAAAATTCACTTCAATATTAGTTTGTGTTCATATAAATTTAGTTTTTGATTTTGAATTTCTATCATATATTATATGTTTCAATATATTGTCCATATGATAAAATTATTTCTTTCTTATATCAGTTTGTATAAAAAAGTTATTAATATTCTTGTTATATTTTTTAATTATTATTAATAATCAAGAGGAATTTATTTTAACAAAATATAAGCAAGTTTTCTAAAAAATTGTCCTTTTATTTTCAATATATACCTAATGATGACATGAATGATGAAGATATCTTCATTAACACCAACTCCACAAATATATCAATTTATTTTGTAATTAAAAATGTTCTTAAATCCTTATATTCTTAATTGTTATTATATAAATTTTTGTAAGATTATCATTTAAAATAATGAAATTTAAAATTAGTGACGGATTAGCAGCAGAATTGCAACGGAATAGAATTAGCGACGGAATTAGTGACAAAAACTTCTATGACAAACAATTTAGTGATAGAATTAGCGACGAAAAAAATTTCATCGCTAAATATTTATTGACAGATTTTTCGATGAATTAGCGACAGAATTTAGTGATGGACAGAAATTTTGTCACTAATCCGTCGAAAAAATTAGCCACAGAATTTCCGTGGCAATTCCGTCATAAATTAGTTACAGAATTTTTTTCCGTCGCTAATCAACTGTTTTTTTGTAGTGTGAAAAGTAGGAGTGGATAGACCATTTTAATTAATGATAGAAGCATTTGGGCCAATGTATTGGAATGGAGGGGCCGTTTTAATTAGTGAGGGACAGGCCGTATTATAAGAGGATACTTCATTAAAACATAAAATAGCAGCACAAACTGCATAATGGTCACTCCCTAGACGAAGACCTTGGCGCCTTGTTTGGTTCACAGTATTGACATTTGATGAATTAGGATTGAGATAGAGATTATAAGTGAGAATGGGATTGATGCCTTTAAAGTTTAAGTAGCATTTAGTCAGGAGTAATTTTTAGATAAAATGTTTGTATTGATATTATATAAAATTAGTAAAATAAAATGTGGAAATATGTCCTGATCCTAGTGAGTCGTAGGGCCAACTTAATCTCTCTAATGCCCGGAAAAAAAATGTGGAAATACATCCTGATCCTAGTGGAAATACGTCCTGATGTGATGACCTTATTAGTGAGTAATCTATAAGTATATTTGTAAGCATTCTCTAAATGTGGAAATACGTCCTGATCCTAGTGAGTCACAAGGCCAACTTACTTAATCTCTCTAATGCCCGGAAAAAAAAATTGACTGAAGAGTACAAGAATATGGTCAATAATTCTAAGCCTCTGCATGCTCTGAGGACTTTACTCTCAACCTGCGACTTGGACGACATGAAAATTAAGCATTAATGCGTGAGTAGTGGATGGGCCATTTATAAGACAAAGACTCTTCAAAGATGGAAAAAACAACCGATGTCTGTGAGAGAGTGGGGCCTCTTCAATTAATCATACATGTGGAGAAATTTATCACTGATATGCTTCATTGAGAATGCCCAAATCTGCACTTTACTCATAGATAATAATGTGTTCACAATTTTTGGCAAAAACAAAAAGATAATGTGTTAACAATTTGTTTGAATAATTAGGCTTAATTTACATATGACTTTTATGATGTAATTTAATTCCTTCATGTTTTTATTTTTTCGGTGAAACAATTCCTTCATGTTTTTAGTAATCATCAACTTTTTATTTTTAGTACTCATCATCTATATATAACATTTTCGGTACTCATTTTTAAATTTTTTTCATTTTTTATATATTTAATACTCGTTTTCATGTTCGTTTAGCAATAACCTTTATTTTTTTTTTTCAGTACACAATAAAATAAGGAGTACTAAGCTATCAAATAATAGACTGGCAAAAAAAAAAACTATCAATTACCAGTAATTAAAATATTTATAAAAAAAAAGATTATTGAAATGATCAAATATGCCAAGTTGTCATTGAATGTGTTTTTATCATTTTTGCCTCTAAGTGATTTTATAGATTGCCTTAATTGAAAGGTTGACAACTTGGCATATTATCTTCTTTTTCATACTTTCTCTCATTATTATTCTATTTCTCTCTCTTACTTACCCCCTCATAAATAAAAGGTATACTTGAAAAAAAAAGTTTATTTTTTATATATTTATTACTTTTAACTAATTTTAATTGTTTTCTTAAATCATGTAATTTAGTTATCATGCTCTTATAAAAACGACCATAGGGCGTAATATACAAAATCAAAGATTTGGTTATTAATAGAACACAATAATGTTATGTAATTGGTATAGCCAATTTTATCTAGTGAGATAAAACTTATTGTTATAATAATTGTTTGTTATCGTTTAGGACCTTAGTGCTTTTTAAATTTTCAAAATTTAGAATTCTTAATAATCAATGCTCCATAGGGACCATTAATATGAGTTAGACAGGTTAAAGGAGGCAAACCATCTCAAATTGTAGGTTGACAAGTTCACCTAACCCATTTTAATTTTTTCCAAAATAACCTATTTTAGTCCAACTGGTAAAAAAAAAAAAAAAACCTGATTCACTAGAAGGGTTAAATTAAAAAAAAAATTAACATTCCGGTCTTATATATAAGTTTCAAATTTAAGGAGGTGTGTGGTTCAATTTATAAGCTTTAATTTGGATTTGTCTTAATATGTAATCCATTTTTTTTTAAAAGTTTACCTTTAATTATTTATTCTCTCTCTTTTATCATAATATCTCTTGTCACATTTCTTCACATATTCTCTTTCTTTCTTTTTTTATTTATTATAAGGGCATATTTGAAAATAAGATTATATTTCTAACTTATTTATTACTTTTAACTAATTTTAACTTATTATTTGTTATTTAAGAATTAGTTATTTGAAGTTTATATATAGAACTAGAGGGAGTAATTAATACTCTCTTTAGTCCTCATTATAAGCTTGAAATAACTAATTTACGTATAACGAATAATTAGTTAAAATTAGTTAAAAATAATAAATATATTAGAAATATATTTTTGCTTTCAAATATACCCTTCTAATAATAAAAAAAAGGATGAAAAAGAATGTGTGAGAAAATATGATAAGAGAGAAATAATAAATGGCAACATTGAAAAAAATGCATTAAATGTTAAGATCAACTCAAATTGAAGCTTATAAAATAGATCACACTTTTTTTTTTTTAAATTTAAATCTTATAAATAGAATCGAAAGAGTAATAATGTGTGTGTACTTCAATATTTAACTTTTTAATGTCTTTCTAAGAAAAGCGAGTAAATTGAACATGATTGCCCTATTGACCTTAGGGGCCTTGTGGACAAGGAGCACTTGAGATTTAATCCCCATTTAGTCTTTTTTTTTTTGGGCTAGGCCCTATTTATACAAAAAGAAAAATAAGTTGTGAAACAATTATCAGAAGAACGTTTGGCCCAAAAAAAAAATTATCGAAGAACGCTTCAACTTAAACTTGTATGTAAGTACATGATCTATCAAAATGACCATAAATACCCTCGTTTTGTATACATAAAGTCATATTACATCCACTATTTAATATAAGAGCTAGTTAAATAATTTGAGTAAATTAAGAGAGTTTGTTAAGTTAGTTATTTGTATTAAATACATGATGTCTTTTCTAAAATACCATTACTAATCAAATGTATTAGTTTTAACATTTAATGAAAATTTTAATATGTGCAACTATTACAAAGACCACCTTAAAAAAGATGATTAAATATGATAGATAAAGGGGATTGGGTTCTTAGGATCAAATTAAAAGTCAAATTAGCTCTTATATTAAGGATGGGATGGATGAAATTTTTCCAGGGATGTCCATAGATTTACAAACCAAAGGTTAACTACAAGTTAATGCTAACAAATAAAATAAGTCAACATACATACACTACTACAGATTTACAAATATTGGACGTCAAATACTTGACGGTTATTCTAAAAACTGTCAAATAAGAAGCGCACGAGAAATACTTGATGGTTATTACTAATAACCGTTAAGTATTGTATCCAAATACTTGACGGTTTTAAATAACTATTAAGTATTGTTTTCAAATACTTGACGGTTTTAAAGAAAAACCATGAGGTATATTTTCTTGGCGGAATATTTGATGGTTTTTCAATAGAACTGTCAAGTATTTTAAGAGAAAACTTGACCGTTATTAGGAATAACTATCAAATATTCCCTTTTTTAAATCCCTAATCTGTTTATGTCAACTAGCCTTGTTTGAAATTTTTGTTGTCCTTTCTCTGCCACACGCTCTCTCTTAGCCTTTGAAGATTCAAATATTTGTTCCCTACCTAAATTTCGTACTTTTCCCTATGATTTTGTGCTTCTCCACCATCATTTTCCTCTTTAACCCTTCACTGCCATCGAGTTTGTTGTTCACTGCTGCAATTGTGCTCACATTTTAGGACAATGTAGGAGGTGGTTCTGCTTCGTATTCCAGGTTTGTCACATTTCTTCTTCTTCTAGAGTGTTTTAAAAATGTTTTGGGTTTATAGTGAATGCCATTTGCTTTGGTTCATCTCTGCTTCTTATTCTTCTTCTTCTTCATTTCAATGTTGATTGACGAGTTAATTTGTTAGCTATTCTTCGTTTCAATGTTGGTTCATTTGAGTGGGTTATATGTCGTTTACAAGTTTTATTACGTTATCCAAATTATGGGTTACATATTATGATTATGGCTTGTGAGGTTTAATTTCTAGTTAAATAGAATCTTTTCGGTTCTGTTAAAGCATTATTCTTAATGGTTTGAATGATTACATTTTACATGACATATTATTTAGACTAAATTAAACTTCCATGAATAATTGTCTTGTTGGTTTGGTATTGAAAGATTTATTTTTTGAAATTAAAATGGTGGAAAGAGAAGGCATAAGGCCTAAAAAGTGCTTATTCTAAGCTATTATATTGTCGAATTTTTTCCAATTGCAATGGGACATGATTGAATTTAGATGGCATTGTTTCTAAATTCAATTAAATTTGTTTTTAGTATGAAGAATTAAACTTTCATACAAGCTAATTGGAATTTAGTGGCTTTATTTTTCTTTCATGAATGTTGTTATTAGTTATGATATTGTCATGTTGCTAGTTTACTATTTATTATTATTTTTTTTTGAAGTTAATATAGTTTAAATATAGGGCATAAAGCCTGGGAAATGCTCTTTTTTAATTTGTTTGAATTACTAGTTGTTAATGACTAGAAGTACTAGTCTTTTTGGCTAAAGCATAGGTATCTTCTTATTGGAGGCAATCCTATTTGAAATACTGTTGGGCATTAAATGTGAGCACCTCTCCTAGCAGGGATTTGAACCTTGGTTCGTCAGGTTGTGAGGGACTAGCCCCTTCTACTAGACCCAACCCCCGTTGGTTGGAATTACTAGTTGTTAATAGTTGGAATAGTGGAATTACAATTAAAAGGGTAACATGTGATCAGTTGTGACTCATTGATTTCATATTTGAGTCATTGATCATATTTCCCTCCAAATGGTTAATGTTAGATAGCGACCATAGATAAGAAATGGATGTCTGTCAACTGCCTATCAAAGAAATATTGGGAAGGTGTATAATATTTTATTAAGTTTGCAGTTGAGCATGCCGATAATCACAATAGTATTATTTGCCTTTATGTTAAGTGTTGCTTTCTCAGGAGTGTTCCACTGTCCGTTTGTGAGAGCCACATAATTATCAATGGAATTAGTCAAATTTAGGTTGAACAAAGCATGGGGAGACAAGAGATGTGGGTAATAGTAGTCGAGAGCAAAGTGAAAGCTCTGGATCAACTAATTTTGACACAAGTACATATGAAGCTAACTGTCTTGAAGATATGACTAGAGCCGGTAATATGGGCCAACCCGCCGATTATAGGTTGGCCCATGGCGGGCCTGAAGCTTGGCGGGCCGGGCTTTTTAGGATCGCTTTTTGGCGGGCTGGAATTTTTCCAACCCAACCCGCTAGGGTGGGTTGGCAATTAGGCCCGCCAACCCACCAAAATTTGTAATTTTTTTTTATTTTTTTTAATAAAACCTATAAAAGTCTCAAATTCCTAAATACCTAAAATAAAATATGCAAGTAGAAATTATCATAAATTAAACATGAAATCCATCCAAAGTTTCAAGTTTCAAATATATCAAAATATTAAACATATGATTAAATGAACATGATATGTCCTTAATAATTTAACAAACATCTCAAATTAAAACATAAATCCAAATTAACACTACAACAAAGTCACAAACACAATGTCACTACACAAATCACTATCAAGTATTAACTATCAAGTGCTCAATCATCACTCGTGAGCTAGGGCAAAGGCGCAAAGCAAAGACAGAAAGCGGAGATCTTAGGACTTGGGAGCTGGGACTGGTCGAGGGCAACTGGGAGACTGGGAGGAGTGCAACACGCAAGCAAAATGTGAAAATGGGACCGTGTTGGTGTTGTCATGTTGGACATGGACTACTCACTATTGGACTGTGGACTGGGCCGAGAGTGTAGAGACCGAGAGGCAAAGGGAAAAATTAGCAAAAAAAAAAAAATGGTTAAAGGGGTTGGCCCTCCAACCCTGGGGTTAGCCCGCTGCGGGTTTAGGCTTGGTGGTTATGGGCTCAAAACTTCCATTTTAAAACGATCCTAATTTTTATCAACCCAACCCGCTACTTATTGGCGGGTTGGTGGGTTGAGCCCGCGTATTACCGGCTCTAGATATGACGAACACAATTAAAGGGGAGCTAGAGGATTGTCCAGAAATGCTTGAGAGGTTAAAGAGTGATGTGGAAACACCTCTGTATGAAGATTGTACTAAGTTCACAAAATTGTTTGTAGTTTTAAAATTATATAACTCGAAGGCAAAAAATGGCTGGAGTGACACAAGCTTCACAGAATTGCTTTCACTTTTGAAACAAATGTTGCCAAAGGAAAATGAGCTTCCAAGCAAAACATATAAAGCAAAATAAGTATTGCGCTCTGTCTGCCTAAGTTATGAGAAGATGCACACTTGCCCCAACGATTGTATTTTGTTTAGGAAGGAATATAAGCCACTAATCGAGTGTCTTAAGTGTAATGCCTCACGCTACCAAGAGAATGGGAAGAGTCCGAAGAGAGCATTATGGTATTTTCCCATTATACCAAGATTCATAAGCTTGTATAGCAGTGAAAAAGATGCAAGAAATCTAAGGTGGCTTGCGGATGAAAGGATTAAATATGGAATGCTTTAGCATCCTGCTAATTCTCTAGAATGGAAAAAGTTTGACATTAAGTATCTCAAACTTAGAAATGAAGAGAGGAATCTGCACCTTGCATTAGCTACTAACGGAATGAACCCATATGACATGCAAACTAGTACCCGCAGTACATGGCCAATGATTTTGTTTATATACAACCTTCCTCCATGGCTATGCATAAAGCGCAAGTATTCCATGATGTCTATGACAATCTCTAGGTGAAAGTAACCAGGGAACGACATAGATATATACCTAACTCCACTAATTGAAGACTTAAAGCTATTGTGGGAGAGTGGAGTTGATGTATATGATATGTATAAGGAAGAAATATTCAAGTTGAGAGTCTTGTTGTTTGGCATAATCAATGACTTTCCCGCATATGGTAATTTGTTAGGGTATAGCATTAAGGGGCAACTTGGATGTCCCATTTGTGAAGAGGGCACAGATTCAATAAGGTTGAAACATGGTCTGAAAAATTCCTATATGGGACACTGCAGATGGTTGCATCGTGATCGTCCTTACTGACGTTTCAAAAAATATTTCAACAGAAATTTAGAAAAAAGAAAGGCACCTACATTGTTGACTAGGGAGGATATTTTTTATAAGGTGAAAAATATAGTGTGAATTTGGCAAACCTTTTGCCAAGCATGTTGAGACAAGCAAGTGAAAGAAGAATTCTATTTTCTTTGTATTGCCATGTTGGAAGACCCTGGATGTGACTGTAGGGGTGTGCATGAAGCCAAATGCCCGCTGAGCCTGCCTGAGCCAGAAGAAAAATTGCCCAGCCTAGCCTGGAAAAAAAGAGCCTGAAAAAGAATGGGCATCTTTAGGTTGGGCATTTCATGGGCAGGGCTGGGCATCATGCAGGACATGCTGGCTTGCCCATTTGGCCCTACTCGGATTATATATATGTGTGTATATTATAATTTATGAAATAATATTAATATATTATATTTTTTTACCCAAAAAAAAAGGTCATCTCCCTCCTCTTTGCAATTTAATTTATTATTGTCACACGTCTGTTAGTTTTCCATTTTAGGGGATCTAATTCTTCTAAAGAAGCAATAGTATCTTGCTTTTAACTTGTTCTTCGTTAGTTTTATTGGGTATATCTTATTGTGTGTTACTGTTGTAATGTTGGCTGTTTATAAGTCAGTCTTCCCCTCTATGCCATTAACAACTTTTTTGGTTAGAAAATGGAGTTCATACATTACATATTTGTATAAATCAATAATTTTGAATATTTATACAAGATAGAAAACAAGACTGGGGTAGGAGCAGGGAAAGAAAATTGGGGTTTAATTATCTGAATTACATGTTTTATTTTTTATTTAATTTATATTTAGTTATTTTGTATTAATTTTTTATGAACAAGTCATAATGTCATATGATGGAAAGAAGTCTGTTAGTTGTGTGGACTGCTAACTACATTGTATCGCATAATAAGTGTTTGCATATTAAAAGTGGTTATATTAAATTATTATAAGATTATAAGATTTTTTATGTTTCTTTTTACAATTATTTGCACCCTATTTTTATATGGTCTATATTATTCCTGTTAGCCCATTGCTTCAGTTTTAATATCCTTTTGCAATCCTTTAAGCAACATTTAATTTTTGCCACTTGAATGAATAATCAAGCTTCTATTACATCACCATTCCCGACCCTCAATAGAAAATCTCAATATGTGCTTCAACCCCTCTTCAATTTTTCAAATGTTTTATTTTTTTCTCAACTTTCTGGAGATTGATGCAAACCGTTTGAATTTCAAGGCTTTAATTACAATATTAAGAGTTGTTTTGTTCTAAATGGATTATGAATATTATTTATTTGGATATTTGCTAAGACTTGTTTTGAATTATTTTTGGATAATTTCAATGTGTGAAAATGTAAAATTATGAAATGTAATTTCCAGGTATAGATGAAAGTTTTTTAATATGTGATACCGGCAGGTCATCACCATTTGGGCAGCGAGGCCTACGTAGCCCAACCCACCCATACCCAGCCCAAAATGGTTAAGGCTTCTATAGGCAGGACCAGGCAGTAGGCTACAAAATGCAGCCTGCTCATACTTCAGGATAGGCATTAGGTAGGGGTCCTGCCCTACCTATATGCACCTCTAGATGTGAGGCATTTGCTTGATGTTTTGCATAAAGAGAAAAATGTATATGAAGCTCTTTTTGGGATGTTACTCTATATTCTAGGGAAGACCAAGGATGGTATAAAAGCGAGGTTAGACATGATTGAGATAAGGTTAAGGGAGGAATTGCCACCAGAGGATAAGAGAACTTGTACATTTCTTCATTTGGCTGCTCATACACTATCTAAAAAGAGAAAACTAGTTTTTATGAGTTTTTTGCTATAGTTAAAGTACTGGAATGTTACTTTTCTAACATTAGCAATATTGTTTCAATTAAGGATTTGAAGCTGAAGGGTTTAAAATCTTATGATTGCCATGTGTTGTTGGAAAACTTTATTCTAGTCGCAATATGAGCTATTTTACCTGATAAGGTGCAAGGTACTATCATAAAGTTATTTTTTTTAGTCTCTTTTCTGTAAAGTGATTAATCCCAATAAATTGCTAAGGTTACAAACTCGAATCATAGTAATGTTGTATGAGCTTGAAATGTATTTTCCTCCTGTATTTTTTGACATCATGGTCAACCTAACTGTTTACTTAGTTAGAGAAGTGCAACTGTGTGGCCCAGCTTATTTGAGATGGTTGTACCCAGTTGATCATTACATGAAGATATGTAAAGGGTGTGTGAAAAGTCAGAGTTGACTAGAGGCTTGTATTGTAGAACGTTATATTTGTGGAGAGGCCGTTGAATTTTCTACCTAGTACTTAAAAAATACAAGTGATGTTGGGATAACAGTATCTCGGTATGATGGAAAAATGGGTAGAGAAGGGACTATGGGGAGCAAAGTTGTTATTATCTCAGATCAACAATAGGAGCAAGCATATCTCTATACATTACACAACTCTGAAGAGATTAAAGACTATGTGAACAAGCATTTTGATGAACTTGAGAGAGATAATCCCAATAAACTGGAAAGTTGGTATGCCAAAGCACACAATAAACAATTTATATCATGGTTGAAAGAGCACATGCATTACAATTATAATGCTGATCCTAGTTCAATTTCTGAGAAAACAAAGTTCTTGGCAAATGAACCAAGCAAACATGTACTTTTTTCACAAGATACCTCATTAATGCGTTCACTTACTATATTAAAGAGCAGGATGATCAAAGTAAAATGCAAAATAGTAGTTTAACCCTTGTAACTAATATCATGCGTATATCGACTGCCAAAGATAAAATTCCTATCTATGCAAGTATGTCATACTTTGGGGTGATTAAGGATATTTGAGAGTTGGATTACATTGGATTTAGGGTTGCGTATTCGGTTGCAAGTAGGTGGATAATAATAATGCATTGAGGGTTGATGACTTAGGATTCATACAGTTAAATTTGAATAAGGGTATAAAGAAGAGCTTTTTATTTTGGCTTCTCAGGTTAAACAAGTTTTTTCTGTTCCAGATCATGCTCTAGAAGGATGGTCTATTGTCTTGTTGACCATTCAAATGAATAAGGAGGCGGGATATGAAGGCAACACATATGAAGATGATCCATTTCAAGGGACATCACTTAAAGATCTTTCAAATGAAGATGAATCCATATACGTCAGGAATGATGACAATAAAGGAAAAATGCTTCAGAAAAAGATAAAAACAATTCAAATTAAGAACACACAAAAAGCTAAAAGTAAAAAGAGGAAAAGAGCTAGTTGACTAGATATATTCTCTTTTTTATTGTTTGACTACACTTTTACTTGATTTGATTATGTTTGATTTATTTATGTTACTAATGACTTTATTTTATTCACTCATTTAATCCTATATGCTTTAATTTGTTACAGATGGCAGATGATAGTAGATCTGGCATTGATAATCCATCTCAGTCCACCAATGCCACTGAACAAGAGCAGTAGTTGCAGTGGAATAAGAGGGGAATTGTGAAATCTAATAAGTTCATCAGTTATATTGGTGCTATGGCAAGAAACACCGTGCTGATCACTATACAGCACTGGAGGAAGGTATATCGTCCAGTATGGGATGCTATCTAGCAAGATGTATTGGCAAGATATTATTATGATAGTTCAAATTTGCTTTTTTCATAAGATATTTCAAACTAATGGTTTGATTTTTGTGTTTTGCAGTCAGGATTTCACATTGATGAGAGCAAAAAGAAGCATGTTTTGAGGAAGGCTGGGACAATACTACACTCATTTAGATATTTCGTTACAAAGAAATATTTAAAGGACCCTTTCTCAGCCAACAATTACAGAAAGTGGTCAAACAAGAGGATTGACCTTCTTTTGTTCAGTTACGTTGTGAAAAGAAATTTCAAGTAACATTTATTCTCCATTCTAAAATGAATTGTATTTAATATTTAATGTATTCACCTAAATCTTCTTTGTTTTTATAGGAATTAAGCACCTAAAATAAGAAGAGGGTGACGAAGAATGAATATCTCTATCAAAAAGGGCACTTGGGGTATGCAGGCCTCAAGAAAGAAGTAATAGAAAAGGAGAGACCAGGCGTTACTGTATCCCGTCAAATGCTATGGGCATTCTCCAAGCAAAATAAAGACGAACAAATTAATAATCCTTGCGTGAAGGAGATCGTCAATAGGATGGTACGTTTTAATATACGTTCTTGTTTAATTAATACATTAGAGTAGCAATACTAACAATGTTTGCTGCATAGAAAACTATGTCCCAAGAGGTTTCCCAAGAAAGAAGCAATCCATCAGACGATCAAGATGTATTGAGGATAGCATTGGGGACTCCTAACCACCCCTATTGTCTTAGTGGTGTTGGCTTCAGAGTCACGAAGCAAGCTTATTTTGGGACTAGGGAAAAGCCCTCAATATCAAACGCGCCTTCTGTAATATTCTTAAGTTTATTTTAGGATTTTTAAAAAAAATTTGAAAAAAATAAAAATTAAAAAAAGAAGATAATAATAATATTTTAAAAAAATAAGTTAAACTTTCCACGGAAAATACGGTGGAAGGTTTGGGAGGTTGGGGGGTTGGGTTTGAAATGCCCCCCTTATAAATGTGTGGGGGTGTTAAATACACCCTCTACAATTCAATTCCTCCCTTTAAACACAAGAAGGAAAGAGAGAAAGAGAGATAGAGTGGGTGAGAGAGAGAAAAGAAGACCGGTGAAGGAGAGAACAAGTTTTGAAGATATTTTAGGTATATAAAATTACTTCTTTTTATCAAACTTTCTTTATAAATATTTCTTGTATATTTTAACCTTCCTATTTACATTATTCTTGTAGTGATTGGAGAAAATTTTGAGACTTATATATGATATAAGTATTGAGTTTTGATAAAAGATTACCATAGAAATTTAGAAGTAAATAAGTTGTTAATTTTAATCAGTTTAGATTTGTCCATTTGTTAGTTTTAGTATTTAAATTAATTTATTTAGTTCAAAATCTGTTATTTATGAGATATACCATATTTTTACCGATTAAATTTAAGTTAAATAATTTATTTGGGTTGTTTAACATATTATTGAGTTTTTAATCGGTTTACTTTTATTTATAGGATGACTGGAGATTTTAAAATAATTATTTTAGCTAAAATTCTATTATTTATGAAGAAAAAGAAATCTGATAGTTATACCATTAAAATTTTAATTAGATTACTTATTTATAAATATTTGAGGTATTATTAAATTTTTGGTGGTTTGATTTTAAGATTTAAACTTCAAATGAGATTTTTAGAATTTAAAATATAATAATTTCATATTTCAAAATTTTGAAAAATTCTTTTTATTAAAGTAAATAATCCAGAGGATGTAAATGAATATTTTAGCCTGTTAGAAAAATTTATAAATTATTTCTAAAATACTTAATTTTAGGTTATGAGAGTTATGGGAATTTAGAATAAAAATTAAATTAAATTAGAAATTTAAATAATATATAGAAGCTTAATTAATTAATTAGCTTATATTAATATGTAGTTATATTAATTGTATAGATTAATTATTGGTTGAGCAAAGGATTGACCTTGTGGTAATCGTTTTTATTGCTTTTGCAAGAGGTAACCACTTTCCACTTGCTATATGTGCTAATATGTTGTTTGTGAGTATTTTGTTATTTTAGAATAATGATCTGTTATTTGAAACTCGAGTAGATATATTATACCTTTTGAGCTATGAAAATTGTCTTGTGGGATTTTTGGAATTGTGATTGAGAAGTTTGGAAAAGATATATAATTTATATCTTATGGATTACACTGAGAAAAGATTGAGACATTTTTGTTATATTGTGAATGATTAGTAGTTATTTGGATTTTGGATTGAGCCCTATCCTACCACGTGGTAAGGCCGTCATTGGTGCACATTGGTTGGCTTCTTCCTTCATCCCCTATAGTGAGGGATAGGTCTTTATGGCTTCTTATTCGTCCCCTATAGTGAGGGATATGCCTATATGTCTGATTAATCTCCCATAGTGAGGGATAGATTTATGTGGCTTGTGTGTTAGCCCCATAATGAGGGTTTGGATGATTGAAATTATATTTCTAGGGGTATATCTATGTTTTTTGAGAATTAATAATTGTCCCACTTGACACCTCACGAGTACGTGTTAGTATGTATGATGAGTTGGAAAGTTGGTTACCGAGGCATTTGTCTCACCCTGTGGTTTTTACTATCTTCAGGTGATAATTCAGGTGGTGGCCCATCAGGGAAGACTCCGGAGACATAGTGTGCTGTTATAGCTTGTATAGCCTTCCAACTTTTGTTATATGTGCTGATTTGTTATATATTGCCACATAGAGCTCATCTACTCTAATATTGTAAACTAATACTTTTAATTACTGCTATCTGATGTGAGAGGGTCGTTAGAGGACCAGAGTCCTCTAAAACTCTGTATGTTACACTTTTATAAAGTGTTGACTTTTGACTAATGGACTCCATAGCTTATATTAAAATGATCTATCGGTTTGTATGTTTGAAAGTATAAGTTTGGTTTGAGCTAATGGTTGAATGATATTTCTGGATTTTGGAGGTCCAAGGCCCAAGTTAACGATCGATGTTGCTCGTAATATAAGTTTATTTCTTTTAACCATGATGGTGGTTTTAAAATTTCAAGGTTTCTTCTTTTCTATCATGGTTAATCTTTCGAATAAATTGTTTGATTTAATCTAAATGGGTTTTGAAAGAACGGTTGTCACACCTTCTTCAATAGAGTTTATGGAGTTGAAGGAGGAAACACATTGGTTAAAAGAGCAGGTTAAAGCACAAGGGCTCCTGATTGATCAATTGATCAACGGCTAAGCACCACAGCCGGCTTTGAGTCTTAGCTCGAGTGGGAAACATAGCTGCACATTTCCCTATCTATCTGAGGTATAATACTATTTATGTTTATATTATCACATTTAATTATTTTCAAAACAAAGTAAGTAAAATGTATATGTTTACTTAGGGTGAAACGGTCATCCAGTGTGGGGCAAATAGCCCTAAACATCACACCATCACCACGGGTCACATGTTCAACTTACCGAGAGAGACTATGATTCATGAGATGGCTCTCCTTATTGATCATGTAAGGATACAGTTGAATTCTATGATAGATGGCAACCATGCCCTTCTTGTGTCTACCCCAAATGCAGAGACAGTGGCCCAAGCGATAGGTAGCTTTGTTACTTGGTCTAGACATCTTATTACGTTAAAACCGCCTAAAAAGGTGTATGTATATATATATATGTCTGTGTGTTGAAACCTTTAGCTAATTTAAAATAATTTATAAATTCTGTTTTAATTACTAACTATATGTTTGTTAGTCTAAGAGAAAGAAGAGTCTATTAGAAAATCAGTCATTGTCATGTTCACTGTAACATCCAAAATATTATCTTAATATTAAAAAATTTATTATTATTTCAAAAAAGTAATAAAATAATAATATTTTATTAAAAAAAACACCCAGCTTTTCCACTGAATTCGGTAGAAAAGCTGAGGGCATTTAAGAAGAAGAATTTAGGGGAAGGGGTTATCTAGTGAAGAAATAAATTTGAGGCGTGTGATTAATAAAATGAAGAAGAAAAATGAAGAAGAGATAGTTGAGTGGAAAGGATAAATGGGAGGAGGAGAGGTGATAGATAGAAGAGAAAGAGAGAGCGAGAGGCAGAGAGGAAAAGAGAGAGCGAGTGTACTGAGCTGGAAAGTACATGATAAGCTATGAGGATAATTTAGGTATATTAAAATACTTCTTTTTATTAAATTTTCTTTATGAATATTTCCTATATATTTAGAGCTTTATATTAATAGTATCATTATAATGTTTAGAGAAAATTTTGTGTTTTGAGTACGGAGTAAGTAGTGAGTTTTGACAATATATAACTATAGAAATTTAAAGATACATTATTAAGAAATTTTAATTGGTTTATAGTTATTCATTGATTGTTTTGAGGATTTTAAACTAAAATTTTAGCTAAAATATGTATTATTCAAGACATATAGAATGTTTTTACTAATTAGATTTGAGTTAAATAACTTAATTAGGTTATTTAATATATCACTGAGATTTTAATCAGTTTAAAATGTGAAATAGATTAAGGATATATTATTAGAAAATTTTAAAATTGAAAACTTAAGTTATAAATTGAGAGATCTACAAAATTAAATAAAATCAATACTTATTTATAATTTGAATGAGTTATTTGGTGGAGGAAAAATGTTATTTAAAGCAAGAATTTTTTGGGTGGTAAATATATGTATATATATTAATAATAATAAATTCTATGTATATGTATATTAAATTGTATCTACATTATTTGTAGATTATCATGTACTCCGAAGTCTGTCATTTGTGCTCTTATTCCTCAAGCTATGAGATTAACCTTGGAGTAGATATAACTGGGGTTAATTTATTTTATATACATGCTTTAAATTGTGAGGTATTTACTATGCTTTTATTTTCTCAAATTAATTTGTGAAAGTATGTCTATAAATAAAGTATGTATTTTCTTATATCACAAATTTTGATGGAATGGGAAGTATATCGATTTAATTATGTAAGAGTTGTATTTTATCAGGAATTATGTTTTCTTGTAGTGCTGAATTTGATATACTAATATTATGTTATTAAATAAAATGGAAATGTGTTGTACTTTGTTTGAAATTATATCATCTTACTTTAAAAAATTATGATATTTTGAATTTATATTGTGAGTATGCATAGGGTTCGTATGTGGAGGTCAGGATTATGTTATGTGAAGGATAATTGTTCTTAAAGTCCATGCGGCATGCCTACAATATTGATCATAGTGCTTGGCCTTTTGTCAGACCCTTGTAGTTCTTCCTTTTCCATGACCCGGAATTGAAAACGAGCTCTTGGGTAGATACCTCTTGCACTATAGTCCATTCTTGGGCGGTATAGGCATAGGAGGAGGCCCGTTACTTGAGGTAAATGGGGTAACCTTTGGCTAGGTTACTCAACATAGAAAGTTTAGGTCCTTGTCAAGGAGTCATAAGGAGGAGTAGGCTAATAAGAAGGCATATTTCATGGTGTTATTGCATAAGTGTACTTTTGTATGAATTGTATTGTGAATGGTGAGACATACTCCTTTTATGTAGTTGTATCTATTAAAGTATCATTTATTACTTAAATTATATTTAAGTGCTACTTCACTAACTTGGCATCCTACTTATGTATGTCATAAATTAATACTTGGTTACTAGGACTTAATTATCTTACCCCGTTATTCATCAAAGCTTTTTGAGAGAGCATCTAGTTTGGCTCGGCGTGAAGGGAAGCAATTAGAGGCATAGGCGAGGATAGCCTAATAGCCCTCTTTTGGTTTGGGCTTGTAATGTTATGCATATTGCCATCTTAAGGCCCATATTTTGCTGACATATACTTACTTTTGTTTGGTTGTTGGAAAACTATATTTGATGAAGTGATGTTAGAATGGCTGGAGGCTGCAAGACTTTGTTGCATGTGTTATTCTTATGGATTGATTATGTGTATGACTTATAGGCTGGGTTGAGCACCCTGTGTTTCTTGTGCAAGTCTTTGTGGGATAAATATTTATGATATAGCCATATCTTATGTCACAAATGATCTATTGAAAGAAATTCTGGCTCATGAAATGGCTAGGACGAATGCCTGTAACTTTTATATAAGGTATTTCTCAAACCATAATTAAATACTTAGAACATTTATTATATTGATATTTTTGTTTGGGTAATTAGGTACCTTTACAAGAATTTCATTGTTCCTGGCAGCCTTGATGAAAGGTTTAGGTTCATTAGTCCCCATACCTTTACTAACCACAGCCCTGATACGAAGCAAGACTTATCGAGGGACTTGACTAATATCTTCATTTTAAGGGCAGCAAAAAATAGGGACACTTTCTTTTTGGCACCTTACTGCCATAGGTAAGTATGCTAAATTTTTTTTATTTTATAATACTTTCTAACTATTCTTATTGTCTTTATTGTACTTAGGGGACACTTAATGCTGATTGTGGTCAATCTCTTTAAGCCAAAAGTTTGGTATTTTGATTCTCCTAATATTTGACCAATCGACCATTTATATAATCATTGTTTAACAGGTATCTTGAACGTATTTTATTACATTAAATTTAATTTCTTTTTTATCTGATTTTTGACAATCACCAACATTTAATTTTATTGTATTCTCAAAGCTCTGTGGCTATTTTGCATAGATGAAGGCTTAGCATGCCTCCCGGTCAAAGGCGGCCTATTCGATTCTGTATTCCCATAGAAAAAACTAAAGATATTCATCACCATTAACTAATCAACTAAATATAGTTTATCATTATATCATCATTAATATATTTTCCTTTCCCTTTCTTTATAGTGCCCATTATAACTAGACATGAGCTCGAATTGTAGATATTGTGTCATGAAATTCACGAAAGAGATACTTACACACAATGTTGACATAATCACTACTAAGGTAACATGTATTTATTCAAAATTTAATTTATACTTACGTTAATTATACATTTATACCTAACATCATTAATTTCTTTGTTTCTTGCATACAATACTTTATGGATACATATTACATGCGATATTCGTCTAGTTATATTTGTCACAGTTTAATGTCTTGTGCTTTTGGTTTTGATACTTGGATAATTTTGTTATGATTTTTGTAAATAGCCAATTTTGGTTTTGGTTTAATACTTGACAAATTTTGTTTTGCTTTCTCTTGTCCAAGTTTCTTTTTATATACATTGTATGACTTTTGATTTTTTAAAATATAATGTCAATTTCTATTTCTAATTTACTGGCTGGATTGATGTATATATGTTTTTTGTTCTATTGCTCCCTTTTGTTTTCAAAACATAGGAGTGCTACTAAAAAAGTAGCCAATAGCCACCTCATTTTTTTAAAAAAAGGTCTACAATACTTGACAGTTATTTGATATAACTATCAAGTATTGTAGGTATATTTTATGGTTATATCTAGTAACCATCAAATATACAATATACTTGACGGTTATAGCAAATAACCATCAAGTATATTGAACACATAATTAATGGTTATTGATCAAAACTGTCAAGTATGTTTATACTTGATGGTTTTGATCAATAACCATCAAGTATTTGGCCGTAATACTTGACGGTTTTTAGATAAAACCGTCAAGTATTGTATCAAATATTTGATAGTTATTTACTATCAAATATTACCTACGCAAATATTTGACACCTCCATATTTAATGGTTATAAACTATCAAGTATGGCTAAAAATAACTGTCAAGTACTTATATTTTTATAGTAGTGATATTTTACACATGAGTAGAATAGTAAAACACAGAAGTATGAAGACAATAATACATCACACATCACACAACATCACATCATGATGATCTTATTTTCAGTTAAGATATCCAACATAACTTATATGAAGCCATGGATGGAACCAAAAATATGTGATTTTAGCATGGCAAGCTCCTTACATACTTGCTCCATGGTTGGGCGAGCACGTGGATTTTCATTTAAGTTAGTAGAAGCTATTCTTACAATCAACATCACCTTCTTAGCCACTGAGTTTCGAGGATAAGGTAGCCTTTTCTCTAATACTTCCTTCAAATCCAAATCGTGAGCAACTATTGTTAGTGTTGTACTAGAAGATGTTGATGAGAAACACAACATTATGAGATCTCTTGGATGTTTTCCCATAATTATTTCCAAAGCCAACACTCCAAAGCTATAAACATCACATTTCTCCATCACTTCCATTGGGTAGGCAAGTTCTATAACAAAACCAAAAAGATTATCATGAAAAAACATTGTGAATAATAAATTTTTAATTGCTAAATAATGCAAACATGAAACATAACACCATGCAAACTCAAAAGTAATGAAAATCACATAACATAAAAGATCTTTAACCTGTAACAGCATAGCCAAAGGTACCAGCAAATGAGGTCCAATTGTTAGAATTTGGATACAAAGGCTTTGCTATCCCGAAGTTAGAGATACGAGCCTCATAATCTATGTCTAAAATAACATTTTTGCTTGATATGTCACAATGAACTATCAGAGGTGAGTATCCATAGTAAAGATAGTATGAGGCATTAGCCATGCCTTCAACAGCTTTGATTCTTTTACTCCAATCCAATGCAATTGCTTGTGTCTCTTCACTTAGTATCTTGTCCAAGCTACCTCCTTCCAAGAATTCATAAACCAAAAAGGAGACCTTTGAATGCCAGCAAAATCCATATATCTTGATGATATTATGATGCCTAGTTTCTGTTAAGGTTCTAATCTCACTCATAAAAGCTTTCTAATGACACATATCCTTGTCTAGTACTGAATGAAGCTTTTTCACTGCTATAACTTGACCTGTGGATAATTCTGTTTTGTAGACACTTCTAGATACTCCTTCCCTAATGAGATATTTTTCATCAAACTCCTTTGTGGCTTCAATAATGTTTTCACATACTAATTTCCCATCATAACTCCATATAGTAAACAAATTTTGAGTTTGCACTTCTGTTTCTTGACCTTTTGTTTTCCTTGCTTTGTGATGGCAAATAACATATGAAATCCCAACGAAAAATGCTGTAGCATCACAACTCCCAAACAAAAGGATACAACATAGATCAACACTTCTTTGCTCTTAGAATGGCTTGAGTCAAAATTTGTTGTTGGGCAAATTGGTAGGCCAGATAGATTACCACATAAGCCTTTGTTGCCTATTAATCTCTCCATTGTAGCTGTACGAAAGGCTGAAATATTTGGAAGTGAGCCTTCTAATTGATTGTTTGATATGTCAAGCACAACCTAGCTATTCATATCAACAAAAAGTGAAGGAACAGTTCCTGAGAAATTGTTGTGTGAGAGATTTAAAATTTCTAATCGATGTAGCTCTCCAAGCATTGCTGGGATTCCCCCAGTAAATAAATTTCTACTAAGATCAAGAGACTGAAGATGTTGTAATTGACCAAAACTAATGGGAATGCTAAAGAACTTGTTTCCAGTTATGTTCAATTCCCATAATTTGGTCAACCATCTTAGTTGTTCTAGAATTGAGCCACTTAAATGATTATTAGCTAGACTCAACTGTTCAAGGTTAGGCAACAGTCCTATATCAATAGGAATGTTTCTTGAAAGTTGATTGTTGCTCAACGTAAGTTCAATCTTTAATGATAAGTGACTCAATTCCTCTGGAATACTTCCTGTCAAGTGATTCGATGAA
The DNA here is from genome assembly GCF_004799145.2 of Neltuma alba. Lineage (NCBI taxonomy): Eukaryota > Viridiplantae > Streptophyta > Magnoliopsida > Fabales > Fabaceae > Neltuma > Neltuma alba. The sequence continues at coordinate 160,887 of NW_021633499.1, forward strand.
AAATCAAGACTCTATAACTTGGTTGCCTCACTTAGTTCTAATGGTATTCCCCCAGATAAGTAATTATTTGACATCTTGAGGGTTGCAAGGTTACGATACTGCCCCCATGTAGGTGACAAGTGGCCATAAAATGCATTGTTACTCAAATCAATGTAGTTTAAGTGTGGGCATATGCCAAAAGCATCTGTGACATTTCCTATCAATTGATTACTTTCAAACGTCACTCTGATAAGGATAGAGTAGTTCTTCAAACTTCTGAGAATTGGACTAGTGAAATGATTCCTATGTGCAGTGATGTTAGCCAGTAATCCTCCCACGCAGATATCTTGAGGGAAATGACCTTTGAAATCATTGTCTCCAATATGCAGGGTAATTTCCTCAAGTTATTCATTTCTGATGGAAGGTTGCCACTAAGTTTGTTTCCACACAAGTTTAGATAGGTGAGCTCTGTCAAATTTCCAATACTAGAAGGAAAAAATCCTAATAGAGTGTTTCATCCCAATGATAGCATGGAGAGCCTTGTCAAGTTTTCAATGCTAGAAGGAATATATCCAGAAAGTTTATTTTGATCAACAGAGAAGTTGCTTAAATTAGCCAAGCTCCAAATAAAGGGTGGGATTGAACCTGATATATTGTTCTCTAACAAATGCAATGTCTCCATAGAGTAGAGTTTCCCTACTTCCCAAGGAATCGGTCTTCAGATTTGATTGGAAAAAAGGTAAATATGGTGTAAATTGGTCATATTTCCTACAGTGGTAGGGGTGTTACCAGAGAGATTGTTTCTTGACAAGTCAAGTTCAACTACTTCCTTTAACATTCCAATTTCACTAGGAATGGAACCAATAAGTTGATTACCTCCAAGTACTGAGAATTGGAGATTAGGGAAAGATGAGAAATTGAGACTATCAAGCTCACCTCTTAATCCAAAATTTGGAAGATATATACTGAAAATTGAGTTGAACTCATTGCATGAGATTCCAACCCATTTGCAAGTACGACCACTATTATCGTTCCATGATGATAACACAGTTTGGCTGTGGTTGTCAAGGCTGGCTTTTTACTTTAGCAAAGCATTTGCTTTACTATTTAGTGAAGTCGTGAAAGAGGAAATAGGAGATGGTGGGAACAATGTTAAATAGCCAACTAGCAGGATCCACCAAAGTGTTAGGTTCTTAGGAAATTGAGGCTTTTTGAAGAGGAACCCCATGGCTGTGAAGGAAGTTTTAGACAAAATGAGAATGCTATGGGAAACGCAATGGATGCTAAGATATATATATATATATATATATATATAAGCACATGAACTAGCAGTCATTTATTGACAATGTGATTAGACGTTTCTGATACTTATACATGTAGGCATGTGCCTGTGCTATTGTATACAGACTAGTTGAATGAAGACTTTTCCTGATAGTTATTTAGGTAGTATTAAGGTAATTATATTTTACTTGATCAATTTTATTATTATAAAAATTTAATAGGCATTTAAAAATTTATATTTTTAATAAATGTTAGTAGAAGACATAAGGAATTATATAATCTTAAGAATTAAAAAAATAGTTGTGCAGTTTAAATAAAAAAGATTTACGCCATGCATATTACCATAATTTAATTTAAATTTTCAGATATAATTATAGACTCGATAAATTCATCATCTTTCATAAGAAAATGGAGAGGTAGCACCTCTGGGAGAGGCTCAGATAGGACATTAGATGAGGAAAATAGATAAATTCTTAAAATTCTTCTTCGATTAACTCAATCGACTTTTTGAGTAGTAAGGGACTTACTAATGGCAAAATTGAGAGAAAAAGGGAATAGAAGAAAGTTTATGTCGATGTAGCTGCTCAAGGCGTAATTTTTCCACCTTTCTATAGAAATCCTTGATAATACACAAGGAATCTAGATGGTTCAAATGGTCAAATGGATATCTAGGAGAATTGAATCTGGATAGAAAACGGAGAAGGCCTAGTTCCTTCCTTCCCACATACTTCATCCTATAGTTTGTTAGGTCTATACTTATCCCAAAATTTAAACTAAATTGTGATAACATTATGTAAATGTTTTTTAGTTGAATTGCACAAATATTTTTATCTTTTGAGATTATATAGTTCTTTAACAAAATGAAAAAGTATTTCAGACTTTAAATTGAATTTTAATTTTTAACTACAAAATATGCTAAATAAAATTTTTAGTCTCAAATATATATATGTTAATGAAAATTATATTAAAACATTAAAGTAAGATAAAAAAAACTCAATTAAATCTAACTGAAATACCTACCTTTAATTTTACTTTTTAACTATAGAGGGATATTCTAGTCATTTAACAACTTTCTAAAATTCTTAATTAAGTGTTCTGGTCTAATTAGGAATTTTTTAAAAGGTAAGCTTAAATTTAAAATTTTGATATTTTTGCTTGATTTAATTTAGATTCTCCCCACCTTAATCTCTGCAGTAATTAAATAGATACATAAACATAGTAGTATATAATATGTTGGTTTATAGTGGATGACTAAAATACTTTACAGTAGCTTCAGAATAATTTTAAAAGTAGTTCTAGAGTAGTTGTTACTACTCTGTTGATAAATATTTATGTTTATGATTATTGTAGATTATCATTGAAATTTTTAGAATAACTTTGTTGTAACTATTTGTAAACTGAAGTAACGGGCAACTATGGAAATTCTCCATATACACGTTGATAGTGTGTGATTGTACCTTGTTGGTTATCTACTGAATTATGCAAGACTGAATTACATAAATATATGTTATGTGTATTATATTCTGAATTTTTTTTAGTGTGATTTAACATACATTTCGTTTCATTTGTTATTTACATTATTGATTAATAATTAATACAATAATTAATATTAATACCAGTTTAATTCCTTGTTAATTATAATAATTAAATCATAGAGATATTATAGTTATTCATATTTTTAACTTACAATTCCTATATGTATATATTTATATTTATGTGGGTGTGTGATTTGGAATTAAAATGTGTGTGTAATGTTTAGATTATTATTCGAATTGTGGTTGAATCTTTCTAAAGCATGCTTGTATTCTAAATACTGTTGCGAAATCTCCGAGTATTCCAATTACTGTTGCGAAATCTCCGAGTATTTTGTTTCTTTCAAACATGCTTGCAACTTGTGGGTACATCTCAAATCACAACTTCATGCACACATGCCTATATTCTCACACAGCCCCATAATCCTCTTGCACAATCTTAATCCATGGCAGCACCTCTTTTATTCTCCATTAATGTTTCGGGTAGCCATATGTTGAATCCAGGAAAAAATTTTCAGATTTAGTACAACGCAACTAGCCAGATTTTAATCATATTCGTTGTGTATTTTATGCAAATACTATTTACTATAATATTACTAACTTCTAAGCATCATGTTTGCTCTCCATCAAAATTCGGACAGCATCATCACCACAAATCTAAAAATTCCAAGTTCAAGAATAGTGTTTAAATCATCACTTCAGAGTCTCCCTACTTGGATCAATCTTCTAAACTGATTATAACATTTGGAAGCATTAAACAGTTACTAATTTCAACTTTCAGCTTCCAAATTTCAGATTCATTTATATGTGTCCAATAACAGACCATCATATATCACAAATACACATCAATTACTTAAGAATTTGGATATTTCGATGAGATTCCCATTTGAAAATTCGAATGACTCCATCTGACAGAAAAATGAAGAATAAAAAAAATATCATCCTTTCGACAGTAATATTCAACATGTAACAACATCACACATGCAACCGAATATATATCTATATATACACACACATCTCCACAATGCTTCATTCTTCTCATTCAAGCACTTAGCCTCTTAGAAACTCTCAAACATCTTTAATCAATGAAATCTAGAATTTTCGGATCTGAGATACACCCAACAAAGATTCAAACCATCACATGCAATCCTCTAAATCAATTTCTACAAGCTTGATCATTGTTTCTCACTTTCACAAGCTATATCTGACGCCGTTTTTTCCCCCTAATCATTAACCCCTGTTTTTGGCAGCCAAAACAGAGAAGGAAACAATACATGCAAGCTAAAGATCATACTCCATTATCATCAATAAACATCATTCTTTCATCATCCTCAAATTTCAACTTAAACCGAGAGTTTCTCTCACTAAAACCCAAATTTCTTCCATCATCAGCTCTTCAAACACACATCAACTGAAGAAAAGAACGATGGGAGCGTAATCTTCGGACTCGTCTCGTCCAGAAACGCTGATTGCATGCAAAGAAAGAAGCTCCGATTACCTTTTCCGGCCGCACACTCGCCTCCCGGTCTGTTCTCCATTTCTCTCGACTCTCTTTCTCGGTTCCTCACTCTCTTTTCCAGCGGCAAATCGCAAATTGAAGGTGGAAGATGACCTGATGGGGAATGACCATTATACCCTTTCGAAGGTTTTTTGTCTTCACTTTCCTCCTGTCACCATTTTTCTGTAATGGTAAAATAAACTCAAAAATTAATCCACAATATTTTATGTGAATTTTCCTTATCTAATAGTTTTCTTGATTCCAAAAATAATTTTTCATAAAAATTTCAGGTCAAAAATCAATTCTCAACTATTTTTTAAAATTTTTTTAAGAAAGTAGCCCTTAATTTCGAAAATTAATCCTTAACTAGACAAGTAAAATTCAGTTAATTTTTTATTTATTTTAAATGAAATTTCTTTTTGAGAAATAAATTATTTAATTATCCTTACAATTATACAGGAGGATGGGGAAATTGATAGAGATGTTTCTCATAAAATACAAACTAGGTAGTTAAAGTGGAGGAAAGCTACCTGAGTTATTTGTGATAAGAAGATACCTGAGAAACTTAAAGGAAAATTTTATCAGACTGCTATAAGACCGGCTATGTTGTATGGTAGTGAATGTTGGGCAATACAGGGAAAACAATAGTACAATGTTGGGGTAGTAGAAATGAGAATGTTGAGATGGACGTGTGGTCATATAAGAAAAGATAGAATTCGAAATGAAAATATCAAAGCAAGAGTCGGTGTAGCACCTATCCAAGAGAAAATGGTTGAAAATCGCTTAAGATGGTTTGGACATGTGCAGAGAAGGCCATTGGAGGCCCCGGTGAGGAGGGTGGAAGAGACAAGATGGAGTCCCATAAAAAAGAACAGAGGAAGACCAAGAAGAACGCTTAATGAGGTCATTGAACGAGACCTCCTAGTCAACAACATATCTAAGGACTGAGTTGTTGACAAAGCACGATGGCGTCGTGTGATTCATGTAGCTGACCCCACCTAGTGAGATAAGGCTTGTTGTATCCTTACAATTATATTCATGAAAATATTAAAAAGAAAAAGAAAAACAAAATCAAGTTCAATGTAAGCAGGTTTAGGCATTATCTTTCCTAACTTGGGAATTGAGATGGAAGAGTTTTTAATAATAAGGAGGATGCACTCGTTGTCTTGCTGAAAAGAAAATGAAGGCATAATTTATGGAAAAATTTTTTTTTAAATAGAACATTCAGGGAAAGAGAGCTTCCTCCAACCAATATTGCGTATAAAAAATCTGAAATAGTTAGTTATAAATTTTGATATAAGTCATAAGATGGTTAACAATGAAATTTAAACATTTCAAAAACAATATAACATATAGGGGGCTACTGTGGTATTAGCTTTATACACTTAATATATCTTTACCCAATAATCAAAACACAACAAGTAAATTTTAAAATATTAATGATATTTTAAAATTCACATATATTGATTGATTTGATTGAAAACAAACGCCGGAACTTTCCATATATATTTTGTTAGATTTTATATAAAATAAGTGATATTATGATATATTATGATACTGAAATGATACAATTTTAAATTTTTTATGATTTTTAAATAAAATCAATTAAAACTGCACAATTTTTAGGGCTTTTTTAAAAAAAAACATTTTATCATTGTAATATATTATAATGTTACTCATTTTATTATAACCTAAAAGGCAAAAAGAAAAAGAAAAAAAACCATATTTTTGGCCAAAAAGAAAAAAACCATTTTGGAGTTGAGACAACACAAAGCATATTAGAGAGGGTTAGAGAGAGGCACATTAGAAGCTCAAGTCCATATAAGTTTAATTTTTTCCTATGATATACTCCTCTGATCCCATTTATAGGGAAGAGAGAAGATCTTTTTTGGTCTTATTTATAAGGCACTGAGAGAAATTTTTTTATATGGATATACAATTTTACTCCTCATTTATTATTGTATTGACTTTATTTACCTGAGGTATAAGATATATTAAAAAGAGATAAAATTGAAAAGTTGTTAAATTTTAAAAGAGAATGAATGAAATTTAACGTTTTTCTTAGTTTGTATAAAACGTGCTAGAAGTAACTTATAAATAGGATCAAAGGAGTATACTCTAATATTTAGTTCAATATAATGATTATACAGGAGAAAACTGTAATACTAATATGAAACAAAGAAGCCAACTATTCTCATAGACTTCAAGGGGCTTGACTTTGCTTTGAAATACTATTATAAGCAAGGAACAAAAAACCGGACCGGAAACTAAACCGGTTGAGATACTGGGTTAAGGGTTACTGGTCTGATCGGGGTCGGACCGGGGTCGGACCGGTCACATTAAAATAATAAAATTTAATTCACAACATTAAAGTGAAACAAATAATGCAACCTTCTCCTCTTTATAAAATTAATCTAAAAGAATCAAATCAACATTATAATCAAAATTATAATCAATATAGGAGGCAGCACTTGGCATCTAGATTCTTGACAACTCTGCTTCTCTCCATCGTCTTGTCGCAATCGTTTAGTCCTCTGAGTTGTTCTACCAAGAAGCAAGAAATGAATCATGGGTTTTCTCGTTGCTGTGAGTATAAGCGAGCTAATATATGGAAAAAGAACTTGGTGGGTCGAAAACTACTGTTAATTACCTGTGAGTATAAGCGAGCTAATATATGAAATGAATCATGGGTTTTCTCGTTTAGTCCCGCTTCATTTATTTTATACAGTTCAGGAAGAAAAATTTTCTACACAAGCTCTGGGACGAAACTCTTGCTGGCCCCACACCTGACATCAGCCTCAACAAACTCCGCGAGTTCGATTCTTCTTACCCATCCATCACTCCGATCGTCACCATTATATGACCCAGCTCGATTTTGGTGGGGGGAACGACTGGAGTCTGGGAGAAAGAGGAAGGAATCTCGGCGATTTGGAGGAGGAGAGGGGATTTCGATTTGCAGAAGAGGAGAGCACGAGACGGCGAGCTGAGTGTGAGGAAGAAAGAATTCTTTTTTCCTTTCAAAACCAGATCACGTCGTTTGTCTTCGCTGGGCAGAAAAAAAAAAAAAACCGGTTGAACCACAACCGGTTATTACCCGGTTCAACACCGATTTTTACCGGTTGGTCCGGTTTTCCACCGGTTCGGTTTTACACCGGTTTTTCAATCAAACCAAACCGGACTGGCGACCGGTTCACCGATTTTCCAGTTGAACCGGCCGGTTCGGTCCAGTTTTTTTTTCCTTGATTATAAGATAGAATGAGAATTTCGATAATCCTTAAAAATAATGTGACAATGTTTGACGAGTCACCCTTGAAAGGATTTTTTTACTAATTTGAGATTATTTATTTTAGTTTTCGTCTACAATAAAATATATACACACACACAAATTAGACTTAAAACATTGAAGTTCAATTTTCATGCTTAATTATTAAAATTAAAGAAAAGGGGTTGTTATATATTTTCTTATATTTTTTTATATGTATACTAAATTAAATTAAACTAATATATAGTGCCGATAAAATTTCTCAAATCATGCACTCCCCCCCTCCCAAAAAAAAAAACCCCCAAAAATATAGTACCTGTTAAGCCCTTATCCCTCTTTTGCAATACTATGTTCTATATTTTACAATATTTTTTTAAAATATTTTTATTTGTATCCCTATTTAATGATTTTTCCCAAATTCTAATAAATAATTTTATTATCATGAAACATTTGATTAGAGATAGATTTTTTTTGGGGGGGGAATAAAAAGGGAAATTTTCGTTTAAGGACCGCACTACAGAATTAATTTCAAAGAGCCCTCAAAACTTTCTGAAACTTCACTGCAAGACCAAGGGGGCAAACTGATATTAATTTCACAAAGAAAATGACGCTATTGCCCCTCATAATACTTATTGCAGGGTGACATGTAAATGGACTAATTTCAGTTATAAATAAAGGTATGTATGTTGCAAATTGACTAGTGCCACTTGTAAATGGGCTTTCTCACACTTATTCACTCACAGACACCTTTTTCAGGTGAAGGAGGTGATATGTAAATAGACTAATTCTAATTGTAAATAAATGTATGTATGTTACAAATTGACTAATCCCACTTGCAAATGGGCGCTCCCACACTTGTTTACTCACGGAGACCTTTTTCAAGTGAAGGAAGTGACATGTAAATGGACTAATTCCAGTTGTAAATAAATATATGTATGTTACAAATTGTCTAATCCCACTTGCAAATGGGCTGTCCCACACTTGTTCACTTAGACATATTCTTCAGGTGAAAAAGGTGATATGTACATGGACTAATTTTAATTGTAAATATATTTATGCATGTTGTAAATTATCTAACCTCACTTACAAATGGGTTCTCCCATACTTGTTCACATGAGGGGCAACAGGGTCATTTTCTTTGTGGAATTAATATTAGTTTGCCCCCTTAGTCCTGTAGTGAAGTTTCAGAAAGTTTTGGGGGCTCTTTGAAATTAATTCTGTACTGCGGTCCTTAAACGAATTTTCCCAAATAAAAAAGCGTTTACGAACTACGAATTTTCTTACTTTTCATAATTTTGACAAAGATGCTATATTTATTGAAATAATAAATGGATGCAACTTAGAGAATGTCTGAATGTGAAAAGGGAAAATTAGTTTTATGACATTTATGTGGTTCATTTTTTCAATATTAATTTAGATTAAGTCTTGCAACTCAACAAATACTAACAGAGATATTTACATCTTATTTAGCTCTTTTTTTTTTTGCCAATTACATCTAATTTAGCTCAAAGAATGCTTAACTTTGGTAATTAAGGATCAGAAGAAAATATCAAATTCAGGGATAAGTATAAAATATAATAAAACAAAGAAAAAATAGAATAAAATTAAAATACCAAGTAATATTAAATCAATAGCAAAAGAGTCAAACGCACATATTAATGTCTGGTAATGAACTTGAAATATGACGAACTTGAGCAGCCAGCCAACCGAAAGGGTACAAGTTAAAAGGCAGATGGTATTGGTGCAACCTCCATGAAAATGAGCCGTAATTAATTTTTTATCCTCGTAATTTCATTATTTGTACACAAAAGTAGTAATAAAATAAAGATAGATGGAAGTGAATGTGGTTATGAACTTAAGGACAAAATGTTCTACAAATCAAACGGACCAAACTGAGGCACTAGTTCAGATTTATTTGTTAGGCTCTCATCCATGTGGTAGTCACAAAAATCCTGGGAAAAATATAATACTCCTCCTATTCTTAATATAAGCTTAATTAAATAATTTAAGTAGATTAAGGATGCTACTTAAATTAGTTGATATGATATATTTTTTTCTAAAACACCCTAAACATCTTCCCTAATTCATTTCCTCCCTTTTCTACTTGATTATTGTTAAAAAATACAAATAAGTTTAATTTGAAAAAGTTGATAAAAATATTAAATAGGTTTTATGTATAAGACTAACATTAACTTCCTAATTAAATCCTATGTTAAGAACTGAAAAAGTATATATGTGTGTGCGCTCACATCAAAAGTCATAAAATTAAGGAGCCTCTACACTAGACTCAATTTTCTTATGCCTTCCCTCTTGATCTCTAAAGAAGCCTTCACCTAAAGATTGTGAAATACTTCCTACAATCTTATTTATAAGTTTCTTATTTCAGAAGGAATGTGGTCTATTTTATCATTTTTAATTTAGATTTGTCTTAACATATAATATATTTTTTAATTTTATTCTTCATTATTTATTTTCTCTCATTTGTCATATTGTCTCATATCACATTTTTCCACATATTCCCTTTCATATTTTTTCTCATTATTATAATGACATAAAAATGTTGATGCGCCAAGCTTCTTTTATATTCTCCCCATTCTATTAACTGGAGCCATAAGCTAACCGTAACACCACTTTTTAACACCCGGAAACTTCAAAAATAGCTCTATCATGACTAAACAAATTAGAACGTGACTATTGAAATACATGACTGCCTCGTTTTTTTGAATAGTAAGTTATCTGGTTTTTTTTTTTTTGGGTATTAAAACATACATTACCGTGAGAAAATAACAAGCTCATCGCCCGAAGATCCACCATGATTCAAATAATTCAAACTCCAAAATAAATTTTAATATTATCTCTGATTCTCAATGTAAAAACTAGATAATTAATATGTAAATATTAAAAAAATTAGTTAAGTTAGTTATTTATAATAAAAGAGTATTTTCTTCTCTAAAATACCACTGTTAATCATGCGAACTAGTTTAAATGCTCATTACTTTGATGAGCATGCCAAGCTTATCAAATCTGGACCGTCCAGATCTAACTTGTATGGTCCATATTTAATTTCTTCTTTGTTTTTAATTTGTTTAAAAATTATTTTAATAGGTATAGAATTTAAGATAAAAATAATATCTTAACTATCATTTTTTTCAAAAAAACTAATTTTTCTACTTAAAATAGTTAATTAAAATATTAAATTTGGACCATGTAGATAAGATCTGGATGGTGTAAATCTGATGAGTTTAAAGTGCTCATCACATTGATGAGCAGCTAAACTTGTTTCACTAATTATGTACATTAGAATGAGAACTCTTTAACATGTGCAATCACCATAGGGATACTTTAAAAATAAATAAATAAATATGAAAGATAAAATAAATTGAGATATTATATTTATGATTAAATTGAATATTTAATGAGTTCTCATATTTATGACTGAGAGGTAGCGTGTGTCTATATATATGTTGATACATAAAGGATGGACTTTGGACCCATTCAAAGCCCAAGACATATGCTCAAGTCCAATCGTCAAGGCCATAAGCAATAATTTAGCATACACAACATATCCCAAATTCTTGAATAAAGTCAAATCATCAAAACAGATAGCTTCATATGGATCACCATTCCACAACACCAAAAACATTCCTAAGGCACTTGGCCATAATTACTAGGTTTCCAAATCACAAACCATTAGTCATTCAACATTCAAGTTAAAACATAATTTTGATGCTTTCAACGCAAATCATGCTAAGGATCTCAAAAGTATAAGTAATATAGTAACCTTGTGTCCCTATAGTTACATAATAAAGAGAGAGAGAGGGAGACACTTTTTAGTAATAATAAAAGCATAATAGGTATTGCAAGTCTGCTCATAATTACATTCCTTTTTGCTGTCTTAAAGTTCCCAACATGCATGACTAGGATGAAATTTAAAATGTGAGGAACAACGGGAAACCTGGTTCGATTTTTTTTTTTAAAAAAAATTGATCTTTAAGTTTGCTTGTGTGTTTGTTGGCCCCCAACTTTTGATAACATCCCATATCTGTGTTTCTTCTAGAGAAGCTCAGATGTTATTGATTTCCTCCCCAAGCCCCAATTTCTTATCCTTTATTCATTTTTCTTATTATTTTCAATATGTATGTCACCTAAATTTTTTCACATATATATGTGCAGGTATATTAGATATACAATTATACATTAAGTATTTTAATTTACATATCATGTAGTTAATTTGCACATCAGATATCTGTATTTAGCATTATTTATTTTATTTAATCCATTGTGCTTGACTAGGTTTATTTTAGATATAACTTGAAAACTTCTTTTTTGGCGTGAGCATTCATTTAAGAAATTTATTTTTTTATATTGGATAAGAATATAATCTAATTTGTTCTGTCCAATTTTGTTCTTCGGAATTGTCTCACTTAGAACTTCTGACAGCAAATAGTCAATTTGAAAAGTTTTTCATAGAATTGTTATGGCAACAGGAAATTAGTAGTTATTACTATCTACGAGGCAACAAAAACATTTAAAAGAGCCTTTTCTATTATAAATATTATCAAGAACCTGAAACAAAATAGTATTGCAGATAAATGGTAGAGTGATAATTGTTTGCTTGCTTGCATAAAAGGAGAATTTTTTTTTGTTGTATTAAAAATAGAAAATTCATTATACCTACACATAGTGCAATTTGGAGATGGCTTAAAATTGAGTGAAGTGACAAATTTACCCATTATAATATGAAAAAAAATCAGGGATCATAATAAAATATTAAACATAAAAATATCATAAACTTTTCCAAAACAGACCACAAAATGCCATTTGTGTTTTTTTATGGGTGGCATTTGGTGTCTATTGGATTTTGGGCTTGGATCTGCCCTTAATGAGCCGGATTATTTGACCGGGTATAAAGAGAATATACCAGTCAAATGTCCAAGCGATATTATGATATATTTGACTTGGTTAAACACCCTGAATCATATCAAATCAGTTACAATATAAATCTGATTAGTTTATAATAAATTAATTAATTTATATTGTATAGATTAAATATATACTAAGTACATATATTTAGAATTAATTGTGATTGATTCTGGATTTGAATTCAAATATCATGATATTATGAGATAAGGATATATTTATATATCCTATCTCAGATTTTATCTAATGGGCTCAGTGCATATTTTTGGCTACCCAAAATACCCCTGACAAAAGCTATAAATAGAGGCTTCCCTCCATCAGTTCAAATCACTCCAGTAGTTAAACTTTCCTACTATCTCTCTCTCTCTCTTATTTCTTTTTTGCAAAAAGTTGCTCTGCTGTGCACTTAAAACCTTAGACTTTTAGTCTAGTTTAAGCTTGAGCTAAGAAGATCCGACCAACCTGAGATTCGACCCGGTACATTTCTGATCCATTCTCTATTATTCTAACATTGGTATCAAGCCACGATGATCTTGAGGCTTTTAATATATATGTATGCATATATTATTCAGGCTCAATTTTGTTTTTTCCACTGCACCGTTAGTATGCCCGTATGTCATTTTATTTCGAATGAGCAATACTTGTGAGTTAAATTCAAAATATACTCTGACTATATAATTGAAGGCTGGAAATACTATTTGTAATGTCGTGAGGTTCAAAAACGTGATCAAAATCATTTTTCAAAAGCTCTAACGTCGGCCGTACGAACTAGTTTTTGGGTATTTAAAAATGATGTTTCTTAAAGAAAATGAACCCATAAATTGTAGAGCACGAAAATACGAGTTCATAGACCCTATAATGCATAAAACAGAGTTTGGAGGGATGATATGGAGGTTTTGAGAGGTGGGAAGATATGGAGGTTCGAGGCTTAGCGGGTCGCGACGAACCTGACGGAGCTCCAGCCGGATTTGGGGCGACCCGGCTGGAGGTCCGAGACTACCTGACTAGCCCAAAACGATGTCATTTTAGGCTGGCCAGGACGCAGCGTTTCAATTGAAACGCCATGTTTTAGGTCTGTTTGACCCGGATCCTCTATGGAGTCGGGTTGGTAGACCGACCCGACCCAAAAAAATTTTGATAGAAATTTTTTATAAAAAAAAAACCTTTTTTTTTTTTTTGAATTTTTTGCTAAGACGCGCCTTATGAGCACGTGGGGTCTACCCAGGGTCCCTTTGGTCATAAAAAGCACCTGTATAGACTCCTTAAGACGTAAGGAATCAAATGGAATGGGTTCAATGACAGAGAGCTCCCCAAGAGTGGGTGACCCTCGCCCTTTATTTGTTTTGTAAATTTTTTTAGGAATGCTTCTTGGGGCGCGTTTGAGTGCGTGAGGGTGCGTTTGGGTGACCTCCCCCTTTATATGAGATAATTTTTTAGACCCCGTTTGGCTTAAAATTTCTAAAATCATGAGCTACAAATTGATATATTAGGTGCTTATTTTTATGACTTTTTAGGTACGAAAAATAGCAAATAAATATTTATTTTTATATTTTTCTTAACTTAAATTTTTTTTTTTGGTTTAGGAAATGGCAGTCTCAAATTCTAACCACTCTTTTGAAATATATCCAAGTTATTCTCCTCTTTTTGATGCTCCAAAATCTTCAAATAATTATGTTGAAGAAAGTACAAAAAAGAAAATGCCTCAATCACGAGTGAACTCTAATGTACCCGAGAGGAGCAATGGTAAAAGGAAATGTGTTCCTGACCAACAAGAGGAAGAAGTTTGTAGACCCAAGGACATAAATTTAATAGAGCAAATAGCAGAAAAGCATGCTAATGAATACAAGCATAAAAAATGTCTGTTTTCAAAATTAAGTTATTATGCTAAACAAATTATCAATGAGTAAGACGCACTCTTTTTCTCAAACATTGTAATCCAATATAGAGAGGAACTGGCAAGGAGGGGACACATATTTAGTGAAGGATTCTTTAAACAAAGTGTTTGTAGATGCTAGAAAGACGTTAAAGAGAGTTTGAGAGAACCCATGATAAAATATATCATGAACAAATGAGTTTTTGTTCATGTTTATTTTTTCCCTTTTTATTTTATGTTTACTCTTTGAGACTCTAATTTTGGATTATCCAAATCTTTATAAACATTTATGCTTTGTTAATAAAGTTTTTTTATTATAAATGCTTTATTTGAGTGGGAGTTTGATGAGAAAAACTCAAATTGGGGATATGTTCAAGGAAAGTCAGAGATAAGAAAGGTAAGAGGCTAATCAAGAGTAATGGTATGAGAGCCAACCTAGTTGTCTCCTGATCATGAAAATAGCAAGACTCTTACTCGGACGATCTATGACCTACTTGAATAACGTGTATGTTGCATACCATACTGAAATGCATTGTTGTCTATGTGATAGCACGATGTCTCAAAGAGGAATCAACTCCATCATAGCTGACCTCGTAGGAGGTGACAAGCTGAACGGAGACAATTACAGCATGTGGCGTTGTAAGATATCATATTTCCTCGAAGAACAAGAAGTCACTGATGTGTTGACAGCTTTTCTTCTAGAGCCCGAGGCAAATGCATCACAAAGGGACCAGGATGGCTACGCGGCCTAGAAAAGAAGGGATACTATCGCTAGAATTACTATGCTAAGTGCCATGACTAACAATGTGTTGGTGCAATTCGAAACACACCCTTCCGCCTCTGCCATGTGGGCAGCACTGAAATCCGAATTTGACGGTACCTCTGCTGCAAGGCTTAGGAGACTCACTATCAAACTTGACAATTTGAAGCTGGGTCCTAACACTCCCATAAGGCATCACTTAAGGGCAATGCAGAACTTGATCAGGGAGCTTAAGGAAGCCGAAGGTGCCTTATCTGATGAGCAACAGATTCAAGCTGTCATGAGATCTCTCCCAACAAGTTGGGATACTATGAAGCATACCATTACTCATAACGAGAGTATAAAAACCTTTGCTGATGTAGCTCGCCACCTCCAACTGGAGGATGACCGAATAGAAACTGTGAAACCTATCGGTAAAACATATTTAACTGAAGGAAAGGGAGGGGTAACCTCCCAAGACCAATCCAAGAGAAGCAAAGGCTCTCAAAATAAGAAAGGTAGCCCTAAAGTGAAGAAGGGAAAGAATTCCTTCAAGAAAGGCAAGAAGCCTGTAAAGAAGCAGAACATAGCAACCTTCAAATGCTATGCTTGCCAACAGAAGGGGTATTATGCCAAGGACTGTCCTGAGCAAAAAAAGGTATTGGATTCAGATTCAATACATTTCTCTTATGTTTCTAGCACTGCGTTTATTGCTGAAACTAATCCTGTTTGGGTTATAGACTCAGGGGCCACAGACTATATGAGTAAGGATCGTGGCAACTTCACAGAATTTTGTTGGTTACTGTCACACCTTACTTATATAATACCTTAGCATTCATTTAGAACCATTCCAGACCACTTTGGATGGTCTTAAGCTTAAAAATTTCAATTTGGATGTTAATTTTCGAAAAATTATTGTTCACTATCCAGTTTTCAGATTACAGGTCCAACTTTGAAAAATCATAACTAATTCTAGAAAAATCGTATGAAGGTGTTCCAAAATTCTACGGAAAGATCTTTCAATGCTTTAAGGGAAAAATATTCAATTGAAATCATCCTCACTGAAAACGTAAAGTTTGTTGGATTAAGATTACTATTCGTTTGGTAAAATCTGGACTCTCCAGATTCTGCTCCTTAACTTTGAAAATTCATATCTCTTCATATACATATCCAAATGAGGTGATCTACCTCTCATTTTAAAGCTTGGGATGTGTACTATAAGTCTACTAAATTTCGTGACTTAACTCATTCATTTGATAGGTCAAACTAAAGCTCAAAACTAACTGCTTCAGGACCTACGTTTTATCCCTTAACATCTCTTTACTTTAATTCTTTTTATTTCTTTGGCATGCCTAACATGGGCTTACTTTTTCCCATTCATGCTCATGCATTCCTCTACATACCATAAGCTTTATAATTAAATACATGGCATTCACAACATAATTATAACATAGGAGAATTATACATTGAATATTAGTATCAATCATTAGCATCAATAATTCTCCACTTCGTCTTCTTGCTTCTCATGCCATTAGTGCCCATCATTGATTGACCTAAATGGTTGGTTATGAAGGGGTGAGATTTGGGAAAATCTCAGTAGTAAACATTACCACATACATGCACAAGATGGATGCTAGTGTATGGTGTGTAGATTTTCATAAACTTAAGTTAACTAGTGACATGCCATCATACTTTATGCTTGGTATAAAAATGCATGGCCATGGGAACATATTAAAAACAGCATTTCCAGCAACAATCATCATGTCACAACATCATTCAAACAACAAATACAAACCAACACATGAGCATACCATGTCAAGCACATAAAGGGTAAGTTCACTACCTTGCATCTCAAGCTTTCCTCTTACTTTTCCTTTGACTCCCTTGACTTTCCAACCATGTGGGCATTTGGTCAACATCACCAAACATCCTCTTGGATGTTCCAAAGGTCCTAAACATAACCATAATGATCACACAATCCATTAGGACCTTTACCTTACATAAAGTTCAAGGCTAGCTTTCTTGAACCCCAACCCTTTCTCTTAGTCTTAGGGTTTTCTTTCTAACTTTTCTAATATAAATCTTATCATTTCCCATCCTTAAGATCCATTTCTTGTCAATTAGGGCCACTTTAGATGGCTTTAAATTCAAGAATACCAAATCTGGAAATTTTGGTTCACGGGTACTGTTCACGCAGAATCTCCAGAATTTTTACTCAACTTTGAAAATTCATAATTAAATCTAGAAAAATTGAAACTGAGTGGTTCCAAGTCTCACTGAAATTTTATTAAGTTAAATTTAAAGTAAAAATAGTTTCAAGAAGCAATTCTATGCCGAACAGTACCAGAATTGTACGGAAATTGACACCCTTCCAAAAGTTCAACACTGTTTCCAGATTTCAAACCCTAACTTTGAAAAATCACCATAAATCGTACAAATATCCAAATGGAGTTTTCTACCCATGGATTTAAAGCTTATAGAGTGTACTTTAAGCATACCAAATTTCAGAACTAGATATGGACAGTAACTAATTCGAAATAGGCATCAAATCAGCACGTAATTCTTCCAATTTTTACATAGATCCACTTGGATCTACCATACTTTGAGGTGTTCTAGCAAGATCTAACAACCAAACTCCCTTCCCCACTCATCAACCATTTCGACCAGCCATCAAAAGGGAGAGAAGACAGATTTTTCAATCTTAAAAGAGAAGGAAAACAAGACAAGAACACATCTAGAACCAAGATCTTACCTTGAATCCTTGATTGATGACCAAAGGTGATAGCTTTCCTTGGTTCTCCTTCCAAAAACCCTCTCTTTCCTCTCCTCTTTGCCTTGGACGAAATTCCCATCTGATTTAGGGGAGAGATGAACTCCTTAGGGCTCTCAAAATATCTCATCTACCACATTTAATGAAAGTCCAAGTGTCAAATGCCTAAGCCTTCTTGAAACCTCTCTCTTAATTAACTTAATTCATAATATAATTACATTCCAAAGTCAAGATCCTCTCCATTGGTAGCTTGACACTTGGAAAGCTTTAATTACCATCCATTAAAGGCTTGACAAGTGGCGACTTGTGGCCCAAGTAAAGTGCAAGACTCTGATTAACACTTTATCGGTGCACTTTTACTCCGGGTTTAACTTCTTTTCTATAATTACAATGCTCTGGCCTCTGTAATTATTTTCTATCAGATCCATAAATTTCCTTTAATTCTAGAGAGTATCTATGAATTTTCTTAGCCCATAACACTTCCTTTAAGCCTTGCATAAAAGTCATTTACTAAAATACCCTTTTATCGGCAAAACCGGCTCTTTAATTTCTTAAAGCCACTCTACTGGCCTTTTGGTTGCGGGACTAATTTTATAAATTAGTACAACCTTTCAACCATTTAACCTCATTTTTGTATACATTTTTGAGGTCTCTTGCTATTTCAAATAATTACTTGAAACGGTATACTTTTTACCGGTCACAACCTCATAAATTCCATTTAAGCTACCTCAGGGGTATTTTCACCTTTTCTCTTCATAGAAGAGCCTTAGAATATTATTTCCCATTTTCTAGGATTTTTCTTAGAATTTTCTATATACTCTTCCATTTTTGCCCTTACTGGTCATAACTTTTCGAATTTACAGTTTTACCCCTGCTTAAGCCTAACCTCACAGAACCATCTCTTTGAGGCTTCTAAATTAATCTTGGCCTGTATCTAGCCTCTTTTCTCTCTCTGGGCCTTCGAGACTTTACTGGAGTGTTTGACCTTGATTATACTGAAGCCCCTGAAAAACTTTTACTTTGCAGTTTAGTCCCTAAAACTGCTTTGACTTCCTTTCTCATCTTTGGGACTTCTGCTCAAAAAGGGTTTGGTAGCCTATCCAATTCAAGCTACTTCTGATGCTTCTAGGCCTAAAAGTCTAGATGTTACAGTTACCAGCAGGAAGCAGATAGCTTTATGTTGGAAACAACGTGAGAGTAGAAGTTAAAGGGATCGGTACTTGTGAGCTGACCCTGCATGGAGAAAAAACCCTAGTCCTACAAAATGTCCTCTACGCTCTGGAAATCTGATGAAATCTTGTGTCTATTATTTCCTTAGTTAAATTTCATTTCAATGTCTTTTTTCATGATTTCACAGTAGACGTTTCGTATGGGACCAATTTTTCAGTTTCTGGTTATGTTTCGGATGGTTTCTTTGTTTTAGAGAATTTCAATGACAACATTTCTAGTTCTTGCTATGCACTTTCTTCTGATGTCAATTACGATATATGACACGCTAGATTCGGACATATTAGTCAAGAACGCAAGACCAAACTGGCAAAAGAGGGTTTGCTAGGAAACGTGTCCAAAAAAGAAATGTCTCTTTGTGAACATTGCCTCACTAGCAAGAGCACAAGAAAACCTTTAGGAAAGGCAACCAGGGCTTACTACCCTCTTGAACTGGTACACTCTGATATTTACAGACTAATGAGTGTTAGGGCAAGTCACAGAGTATGGTATTTTATCACCTTCATCGATGATTCTTCCTGATATGGCTATACTTACCTAATTTCCTATAAATCTGAGGCATTAGATTGCTTTAGAAAATATCTTAATCTAGTAGAAAATCAGCTAGGTTCAAAAATCAAATCCTTAAGAACTAATCGAGGTCGAGAATACCTCTCTGATTAGTTCAAGGAGCTCTGTGAAGAAAAGGGTATTATTAGACAACTAACAATCCCCGGCACTCAACAAAACATAGTTGCTGAAAGGA
The DNA here is from genome assembly GCF_004799145.2 of Neltuma alba. NCBI lineage: Eukaryota > Viridiplantae > Streptophyta > Magnoliopsida > Fabales > Fabaceae > Neltuma > Neltuma alba. Next base: position 180,713 of record NW_021633499.1, read on the forward strand.
GAAACATAACTCTCCTTGATATGGTTAGATCAAGGATGGCACAAGCTGAGCTTTTAACCTCATATTGGGGAGATGCTCTTTTAATTGCCACATTCATACTTAACTGAGTGCCTTTTAAATCAGTCACCACAACCCTTTATGGATCTTGGACAAACCGCAAACCGAATCTAAGCATCCTAAGACCATGGGGGTCAGCGGCCTACATTCATGATTCTTCCCATAAGTATGACAAGCTAGAACGGAGGGGTAAAAAGTGTACCTTCATAAGATACTCTGAGAACTCTAAGGGATATGTCTTCATTGGTGAAAATGATGACGGCTCAGTGACTGAGATAGACTCAAGGGACGCAACATTCATAGAAACCGAATTTCCTAGCAAAGGGAGTATTGATCGAACAAGCTGTCTTTATGAGGATGATAGCAATGAGATACAACAAAGTCTTCCTCAGTCTATTGATCCCAGTGGGAGGATTGAACCATTTTCATAATAAGGTCTAACTTAGCCATAGGAAGAAAGTCTTGCAGCAACCCCACTTAGGAGAAGTAACAGAGACAAAACTCCTAGGAGACGCTTCTCAATTGAAGGAGCAACCTTCATCATTAGTTCAAAAAATGATGAAGAAGACCCTGTAAGTGTTAAAGAAGTACTAACAGGACCTGCTAAGGAAAAATGGCAAAAGGCCTTACAAGAGGAAATGGATTCCATGGAGTTTAACCAAGTATGGGAATTAGTTGATCTACTACCTGGCCGAAAGGCAATTGGGAGCAAGTGGGTTCTCAAGTACAAACGTAAGGCTGATGGATCAATTGATAAACCTAAAGCAAAGTTAGTTGCTAAAGGGTATACACAACGGGAAGGAGTGGATTACGGAGACACCTTCTCGCCTGTTGTACGTTTCAACTCGATACGACTGATACTGGCTCTAGTAGCAAGTTTAGACTTAGAGTTACATCAGATGGATGTAAAAACCGCTTTTCTGAATGGAGAACTAGATGAAGAAATCTTTATAGAATAGCCTGAGGGCTTCATATAGAAAGGGAATGAACAAAAGGTTTGTAACCTCTTAAGATCCATTTATGGACTCAAGCAATCATCTAGGCAGTGGTACTTAAGGTTTCACAAAGCTATAAGCTCCTATGACTTCGAAATGATCAAGGAAGATCATTGAATTTATATCAAGTGGTTTGGAGACAACTTCGTCATTCTATCCCTCTATGTCGCTGATACCAATCTTAAACTAATAGAGATGATCAAAGAGTGGTTATCCTTGAACTTCAAGATGAAAGACATGGGCGAAGCAAAATATATCTTAGGAGTTAAGATAAGAAGAGATCGTTCTAGAAAATTGCTGTCATTGTCACAAAAGGCATACATCGCAAAGATTCTTGAGCATTTCAATATGAGAGACTATAAGCCTTTGGATACCCCTGTGGTTAAGGGACACAACCTAAGCGAGGAAATACGCCCTATAAAACAATGTGATATAAAACACATGAAGAGAGTCCTATACTCAAGTGCTATTGGCAGCCTAATATATGCCATGTTGCGTACCAAGCCAAAGATATGCTTCGCAGTTGGACTTGTGAGCCGATTCCAATCCAATCCAGGAGTAAAACACTGCGAAGCTGTAAAGAGGATTATGAGATATCTAAAAGGAACCATGGACTATGAGTTGTGCTATTAAGGAAACGGCCTTCGTGCAGAGGATTATTTCGATACTAATTGGGCAGGAGACCTGGACGAGCGACACTCGACATCAGGCTATGCTTTCCTACTAAATAACAGAGCAAGCTCCTGGAGTAGCAAGAACCAAACGTGTGTGTCTCTTTCATCCATAGAAGCAAAATACATAGCATGTTTTGTAGCTGTCTAAGAAGCTGTGTGGCTCAAAAGATTCTTAGTATGATTGGGAATCCATGGTGGTAGTGAGGGACCAACTCTGATTCACTGCAATAGTCAAGCAGCAATAGCCTATGCAAAGGACCCTAAGTACTACAATCATACTAAGCATATAGACATAAAATATCACTTTGTAAGGGATATGATCGCTAAGAAACAAGTGACAGTTCAATACTTGTCCACTCATAAGATGTTGGCAGATCCCCTAACCAAGCCTACAGCTAGAGATCCTTTTGTCAAGCATGTAAAGGCCTTGGGCATACGTAGATCATGATGTATTGAACTTCTTTTTCTTTTTGATCCTTTTTCTTGTTCAATTACGTAGGCACAAGGCATGTTGTACTAAACTTTTTTGTTTCCTCTTACTTAGCAATTCAATGCATTTTATCTAGTTCAAAGAAATTTTCTTGATTATATATTTGTGTATTTATACATACATAGGCACGAGGTATGCAATACTAGTATGTCGTACAAGTCACAAGGTTGGCTCACTCACATGAACAGTCGCCTCATTATGTTCTCATGGGACATAGAAGGTTTGACAGCAGATGATCACCATGAGATGGTAGAGAAGAATCACTGTACAAATGTCACCTCAACTAGACTAAGATGAGACCCATAAAAGTCTAGACCGAATCATGGATAATGTGTCATCCATGAGACCTGTAGCCAGACAAGGAACTCTTTACTTGTAAGACGTCATATATAGTTGTGATGAAAGAGCTCTTGGTTCAAATGTTGGAGTGCATTTGGAACTTAAATCTATACGGTGCTACTAAAACCAAAAGTCACATACTCCACTTAGTGGATTGAGCACCGTAGCATGCAATTCATACTACATGAGCTTACTCAAATCCGCAACATGGTATGTAGATGGAAGATCCCTGATCCATTATGATGTGAGTCCCAGAAAGGAAATAAACCTTTCATAATGCCCTTAAGACTTAGACAGCATCACAAGGATTTGGTTTAGTGACAACTACTCTAGCCTAAACCCCATGGTCAAGAATGATGCGATCTAACAGGTTAAGACTAGGAAAGCGACTATGCCAAATCTAAATGATGAATAGTCAAAAGGAAGATTTATCCTAAATTATACATCTATGTTGGTGTCTGTGACATGGCCCTTACAGGTTGAACAAAACAAATAAGCAAGTGTGGATACCATGCGTATAGGAAGGCAATCTGAGTAAACAAAATAACTCAAGAGGGATTAGATATGCCACAAGTAAAATGTATAGATAAAACTAGGGCATTCAAGGCAACAAGCATACAATTTACAGGTACACCAAGGGTGTTCTTGTGTGTTGGTCCTACATAAAGGATTCCTAGTGCACAAGTACCCGAATCGATGACATCATACCCATGCGGTCACGGCAAATACCTAGTATGAAGCAATGAAAGATTTAGCTATCGCACAATGGGCAGCCTATCAGGTGCGAGTGGGAGATGTTGGATTTTAGGCTTGGATTTGCCCTTGATGGGCCAGATTATTTGACTGGGTATAAAGAGAATATACAGTCAAATATCCAAGCGATATTGTGATATGTTTGACTTGGTCAAACACCCTAAATCATATCCAATCGGTTATGATATAAATCTGATTAGTTTATAATAAATTAATTAATTTATATTGTATAGATTAAATATATATATTTAGAATTAATTATGATTGATTCTGGATTTGAATTCAAATATCATGATATTATGAGATAAAGATATATTTATATATCCTATCTCAGATTTTATCTGATGGACTCAATGGATATTTTTGGCTACCCAAAATACCCCTGACAAAAGCTATAAATGGAGGCTTCTCCCCATGAGTTTAAATTACTCCAATAGTTGAGCTTTCCTACTATCTCTCTCTCTTATTTCTTTCTTGCAAAAAGGTGCTCTGTTGTGCACTTAAAACCTTAGACTTTTATAGTCTAACTTAAGCGTGAGCTAAGAAAATCTGACCTACCCGACCCGAGGTCCGACCCGGTATGTTTTTGATCCATTCTCTATTTATTCTAACAGTGTCTATGTGACAAATGCTCTGAGTCTCATCTTATCTCTTATATGAGTCAACTCTAGCTGCCTCTCATCCTCTCTCTCTCTCCCCTCTAAACACGGGCCTGTCATTTTATACCCATTATCTTTCTTTTTGTTATAACATGTGGCCCCTCATTCATGCTCTCCCTCTCCTCTAGACATGACTCCTTGTGTCCAGTTTGAAAAAAGTGGAAATGGCTTCTCTCTGCTGCCTTTAATATTTGCTACTCCTCCTTTGCTTCAAAATGTTGACGTTTGGTGAAGAAAATGACATGAAAATAACGACATGGGAGGGAGGTCATGAATTGGAAAATAGCTAATTAATTTTCTGTTTGGAAAATAAAAATAGATAAAGGTACACTTATCGCCTTGACATACTTTTTAGATGCATTTAGTATCTTAAGGTACTTCTAGTATTTTAAAGTATTTTTTAGTGTAATTTTAGGCTTAGCAATTTAGAATGTTGGATATACCTAAAAGAATATTTCAAAGTGTTATGTGTACCAAAATATAATTTAAAATATTAGATGAACTAAAATACTTTAGGACATTAGATGCATTTAAAAAAAATACTTTTAGATACTAATGCACCTTAACTTAATAAAAATTTAACAATTTTAAGACATTGACAAAACATATTCCATCTAGATTCAAATATAAGTGATTTAGAACTAATTTATGCATGTAAATATTTTTTCAGAAGCATTTAATACCCTAAAGTATTTTGTGGTGTGGTTTATCCGGCGCCTTAAATTATATTTTATTGCATTTGACACCTTGAAACAATTTTTCGTGTGCATATATAATACCCTAAAACTTATACTCCTTCTTGTCCTACTTATAAGCTTCAATTTTAGAGAGGAGTGTGGTTTATTTTATAAACTTTAATTTGGATTTGTCTTCACATTTAATGCATTTTTTTAGTTTTTCCCTCAATTATTTATTCTCTCTCCTTTGTTATACTCTCTTTTATCATATTTCCTTACATATTTTCTTTCATCATTTTTTTCATTTACTATAAGGTATATTTGAAAATAAAAATATATTTCTAATCTATTTATGGCCTTTAACTAATTTTAACTAATTGTTCATTATTCATAAATTAGTTATTTTGGTGCATCCAGCATTCTAAATTATTCAGTGTAAAATAGCGCTAAAAATTTCTTTATAGCGTTAAATGTAACTAAAAATACAAAATATTTTAAGATATTGAATGCACGTTAAAAAAAATATGAGTGCACCTTTAGCCATTTTTATTTCCCAACCATATTTCCAAACAAAAAATTAATTAGCAATTTTCCATTCACGCCTTCCTCCAATCTCGTATTTCTTCCTCGTCATTTTCTTCACCAGACGGCAACATTTTGATGCAAAAGAGGGGCAGCGGAGAAAAGTCATTCCCCAAAAAGCCAACCCTGCTGGAATGCTGTGGTCGACACTTGAAGGATGATTGGTTGAAGCCGCCGAATTCGGAATCACAGCCACCATTGTAAGGATTATTGAAGGATGATTTGCTATGACCACCTTGTTAATAAATAAATAAATATGAGAAGCAAAATGAATTAAGGTCTTACATTTATGATTAAATTGAATCTTTAACTAGTTTTTATATTTAAAACAAAAAATAGTGTGTATATTAATACATAACGAGTGGACTATGGACCCATTCAAAGTCCAAGACACTCAAGTCCAACGATCAAGCCTGCAAGCAATAGTTTAGCATACACATCCCAAATTCTTAAATAAAGGCCAATCATCAAAATAGATAGCTTCATGTGGATCCACATTCGACAACAACCAAAACATTCCCAAGGCACTAGGCCATAACTACAAGGTTTCCAAGTCACAAATCATTAGTCATTGAACATTATTATCCAAGTTAAAACATAAATTTGATGCTTTCAACACAAATTATGCTAAGTATCTCAAAAGTATAAATAATATGATAACCATGTGCCCTTATAGTTACGTAATAGAGAGAGAGAGAGAGAGAGAGAGAGAGACTTTTTAGTAATAATACAAGCATAATAGGTACTGCAAGTCTTCTCATAATTACATTCCTTTTTGCTGTCTTTAATTAAGTTCCCAACATGCACGATTAAGATGAAATTTGAAATGTGAGCAACAACGTGGGAAACCAGATTTGACCTTTTTTTTAAAAAAAAATTAATTTTTAAGTTTGCTGGTGTGTTTGTTGGCCCCCAACTTTTGAACATCTCACATTTGTTTTATTCTAGAGATGGATTTTCCCACTTCATGCTTAGACGTTATTGATTTCTTTTTCTCCCACCCCCATTTGTTTCTTATCCTTTCTTCATTTTTCTTATCATTTTCAATATATATGTTACCTAAATTTTTTAGAAAATGACAGAAAAACATATGTTGAATTTCAAAAAGACAAATAAGTCATGTTGACTATATTTATAATAGTTTTTATTACTTTTGTAATAGTTTTGATAAGTTAAAATCTGTCAAAATTATCTATTTGTCATTTTAAAATTTATTTGGGGTTTTTTTTTGTAAGTCTCCCTCGATTTTTTCACGTATATGTGTGCACACACACATATATATATATATATATATATATAAAAGACATGCAATTATACATTAAGTATTTTAATTTACATATCATGTATATATGATTTGCACATTAGATATCTGTATTTAGCGTTTGTTTATTCCTTTGTGATTGACTAGGTTTATTTTAGACATAACTTGAAAACTTCTTTTGCCATGAGCATGCTTAAATTTAAGAAATTTATTTATTTTTTTCACATTGGATAAGAATATAATCTAATTTGTTCTGGTGAATTTTGTTCTTTAAAATTGTCTTACTTGGAACTTTTGGCAGCAAATAGTCAATCTGAAAATTTTTTCACAGAATAATTATGGCAACAAGGAATTAGTAGTTGATACTATCTATATGGCAACAAAACATTTAAAAGAGCTTTTTCTATTATAAATATTATCAAGAACCTGAAACAAAACAATATTGGAGATAAATGGTGGAGTGATGATTGTTTGCTTGCTTATATAAAAAGAGAAGTTTTTTTTTTATTGTATTAAAAATAAAAAATTCATCATATGTACACACTACTATTTAGAGATGGTATAAAAGTTTACAACGTGTTTGAAAAATTTTTATTGTTATTTTGCGATGATAGAGATGGAACATGATGTTGAAGATGGAGATCTTCTAGTACTTGGATTGGACTAGCTAATTGCTAAAGGTCTAGGAGGCTAAACAAATAGATTTACAATGTGTTTGAAAAAAAATAAGTTCCCTAAAATTATAAAATTGCAAATAAATTCTGGGTGACGCTTCCATGAATATAAATTAATTACTTTACTGGGTAATATATATCTATACATACTCCCTCTAGTCCTTATTATGCGGGATCAACAAGCTATTCACATAGATTAAGAAATGATAGTTATATCATTAAATGTTTTCTAAAAGTATAAAAAATTTCAAATCTACCCTTATAACAAACTTGAGCCATTAAAAATTTATTTACATGAGTAATAATAACCTGTAACCTGGGGTAAACGAGGAAAAATTTTATTGATGATCTCATTGACCCTGTATAATAAAGACTAAAATTTTTTCCTAGATAACCCCTTATAATAAGGACCAAAGGGAGTATATATATACACATATCTACATATAGTAATCTCATTTGATCTCCTGCATAGTCATATGGAGTTCTTAATGATGATGTGCAACATTGGTCTTATGAAATCAAGGATTAGAAAAATATGTAATGGAAACTATAAATTGGTAAACACATCACTAATCAACTTAATCACACAATATTTAATTATTATTTTGGGTTGGTCCTTATTCAAAAGGCAAAACATGAGTAGAATAGGGGAACACATTAAGTATGAAGACAATAATACATCACACATCATCACATTGTGATTATCTTATTTTCAATTGAGATCTCCAATAGAACTTATATGAAGCTATGGAATGGAACCAGAAAGATGTGATTTTTGCATGGCAAGATCCTTGCATACTTGGTCAATAGTTGGGCGAGCACGTGGATTTTCATTCAAGCAAGTGAAAGCTACTCTTGCAGTCAACATCACCTTCTCAGCCACTAAGCCTTGAGGATAAGGTAGCCTTTGGTCTAGCACTTTCTTCATATCCAAATTGTGAGCAACTAATATTGGTGCTACACCAGAAGATGTTGATGAGAAACACGAAATTATGAGATCTCTTGGATGCTTTCCCATAATTATTTCCAAAGCCAACACTCCAAAGCTATAAACGTCACATTTTTCGGTTACTTCCATTGTGTAAGAAAGTTCTATAACAAAACCAAAATGATTATCATGAAAAAAAAAAAACACTGTTAGTGCTGAATTTTTAATTGTTAAATAATGAAAAACATAAAACATAACGAATGTAAACTCAAAAGTAATGAAATCACACAACATAAAAAATCCTTAACCTGGAGCAGCATAGCCAAAGGTACCAGCAAATGAGGTCCAATTGCTAGAATCTGGATACAAAAGCTTGGCTGTCCCAAAGTCAGAGATGTGAGCCTCATAATCTGAGTCTAAAATAACATTTTTGCTTGATAGGTCACGATGAACTATCGGAGGTGAGCATCCATGATGAAGATAGTATAAAGCATTAGCCACACCTTCAATAACTTTGATTCTTTTAGTCCAATCGAATGCAATTGCTTGTGTCTCTTCACTTAGTATCTTGTCTATGCTGCCTCCTTCTAGGAATTCATAAACCAAAAATGAGACCTTTGAATGCCAACAAAACCCATATAGCTTGATGATATTATTATGCCTAGTTTCTGTTAAGGCCCTAATCTCACTCATAAAAGCTTTTTGATGACACATATCCTTGTCTGGTACTGAATAAAACTTCTTCACAGCCACAACTTGACCTGTGGATAGTTCTGCTTTGTAGACACTTCCAGATGCTCCCTCTCCAATGAGATATTTTTCATCAAACTCCTCTGTGGCTTCAATAATGTTTTCATATACTAATTTCCCATCATAACTCCATATGGCAAATAAATTTTGAGTTTGCACTTGACTTTCTGTTTTTCTTGCTTTGTGATGGAAAATAATATATGAAATCCAAGCAAAAAATGTTGCCAGCATCACAGCTCCCAAACTAAAGGATACAACATAAATCTCTACTTTCTTGCTCTTGGAATGGCTTGATTCAAAATTTGTTGTTGGACAAATTGGTAGGCTAGATAGATTACCACATAAGCCTTTGTTGCCTATTAATCTCTCCATTGTAGCTGTACGAAAGGCTAAAATATTTGGAAGTGGACCTTCTAATTTATTGTGTGATATGTCAACCATAGTCAAGCTTTTCAAATCATCAAAAGATGAAGGAATCATTCCAGAGAAATTGTTACATGAGAGGTTCAATGTTTCCAATCGTTGTAGCTCTCCAAGCATTGCTGGGATTCTACAAGTAAATGAGTTTCCACTAAGATCAAGAAACTGAAGCTGTTGCAATCGACCAAAACTAGTGGGAATGCTAAAGAACTTATTTCCACTTATGTTCAATTCCCATAATTTGGTCAACCTTCCCAATTGTTCTGGAATTGAGCCACTTAAGTGATTGTTAGCTAGATTTAATTGTTCAAGTTTCGTCAACAATCCTATCTCGATAGGAATGTTTCTTGAAAGTTGATTGTTGCTCAAACTAAGTTCACTCAATAATGACAAAAGGCTTAATTCCTTTGGAATATTTCCTATCAAGTGATTTGATGAAAAATGAAGTCGTTGTAACTTTGTTGCCTGACTTAGTTCTGGTGGTATGCCCCCCGACAAGTTATTAGAAGAGATCTCAAGGTTTGTAAGGTTATTGCAGTGCCCCCATGTGGGTGACAAGTGGCCATAAAGTGCATTGTTACTTAAATCAATATAGTCCAAGTGTGGATATACACCAAAAGCTTCTGTGACATTCCCTGTAAGTTGATTACTTTCAAGCCTGACTCTAATAAGGCTAGAGCAGTTCTTCAAACTTCTTGGAATTGGACCAGTGAATTGATTGTTACTTGCAAAGATTTTTGTAAGTAATCCTCCAAGGCAAATGTCTTGAGGCAAATGACCTTTGAAATCATTGTATCCAAGTTGCAAGCTTACCAATTTTGTAAGGTTATTCATCTCTGGTGGAAGATTGCCACTAAGTTTGTTTTGAACCAAATTTAGTAGGGAGAGCTCAGTCAAGTTTCCAATGCTAGACGGAATAGATCCAGAGAGGTTGTTTATTGCCAAATGTAGTATGGAGAGCTTTGTCAAGTTTCCAATACTGGACGGAATAGATCCAGAGAGGTTGTTTTTTTCCAAATCTAGCATGGAGAGCTTTGTCAAGTTTCCAATGCTGGACGGAATAGATCCAGAGAGGTTGTTTGTTGCTAAATATAGCATGGAGAGCTTTGTCAAGTTTCCAATGCTGGACGGAATAGATCCAGAGAGGTTGTTTGATGCTAAATATAGCACGGAGAGCTTTGTCAAGTTTCCAATGCTAGATGGAATATATCCAGAGAGGTTGTTTGTTGTCAAATCTAGCATGGAGAGCTTTGTCAAGTTTCCAATGCTAGACGGAATAGATCCACAAATGTTGTTTTCAAAAAGGAGAAGGTTGCTTAGATTGATCAAGTTCCCTATGGATGGTGGGATTGACCCCACTATGTTATTGTCTGACAATTGCAATCTTTCCAAAGAATAGAGTTTCTCAATTTGCTGTGGAATCTGCCCAGAAATTTGATTGGAATAAAGATAAACTTGTTGTAAACTAGACATGTTTCCGATAGTACTGGGGATGCTACCAGAGAGATTGTTGCTTGACATGTCAAGTTGAACAAGTCCCTTCATCATTCCGATCTCATGGGGTATAGAACCAGTAAACTGATTACCTCCAAGAGCTAAGTACCACAGGTTAGTCATCCTTCCGATATGGGGAGGAATGTGGCCAGAAAGGCAGTTGTCTCCTAGATGCAATAAAGTCAAATTGGCCAAATTTGCTATCACTTCAGGGACATGGCCATTGAAATCATTAAAACCCAGCTCTAAAACAACAATATTCTCAGTCAATAGTGTGATTATTGATGAAAGTGCTCCAGATAGATGATTTTGAGTTAAAGAAAGTTGTGAGAGTGTGGACAAGTTGCTAATACTTGAAGGAATGCTACCAGAGAGCTCATTATAGGAAAAAATTATAGAACTGAGTTTGGGGAGTTCACCAATTTGGGGAGGGATATTCCCATAGAATGAGTTCAATTGCACATGTAGGAATTGGAGATGAGGGAAAGATGAGAAGTTGAGACTATCAAGTGTACCTTTTAATCCAAAATTTGGAAGAGATATACTGGAAATTGAGTTGAGCTCATTGCATGTAATTCCAACCCATTTGCAAGGACGACTGCTATTATCCTTCCATGATGATAACACAGTTTGGCTGTGATTGTCAAGGCTAGCTTTCCACTTTAGCAAAGCATTTGCTTCACTGTTTGGTGAAGTCATGAAAGAGGAAACAGGAGATGGTGGAAACAATGTTAAATAGCCAACCAATAGCACCCACCAAAGTGTTAGCTTCTCAGAAAATTGATGCTTTTTGAAGAGGAATCCCATGGCTATGAAGGAAATTTCAAACAAAATGAGAATACTGTAATAAACGCAATGGATGTTAAGAGACATATATAAGCATATGAACTAACAGTCATTTATTGACGATGTCATTTGACATTTCTAATAGTGATATATGCCTGTGCCATTATATACAAACTAGTTGAATGAAGACTTGCCTTGGTAGTTATTTAGCTTGTATTAAGGCAATTATATTTTACTTGATCAATTTTATTATTATATAACTTAATAGATGTTTAAAAATTTATATTTTTAACAAATGTTAGTACAACACATAAATTCCAAACCCCCGGGAAAATCAATTTGCCTTTTCCATCTCTTGTTACAATCTCATATATAATTTGAAGATGTCATCACACAATCTTGTGAGAACTATGTGTATCAAGATTAGTACTCTGCTTCATAGTATAAAACGTTTCTAACTAATTTACATGTACCAATAAAAATAGTTAAAAGTATTAAATTTCTTGTGAAATTTAAGCGATTCCTAATATTATCTTTATTAACTACACTACGTCCTATCACAGTATCAGTTTATCCTCTTGTTATCTTTATTAAATATGAGCATATATTAGAAAAAATATTCAATGTTTATTGACAAATTATCAAAACGTCTTATAAAATAGAGTAAAAATTCCTTCCAAAAGACTTCTTAGGACATAAAACAGAGGGAGTAATCATCAACAATAACAATTTAGATATTTAACTAGAAAATTAATAAAATATTCTGAGCATGGCCGTGGTCAAATAAAACTCAAGCCTAGTAGGATAATTAATTTCAATCAATATATTGAAATTTATATGAGAAATATAATTAAGTTTTGACGGTTGGAAATTAGAGCAACACATTCAGTGAGAGGAAAAACCCTATCGGCTCATTTGAGGTCTCCTAACTGGCGATGACTAATTCTGGTTGCCATCACTGTAACTTTTGCTGGTCACAACAGACTAGAATGTTTATTTTCTTCTGAATCTTGTTCTATTTTGTAGTTCTCTATTTTTATAAACCTATGCATGAGGTATTTATGAAGTTTTCCGCCATAGTTTTATAAGAGGATTCATATTTGTATCATCTAGACTATTTATTTGGTTATATGAATCTGCCTTACGTCCCATATGTTGAATCTAGCTTTATTTTCTATCTTTTTCATCTTATCTTATTCCTCTTTAATTTTTAATTATTACTTATCAGATCCATTTTTTTTCCTTAATGATATAAGACTTTGAGTGAGTAAGATTAACCATTTGTCGTAAAACAGCCACCGGTCTTCACACGCAACTCAATTGATTCTTCACATGCTTGCAGCTTAGATGATTCCGTTTTCCCAAGGGAAGGCATACAAAAAATTAAGAATCGAAAAAGAATATTTTGTCTGAAAGAATGCAACGTGTATCTGTTGTCCTATTTACTTTTTCTTTCTTTTCTTCCACTCTTGTTGATGTTGAGGTCTTTCTTCCAATATGCAAGTTGGGACAAGGAAAAGGATAGATTGCAACATCGACAGACAGGTCGCTGATCATTTTCCCAATAGACAAAAGTGGAAGACTTTTAAAATATTGAAAAATCAACCCATGCGTTGGAGTAGAGGGGCCATTTTTCATTAATGGTAGATAAATGTGAAGAACATTGTCTCTAACACCTCGCTGAAAAGGAAGTTAATGTCTACGACAGATTTGCAAATTAAATGGTTATTACATAAAATCTAAACCAAGTATCCTATGTTAGACATTTAATTATTATTATAACTTCTTAGATATTTAACTAGAAAATTAATAAAATATTCTGAGCACGGCTGTAGTCAAATAAAACTCAAGCCTAGTAGGATAATTAATTTCAATCAATATATTGAAATTTATATGAGAAATATAATTAAGTTTTGACGGTTGGAAATTAGAGCAACACATTCAGTGAGAGGAAACCCTATCGGCTCATTTGAGGTCTCCTAACTGGCGATGACTAATTCTGGTTGCCATCACTGTAACTTTTGCTGGTCACAACAGACTAGAATGTTTATTTTCTTCTGAATCTTGTTCTATTTTGTAGTTCTCTATTTTTATAAACCTATGCATGAGGTATTTATGAAGTTTTCCGCCATATTTTTATAAGAGGATTCATATTTGTATCATCTAGACTATTTATTTGGTTATATGAATCTGCCTTACGTCCCATATGTTGAATCTAGCTTTATTTTCTATCTTTTTCATCTTATCTTATTCCTCTTTAATTTTTAATTATTACTTATCAGATCCATTTTTTTTCCTTAATGATATAAGACTTTGAGTGAGTAAGATTAACCATTTGTCGTAAAACAGCCACCGGTCTTCACACGCAACTCAATTGATTCTTCACATGCTTGCAGCTTAGATGATTCCGTTTTCCTAAGGGAAGGCATACAAAAAATTAAGAATCGAAAAAGAATATTTTGTCTGAAAGAATGCAACGTGTATCTGTTGTCCTATTTACTTTTTCTTTCTTTTCTTCCACTCTTCTTGATATTGAGGTCTTTTCTTCCAATATGCAAGTTGGGACAAGGAAAAGGATAGATTGCAACATCGACAGACAGGTCGCTGATCATTTTCCCAATAGACAAAAGTGGAAGACTTTTAAAATATTGAAAAATCAACCCATGCGTTGGAGTAGAGGTGCCATTTTTCATTAATGGTAGATAAATGTGAAGAACATTGTCTCTAACACCTCACTGAAAGGGAAGTTAATGTCTACGACAAATTTGCAAATTAAATGGTTATTCAAACAGTACATAAAATCTAAACAAAATATCCTGTGTGAGACATTTAATTATTATTATAACTATTTAGATATTTAATTAGAAAATTAATAAAATATTCTGAGTATGGCCGTAGTCAAATAAAACTCAAGCCTAGTAGGGTAATTAATTTCAATCAATATATTGAAATTTATATGAGAAATATAATTAAGTTTGACGGTTGGAAATTAGAGCAATACATTCAGTGAGAGAAAAAAACCTGATAAAGCCCAATTTTTATATATTTTATCCCACATTAATTCAGAATTTAAATGATAATTTTGAGCTTAATTAGATTTTATGCATAATTGGATTAATTGGTTGATTTTTGGATTTTGCAGAAAAATTGAGATTTTGGATTAAAAATATAAATATTTAGTGATTTATTTTGACTTGGAATTAATTTTTCTATTTCTTTGGAAACAAGTCTCATATTTTTAGAAAGATTAATTTTAGAAATTTTTGCAATTTCTTGCCTAATTTTTGTGCATATCTGATATTTAATTTTTGATTATATTTGGGTATAATCTACATTAATAGATGCACTTAAATTCTTGCAGGTCAAAAAAGAGCATATAGAAGATCCAATGGCTAATATCAAGTGGGTCAATGAATTACTAATAGGCTTGAGCTTTGGATCCACAGAAATTTCCTTTTCCCTCATTATACTATTTTTCTTATTTTTGGAGGAGGGATTCACGCCTAGGAGGGACTTCCATCTCCATTCATTCACGCACAATTCAACGTGAACGGACATCATTTTTTAACGCCAATTGTCTCCTCCCCCTCATTCACGTCAAGCCTCTCACCACCTTTGAATAACCTATGATACACCCTCAAATCATTGGGAAATCAGTATCTTGAATACCTCTCTCCAGTACCACGCCAATAACCCACACCACTTTTCTTCAATTTTCTCACCCACATGGCTGTTCTCCACGTCATTAAGTTTGGAGGGAAAATAATTTTCATGGCAACTTAAGCTTGTTAGGGAGGCAACTTGGGAGGAGTATGAAGGAGACTAGAGCCTTGGGCTAGCACTTGAAGACCACAAGGGAGTGATATTCCATTTGTCTTTGTAATTCAAGGACTTGAAATTGTTTAGTTTTAAATGATTTTAAGTTGTAATTTTGTTGAGACAATTTAGTTCTAGATTGTCAATTTTATTCTTGGATTAAATAGATATTTGGATCTTATTTGTGCCAAGATACTTGTTGGAATATATGTTTAGAACCTTTACATTGTTAATTGAATTTATAATTGAGTTTTCATTATGAGTTTGATTATCAATGTGGTTTGAATTGCAAAATTTGGGTTCTTTTACCTCTTGATTGTTTAATTAAGTTGGTTGATTATCTAATTGTTTAATTGGATAATTTCAAACATAATTTCCAAAATTAAATTGAATTATCTTTATTGGTTTTAATAGGCTTAATTAACCAACCTTACACTGTTATGAGTTCTCTAATAGTTTAAGGGTTTTTTGAAGTTGAGGGTTTCCTTTATTTCAAGTAGGTAATTAAGTTTATTATTAATTCTACTCTCTTATCACCTCCTTTTGGTCTAATTAACTGATTAAGGTTATGAAGGTTAAATTCATGCGAATCCTGAGTTGTCCCCTCTACCGTACCTGAAGAGAAATTTCTGAATTTTTACTTGCTAATTCTCTTTGCATTTTAATTAATTTTCTTTATTCATTATTTTTATTTTCCTTCAAAAAACCCCTCCAAAAATTGTATTGCATTCATTTAGTTTAATTTAATTTTCATACATATTTAGGGGCACTTGCATCTTGCATTTAGAATTAGAATTTTACATTTTAGTTTAGGTCCAATTTATTATTTTTTTTTATCACCTAAATTTTCACCTAAAGAAACCCACAACTTGCTCCTTGGAAGTAATGACCTAGGTCAATTCTAAACTACAAATTAATTAGGACCTAGTTTAATTGAGTGCTTTGACAACAAAAGGCATCATCAAAACCCTATCTACTCATTTGAGGTCTCTTAACTGGTGATTGGAGGTCAATCAATCTACCAATTTGTGGAGGAATATGACCAGAAAAGTTATTGTTTCCTAGCTCAAACCATGATAGGTTAGTCAAATTTGCTATAGCTTCAAGAATATGGCCACTTAAATGATTATAACCTATGCCCATAGCGCTAGTCCTAGTCAACTGTGTGATCCAATCTGGAAATGTTCCAGAAAGTTCATTATGACTAAAATAAAAAAAGGTGATTGAGGAAAGGTTGGAAAGACTTGTCGGAATGCTACCGGAGAACTCATTATAAGAAAAATCTATACAAATGAGTGTGGATAGTTCACCAATCTGGGGAGGGATATTCCCATCAAATGAGTTATGTTGCAACTGTATGGGGAGATGAGGGAAGGACGAGAAATTGAGACTATCAAGCGTACCTTTTAGTCCAAAATTTGGAAGAGATATATTGGCAATGGAGTTGAGCTCATTGCATGTAATTCCAACCCATTTGCAAGGAGGACTGCCATTATCCTTCCATGACGATAACACAGTTTGGCTTTGGTGGTCAAGGCTGGCCTTCCACTTGAGCAAAGCATTTACTTCATTGTTTAATGATGAGGTCATGAAAGAGGAAACAGGAAATGGGAACAATATTAAAAAGCCAACTAATAGCACCCACCAAAGTGTTAGCTTCTCAGAAAATTGAGATTCTCTGACGACAAGGAACCCCATGGCTATGAAGGAAATTTTAAACAAATCAAGAATGGTGTAAATGAAGGAATAGTGAGAGATATATATATACATAAGGAGATGAATTAACAGTCATCATTTATTCACTGAGTATTCTTACTAGCAAGTAGGTGTTTAACTGATGTGACTTGACGTTTCTCAAAACAACGCCTCTGTATGCAAACTAGCTAATTAAGATATTTAAAACATTAAATTATCTATAATGATTCAAATTCATTTGCCAAAATAGCATATGATAGAGAAATCAACAACATATGTGACTATATATGTAGTCAAGCTAATTGTGGACTTTCTTCTAACTTGCAAGCTGGGCAACTAAAGAAGAAGAGGACAGCTTATTAGTGATCATTTTATCAAGAAAAAGTGAAAGACATTGAAAAGTGGGAGTGGATGTGCAATTCTAAGTAATGACATTTGAAGAATATGATCGCTGAGACTTCATTAATTTATTTGTTAATAAATATTATAGTATGAAAGAATGTAATACTTAACTTACATGATATGAAAAGTATTTTATATATTGGCCCGAAAAAGTGTCATATATTTATGAGAAAAGGACACAAAAATGACACTTAAACTTTGAAACCCCAAAATAGTTACTTGAATAAGTAAAATTCCAATTTAGTACAGGTGACCAATTTGGGATTTACAAATTTTTTGAAATGACCATATTACCTTTTATTTTTTATTCTTTTTTTAAAAAAGAATTTGAATTTTACTTATTCAAGTAACCATTTTGGGATTTTCAAGTTTAAATGTCATTTTTATGTCATTTTCCCTATATTTATTAGCACTTAAATCTTTTAATAGATAAAAAATTTTTTTTTGCCAAAAAAAAATCCCCAAAGGTCCATTTGCCATTTGGGATCAAAATGAGCAATCTTAGTTACAAATTCAATTTATACGAAAACAATTGAAATTTGAAAAAAACCAAACCAACTTAAAATTTGATCCTTCAAGTGAAACCCTTAAAATTTATATTTTGCTGATCGATCTTAAACTTTGTGATTAGCCTCCTCAAATATTTTTTTTTTGGGAAAAAAATCATATTGTTTTAACTTTCTTTTTTGGCTTAGCATTTTAACCTTCTCTATTAATTTTTTAATACAAACTTTGCATATGGTCTGAAATCATATTTCATATTAATCTTCATGATATTAACTATAAAATAATACTCCCCCGGTCCTATTCAATTACTAGCGGCACAATATATACAAAAATTATTTATAATAAATTCATATTAAAAACTAAACTAAACATACACTCCCTACAATCTTGCATATAAAAACTAGTTCAGAAATTTGTTTTGATCTCAAATATAAAATCTCAATTTGTTTTTCTTCCCCAAATATTTAGCTAATCAAGCACTTTTCTTAAATTCCATTTACGTGTAGAAAGGACTGACAAAAAGAAAAATTACGTGTAGAAAGGGAAGAAGAGAAATAGTGATAGTGCTCTAAGAAAGACTTGGTCTTCTGAGGCTTTATTTCCAGCTTGCGCCTTGGACGACTTGAAAAATAACTCTTGAAAGATGGAAAAATCAATTAATGTGTGTGGGAGTGAGGGGCCTCTTGAATTAATTGATGATTGATAGTACATCTTGAGAAAGAAATGCCGAAATCTGTACTTTTCTCATAGATAATTAATGATGTGTTCGCACTTAATTTGAATAGTTGAGCTTAATCTCCTTATGAATTTTAAGGGGGGAAGCCATTTTACAAGTATGCGTACTTTTCTCAATTTTGAATTTGGCACATGTACATTTTTTTATTAAATCATCATTTAACTTTGCTTTGTTAGCCATGTACTTTAAGAAACACAGTGAAAGGATCAATGGAGGAAATAGCTAGATTTTGATTTCAACCACAAGACATATCCAAAAATCGTGTGTGACTGTGCATGAGAAGAAATTATAAGCTAAGTGGCGACTTCCCGTAACTTACAAGCTCGGGCAACTTATATTTTCTAAGTGGAAGACCTTGAAATGTAGAAGTGGCGGGGCGATTTTAATTAGTGATAGACACATTTGGGGCGTATTACAAGGGAGTCTTCATTCTAATAGAACCAGTTCAAACTGCATGATCTCAGTAGGCCACGACATAAACTACTACCTTCAATTTTTAATCTTTTTAAGAAACACAGTGAAAGGATCAATGGAGGAAATAGCTAGATTTTGATTTCAACCACAAGACATATCCAAACATCGTGTGTGACTGTGCATGAGAAGAAATTATAAGCTAAGTGGCGACTTCCCGTAACTTACAAGCTCGGGCAACTTATATTTTCTAAGTGGAAGACCTTGAAATGTAGAAGTGGCGGGGCGATTTTAATTAGTGATAGACACATTTGGGGCGTATTACAAGGGAGTCTTCATTCTACTAGAACCAGTTCAAACTACATGATCTCAGTAGGCCACGACATAAACTACTACCTTCATTTTTTAATCTTTTTTTTTTTTTTTGGTCTGCGACAAGAAACTACTGTTGAAAATGCAATTTAATGACTAACATATCATATTCGTAACTTTCTTTATTAAGTTTTTAATACATACTTCACATATACTATGAAACTATATCTAATTTTGATCTTCATGATATTAAAATTTACTACAAAAAATTAACTTTCAGTGACGACTCTAAAAAGTTATCTATGAAACTTGACTTTTAGTGGTGATTTTTAGTGGTGATAATTTAAGTCGCCACTAAAAGTGTGATCTTCTACAATGATAATTGAAGTTGCCATTGAAAGTTGTGGCTGAAAGTTTGAGTTTTTCCGGTAACTATTAAAGTTGCCACTAAAATAAAGTGACTTTCAGCAATAACTTCAATTGTTGTCGCAAAAAGTAGTGTGACTTTTTATAATTTTTTTTTCTCACCAACAAATATAATTTTTTTATTTAAATATAATATTTAACATCTCAAAACATTAAATGTATCATTTTACAATAAAAAAATAAAATAAGATAATGACATTGCATTTTCATAGGATTTATATTTAAATAAATACTTTTCTTAATAACATGTATTATGCACTTACAATTATGTACTATATACTCCTCTAATTTTTAATATATGACCTAATTTTAGAGTTAACATTAGTCCTATATGTAGAACTTATTTCATATGTTTATCAATTTTTTTTCCAATTAACCCTATTGATATTCCTTCAATACTAATCAAGTAGGAGGAAAAAAGAGGGAATTGAGAAGGATGCTTAGGGTATTTTTTTTTTAAAAAATATATCGTATTAACTAATTTAACTAATATTTTAATTACTCAAAATTAGTTAATTAGGTCTTATACTGAAGATTAAAGGAGAGAGTATATATATAAATGCTTTTATTTGTTTTAGTGTCTACCTAAAAACAATTGTTCTACTAATTTTGATAGATAAATTTTAATATGTTGTATGTATATGTCTATAAAATATAATTCAAAAAATGAATTTTAACAATACAAATGATAAAAAAAAAAGTTTTTTGACTAGGAACTCCATGGCTATTAAGAAAATTTTAAGCAAATCAAGAATGGTGTAAAGATGAATTAATAGCATTTGTTCATTGAGTATCCTTACCAACATGTGGGTGCGTAACTGATGTGACTTGACATTTCTCAAAACTTCGCGTCTCTGTATGCAAACTAGCTTATTAAGATATTTAAGACAGTAAATTATTTATAATGATTCTGATTCATTTGCCAAAATAGCATATGACAGACAAATCAACAACGTGTGTGACTGTACAAGTAGTCCAGCTAATTGTGGACTTTTTTTATAACTTGCAAGTTGGAGCCACTTAGCAAGAAACCAACTCAGTAAGCAATCATATTGCTATAGAAAACAAAAGTGAAAGACTTTGAAAAGTAAGAGTGGATAGACCATTTTAATTAATGACAGAAGCATCTGGGCCAATGTATTAGAATGGAGGGGTCGCTTTAATTAGCGCGCGACAGGCCGTATTATAAGAGGGGACTTTGTTAGAACATAAAATAGCAGCACAAACTGTGTAATGGTCACTCCCTAGACGAAGACCTTGATGCTTTGTTTGGTTCAAAGCATTGACATTTGATGAATTAGGATTGAGATTGAGATTATAAGTGAGAATGGGATTGATGCCTTTAAAGTTTAAATCGCATTTAGTCAGGAGTAATTTTTAGATAACATGTTTGTATTGATATTATATAAAAATTAATTAAAAAAATCCTTCCAGTCCATAATATAATTTTTCCACAAAGTAAAGAATATTAGTTGAATCATTAAATATGTTTTGAATTGATAAAAAGTTGCTTAGGATTGCTGAAGTTGTCATATATATATTAAACACGACAAAATGATTTTTAATAATAGGGTTTTAACTGTTTTAAAAAGGCTTTCTTTATTTTTTTAGCTAATCAAGCACTCCTCTTGAAGTCCATACTTTTACGTGTAGAAACTAGAAAGCCAAGAAGAGAAATGATGATGGTGTTGTGTGAATATTGACTAAAAATTAGCTAAGAAAAATTGGTCTAGTTGGTAAGAAAGTGACTCATAATTCATAAGATCCTGAGTTGTTCAAATCCTACTGCTGATGTGATGACCTAATTAATGAGTAATCTATAAGTATATTTGTAAGTACTCTCTAAACGTGGAAATACGTCTTAATCTTAGTGAGTCCACAGGGCCAACTCACTTAATCCCTCCAATACCACCCAAAAAAAAAAAAGACTGAAGAGTACAAGAATATGGTCAATAATTCTGAGCCTCTGCGTGCTCCCCGAGGACTTTACCCTCAATCTGCGACTTGGACGACATGAAAATTAAGCATTAATACGTGAGTAGTGGATGGGCCATTTATAAGAGAGAGACTCTTCAAACATGAAAAAATCAACCGATGTCTGTGAGAGAGTGGGGCCTCTTCAATTAATTTATCACTGATATGCTTCACTGAGGATGCCCAAATCTGCACTTTGCTCATAGATAATAATGTGTTCACAAGTGTTGGCAAAAAAAAAAATGTATTCACAACTTGTTTGAATAATTAAGCTTAATCTACATATGAATTTTATGATGTAATTTAGTTCCTTCATGTTTTTATTTTTTCGGTGAAATAATTCCTTCAGATTTTTAGTAATCATCAACTATTTATTTTTAGTACTCATCATCCATATATAACATTTTCAGTACTCATTTAAAAAAAATTTCATCTTTTATATATTTAATATTCGTTTTCATGTTCGTCAAGCAATAACCTTTAATTTTTTTTCAGTACTAAAACAATAAAATAAGGAGTACTAAGCTATCAAATAATAGACTGGCAAAAAAAAAAAATCAATTAGCAGTACTTAAAATATTAAAAAAAAAAAAAGAGTATTGAAAAGATCAAATATGCCAAGTTGTCGTTTAATGTGTTTTTATCATTTTTTCCCCTAATTGATTTTATACATTGCATTAATTGAAAGGTTAACAACTTGGCATATTATCTTCTTTTTCATACTTTCTCTCATTCTTATTCTATTTCTCTCTTTTACGTACCCCCTTATAAATAGATGGTATCCTTAAAAAAAAAGTTCATTTTTTTTATATTTATTATTTTTAATTAATTTTAACTATTTTTTTAAACTGCGTAATGTAGTTATCATACTCTTATAAAAAGGACCATAGGGAGTAATATACAAAATCAAAGATTTGGTTATTAATAGATCACAATAATATCATGTAATTGGTATAGTCAATCCCATCTCGTGAGATAAAACTTATCGTTGTAGTAATTGTTTGTTATCATTTAGGACCTTAGTGCTTTTCAAATTTTCAAAATTTAGAATCCTTAATAATCAATTCTCCATAAGGACCATTAATATGAGTTATACAGGTTAAAGGAGGCAAACCATGTCAAATTTTAGGTTGACAAGCTCATCTAACCCATCTTAATTTTTTCCAAAATAACCTATTTTAGTCTAGCTAGTTAAAAAAAAAAAAACCTGATTCACTAGAAGGGTTAGATTAAAGAAAAAATTAACAAGCTTCAAATTTAAAAAGGCATGTAGTGCAATTTATAAGTTTCAATTTGGGTTTGTATTAATATTTAATGCATTTTTTTTAAATTTTGCTTTTAATTATTTATTCTCTCTCTTTTATCATAATATTTCTTGTCACATTTCTTCATATATTTTATTTTTTTCTCATTTATTATAAGGGCATGTTTGAAAACAAGATTATATTTCTAACTTATTTATTATTTTTAACTAATTTTAACTTATTAGTCATTATTTAAGAACTAGTTATTTGAAGCTTATATATAGGACTAGAGGGAGTAATTAATACTCCATTTGGTCCTTATTATAAGCTTGAAATAACTAAATTACGTATAACAAATAATTAGTTAAAAATAATAAATATATTAGAAATATATTTTTGCTTTCAAATATACCCTTATAATAAATGAAGAAAAAAAGGATGAAAGAGGATGTGTAGGAAAATATGATAAGAGAGAAATAATTAAGGGCAACATTGAAAAAAATGCATTAAATGCTAAAAGAAACTCAAATTGAAACTCATAAAATGGACCATACTTTTTTCAAATTTAAAACTTATAAATAGAGCCGGAGGAGTAATAATGTGCGTGTACTTCAATATTTAACATTTTAATGTCTTTCTAAGAAAAGCAAGTAAATTGAACATGATTGCCCTACTGATCTCAAGGGCCTGGTGGACAAGGATCACTTGAGATTTAATCCCCGTTTAGTCTTTTTTTTTGGGGCTAAGCCCTGTTTTATACAAGAAGAAAAATAAATTGTGAAACAACTATTGGAAGAACGTTTGGCCCAAAAATAAAAAACTATCGAAGAACGCTTTAATTTAACATGTATATAAGTACGTGGTCTATCAAAATGATCGTAAATATGCTCGTTTTGTATATATAAAGTCATATTACCTGTATTATTTAATATAAGAGTTAATTAACTAATTTGAGTAACTTAAAAGAGTTTGTTAAGTTAGTTATTTGTATCAAATACGTGATGTCTTTTCTAAAATATTATTACTAATCACATGTATTAGCTTAACATTTAATGAAAATTTTAACATTTACAACTATTACAAGGACTACCTTAAAAAAGAAGATTACATATGACAGATAAAGGGGATTAGGGTTTTAGGACCAAATCAAAAATCAAATTAGCTCTTATATTGAGGACCAAATGGATAAAACTTTTCGAGGATATCCATAGATTTATAAACCAAAAGTTAACTACAAGTTAATGCTAACAAATAAAATAAGTCAACACATATACACTGCTATAGATTTACAAATATTTGATACTAAATACTTGACGGTTATTCTAAAAACTGTCAAATAAGAGGTGCATGAGAAATACTTGACGGTTACTACTAATAACCGCTAAGTATTGTATTCAAATACTCAGTGGTTTCAAATAACCGTTAAGTATTGTTTTCAAATACTTTACAGTTTTAAAGAAAAACCATGAAGTATATTTTCGTGGAGAAATATTTGACGGTTTTTCAATAGAATTTTCAAGTATGTTAAGAGAAAATTTGTCCGTTATTAGGAATAATTGTCAAGTATTCCCTTTTTTAAATCCCTAATATGTTCATTTCACCCAGACTTGTTTGAAATGTTTATTGTCCTTTCTTTACCGCGCGCTCCCCCTTAGCCTTTGAAGATTCAAATCTTCATTCCCTACCTAAGTTTCGCACTTTTCCCTATGATTTTGTGCTTCTCCACCATCATCTTCCTCTTTACCCCTTCATTGCCATCGAGTTTGCTATTTGCTACTGCAATCATGCTCGCATTTTAGGACAATGTAGGTGGTGGTTCTACTTCATATTCCAGGTTTGTCACATTTCTTCTTCTTCTATAGTGTTTTAAAAATGTTTTGGGTTTATAGTGAATGCCATTTGCTTTGGTCCATCTCTTCTTCTTATTCTTCTTCCTCTTTGTTTGAATGTTAAGTGATGGGTTTGTTAGCTATTCTTCATTTCAATGTTGGTTCATTTGTGTGGGTTATATGTCATTTACAACTTCTGTATTGCTGGGTTACGTTATCTAAATTGTGGGTTACATGTTCTAATTATGGTTTGTGGGGTTTGATTTCTAGTCGAATGGAATCATTTCGGTTCTGTTAAAGCATTATTCCTAATGGTTTGAATAATTACATTTTATATGAGATATTATTTAGACTAAATTAAACTTTCATGAATAATTCTCTTGCTAGTTTGGTATTGAAAGATTTATTTTTTGAAATTAAAATGGTGGAAAGAGAAGGCATAAGACCTCAAAAGTGCTCATTCTAAGCTGTTATGCTATCGAATTTTTTCCAATTGCAATAGGACATGATTGAATTTAGATGGCACTGTTTCTAAATTCAATGAAATTTGTTCTTAGTATGAAGAAATAAACTTTCATACAAGCTAGCTGGAATTCAGTGGATTTATTTTTCTTTCATTAATGTTGTTATTAGCTATGATATTGTCATGCTACTGGTTTGCTATTTATTAATTTTTTTGAAGTTAATATAGTTTAAAAATAGGGCATAAAGCCTAGGAAATTCTCATTTTTAAGCTGTTGTGCTGCCAATTTTTTTTTCAAATGGAATGGCATATGCTTTAATTTATTTCAATTACTAGTTGTTAATGATTAGAATTACTAGTTTTTTTGGCTAATACATAGGCATCCTTCTATTAGAGACAATCCTATTCGAGGCACTGTCAGGCACTAAATATGGGCACCTCTCCCGGAAGGGATTCGAGCCTTGGTTCGCTAGGTTGTGAGGGACTAGCCCCTTCCACTAGACCCGATCCTTGTTGGTTAGAATTACTGGTTGTTAACAGTTGGAATAGTAGAATTAAAATTAAAGAGGATAACATGTGATCAATTGTGATTCATTGATTTCCTACCTTTGTTTAATTCGCTCAACATGTTTGAGTCATTGATCATATTTCCCTCCAAATGGTTAATATTAGATATGGATTGTAGATAAGAAATGGATGTCTATCAACCGCCTATCAAAAGAATATTGGGAGGGCATAGAATATTTTATTAAGTTCACAATTGAGCATGCCGATAATCCCAATTATATTATTTGCCTTTGTGTTAAGTGTTGCTTTCTCATGAGTGTTCCACTGTCTGTTTGTGAGAGCCACATAATTATTAATGGAATTGGTCAAATTTATAAGTGTTGAACAAAGCATAGAGAGACAAGAGATGTGGGTAATAGTAGTCAAGGGCAAAGTGAAAGCTATGGATCAACTAATTTTGACACAATTACATATAAAGCTGACCGTCTTAAAGATATGACCAACACAATTGAAGGGGAGCTAGAGGATTGTTTAGAAATGTTTTAGAGGTTAAAGAGTGATGTGGAGACACCTCTATATGAAGGTTGTACCAAGTTCACAAAATTGTTTGTAGTTTTAAAATTGTATAACTTGAAGGCAAAAATGGCTAGAGCGACACAAGCTTCACAGAATTGCTTTCACTTCTAAAACAAATGCTACCAAAGGAAAATGAGCTTCTAAGCAAAATGTATAAAGCAAAATAGTTATTCTGCTCTATTGGCCTGAGTTATGAGAAGATACATGCTTGCTCTAATGATTGTATTTTATTCAGGAAGGAATATAAGCCACTAATCGAGTGTCCTAAGTGCAATGCCTCACTCAACCAAGAGAACGGGAAGAGTTCAAAGAAAGCATTATAGTATTTTTCCATTATACCAAGATTCATAAGCTTATATAGCAGTGAAGAAGATGCAAGAAATCTAAGATGGCTTGCAGACGAAAAGATTAAAGATAGCATCCTTTGTCATCCTTTTAATTCTCCAGAATGGAAGAAGTTTGACATTAAGTATCTTGAACTTAGGAAAGAAGAGAGGTATCTATGCCTTGCATTAGCTACTAACGGAATAAACCCACATGGCATGCAAACAAGTACCCAAAGTACATAGCCAGTGATTTTGTTTATATACAACCTTCCTCTATGGCTATGCATGAAGCGCAAGTATTCCATGATGTCTGTGATGATCTCTAAGTGAAAGCAACCAGGGAACTACATAGATATGTACCTAACTCCACTAATTGAAGACTTGAAGCTATTGTGGGAGAGTAGAGTTGATGTATATGATACGTATAAGGAAGAAATATTCAAGTTGAGAGCCTTGTTTGGCACAATCAACGACTTTCCCATATATGGTAATTTGTTAGGGTATAGCATTAAGGGGCAACTTGGATGTCCCATTTATGAAGAGGGCATAGATTCAATAAGATTGAAATATGGTATGAAAAATTCCTATATGGGACACCGCAGATAGTTGCATTGTGATCATCCTTACTGGCATTTCAAAAAATATTTCAATGGGGATTTAGAAGAAAGTAAGGCACCAACACTGTTGATTGAGGATGATATTTTTTATAAGGTGAAAGATATAGAGTGTGAATTTGGTAAAGCTTTTGCCAAGTATGTTGGGACAAGTAGGTGCATGGAAGAAGAATTCTATTTTCTTTGTGTTGCCATATTAGAAGATGCTAGATGCGAGGCATTTGCTTGATGTTATGCATATAGAGAAAAGTGTAAATAAAACTCTTTTTGGATGTTACTCTATATTGTAGGGAAGACCAAGGATGGCATAAAGGCGAGGTTAGACATGACTGAGATAGGGCTAAGGGAGGAATTGCCACCAGAGGATAAGAAAACTTGTACATTTCTTCATCCGACTACTCACACACTATCTAAAAAGAGAAAACTAGCTTTTGTCAGTTTTTTGCTACAGTTAAAGTGCTAGAATATTACTTTTCAAACATTAGCAACATTGTTTCAATTAAGGATTTGAAACTAAAGGGTTTAAAATCTCATAATTGCCATGTGTTGCTAGAAAACTTTATTCTGGTCACAACACGAGCTATTTACTTGATAAGGTGCAAGGTACGAATGCAAAGTTATGTTTTTTTTCTTAATTCTCTTTTCGGTAAAGTGATTAATCCCAATAAATTAATGAGGTTGCAAACTCAAATCATAGTAACGTTGTATGAGCTTGAAATATATTTTCCTCCGGTATTTTTAACTGTTCACTTAGTTAGGAAAGTACAATTGTGTGGCCCATCTTATTTGAGATGGATGTATCCAGTTGAGCGATACATGAAGATATGTAAAGGGTATGTGAAAAATCAGAGTGGACCAAAGGGTTGTATTGTAGAATGCTATATTTGTGAAGAGGCTGCTAAATTTTCTACCTAGTACTTAAAAAATACGAGTGATATTGGGATACCAGTATCTTGGTATGACGAAAAAAAGGTAGAGAAACAATTATGGGGAGCAAAGTTGTTATTATCTCAGATTAACAGTAGGAGCAAGCACATCTCTATGCACTACAAAACTCTGAAGAGATTGAGGATAATGTGAACAAGCTTTTTGATGAACTTAAGAGAGATAATCCCAATAAACAAGAAAGTTGGTATGCCAAAGCACACAATAAACAATTTATATCATGGCTGAAAGAGCACGTGCATTACAATTATAACGCTAATCCTAGTTTAATTTTTGAGAAAACAAAGTTCTTTGCAAATGAACTGAGCAAACATGTACTTTTTTTCACAAGATACCTCATCAATGGGTTCACTTTCTATACTAAAGAGCAGGATGATCAAAGTAAAATGCAAAACAATAGTGTAACGCTTGTAGCTAATACCATGTGTATATCAACTGCCAAAGATAAAATTCCTATCTATGCGAGTATGTCATACTTTGGGGTGATTGAGCATATTTCAGAGTTAGATTACATTGGATTTAGGGTTGCAGTATTTAGTTGCAAGTGGGTGAACAATAATAATGCAATGAGGGTTAGTGACTTAGGATTCATATAGTTAAATTTGAATAAGGGTATAAAAAAGAGCTTTTTATTTTGCCTTCTCATGTTAGACAATTTTTTTATGTTCCAGATCATGCTACAAAAGGATAGTCTATTATCTTGTTAACCAATCAAATGAATAAGGAGATGGGATATGGAGGCAATGCATGTGAACATGATCCATTTCGAGGGACATCACTTGAAGATCTTTCAAATTAAGATGAATCCATATATGTCAAGCATGATTATACTAAAGAAACATGGATTTCAAAGAAAGGAAGAGTACTTCAGAAGAAGATAAAAACAATTCAAATTAAGAAGAACATACAAAAAGCTAAAAGTAAAAAGAGGAAAAGAGCTAGTTGACTATATATATTCTCTTTTTTATTGTTTGACTACACTTTTACTAATGACTTTATTTTCTTTACTCGTTTAATCCTATATGCTTTAATTTGTTACGGATGGCAAATAATAGTAGATCTAGCATTGATAATCCATCTTAGTCCACCAATGCCATTGAACAAGACTAGCAGTTGCAGGAAGAGGCACAACATATACAGGAAGGGCTTTGTGTCATGAAAAAAGTGGTCAAAGCGAGGTCAAAGCAAAAAAAAAGTTTGCTATGTAGTGAAATAAGAGGGAACAAGTTGTGAAATCTAATAAGCTCATCAGTTATATTGGTGTTATGGCAAGAAACACCAAGCCGATTACTATACAGCACTGGAGGAATGTAACACCTTACGTTTACGACCTTATATTGTGCCAAGTTAAGACATTCGGAAGCGCAATTTAAGGTTACTGGGTCTAAAAATCTGAATTTGAAAATTTCTTTTCCCGCATTACTATTCACCGTAACCTTAAACTTGGCATAACTTTGGAAAATCATAACTAATTCTAGAAAAATCGAAACGAGGTCGTTCCAAGTCTCACTCGAAGCTCTCAACATCATCTATCAAGGAAAAATGACCTCAGGTTCCGCTTTAATCAGAAACGCATCCGTTTTCAATTTCGAAAAGTACTGTTCATTTGGTCATTTTTCTATTTTCCAGGATTTTTGCCTAACTTCGGAAAGGCATAACTTCTTACACAGAGCTCCGATTGTGACGCTTTACCACTCATTTTAAAGGGAAAAATAAGATCTATTTGCATGCCAAATTTCAGGGAAAAAGTCAACCATTTGACCAGAGTCTTCGTTGGTCAAAGTTTGGTCAAATCTAGACCATTTTTATCCCCTTTTTCACTAATTCTAACAGCATTTCGTTTTTCACTATAATCATACCATAATCATATGTAAAGCTATTCTATCATTAATATACATTCCAAAAAGGGTATCATATCATGTATTGGTGATCATAGTATGCTTACATGGCTTGAAAGAGAAAAGTTCAAAACCGTATAATACATTACATAATTCATACTTCTTCAAGCCATGACTATTTCCTTTCCTTTCTCCTTGGCAGTACTGGCACCTAGGATATCATGTTATAGGAGGAATGAGATTTCATAGAAATCCCAGTAGCATTGAACATACAACCATCAAGTCAACATGCATAAGATGTCATGCTACATGCAGTATAATAACATTTCTAGTCTTTATGCCATGCCATAATCATTCTGTATCCATGTCATCATATCATGGAGCATATAATCATTCTGGTCAAAACTCAATCATGCAAGAGCCAAGGCATACATTGCAAGGAGTTCACATCATCTGTACATAAACATTCTCATGGCACATAACACACATAGCAGATACACCAAATGCAGATCAACAAAATAATTGCAGTTCACGCTACCTCAATTCCACGCTTAACGTTTCCTCCTTGTTCCCTTGCTGGAGATCCTCCTAGGTTTTCAGAAGAGTTGCCTATCAACCATACAGTAAGGGTATGGTAAATTCCATATCCAATATACCATTCTTTCTCAATATAATGCTACCCTTGTGCCTTTCAATTATAATTTCTGTATACCTTTCCTAAACCTTTGACCTTGGTTTGACCAAGCCTTAATCCTCAATTAAGGTCTTGGAATTCTTCCTTAATCCATGATTAATCATGCTTTCTTAGTTAATCACTAACCCTTAGTCCTTAATCCAATACTTAATTAAGGTCCTCAAGTCACATAGTCATAATCCTCTAAGATTAAGTCACAATCCCTTTTGGATTAACCATTAATAATTCTCTACTCAACATGATTAATCCTTAATCATTCCTTAATCAACATGATTAATCATTAATCATTCTCTAATCAATATGATTAAGCTTTAATCAATCTTTAATCAACATGATTAACCATAATTAATCATCCTTCAATTATCATAACTAATCACTAATTAATTAGGGTAGCTAACCTTAATCACTTACTAATCCTTAATCAAATAACATGATTAATCTTAGCTATCACTAAACCATAATTAATCAAGGCAATTAATCCTAATCTTCCTCAAATAAATAATCAACTAAAAATAATTAACACTTAGAGAGATAAACATACCTTAATTAGCTCTTAATCGGCGATTAGAGGTGTCTAAGCTTGCTTTCTCTCTTTCTCTCTCTTCTTTCTTCCTTTCTCTCTCCTAGAACTCAAGAACACAAAATTCTCTCCCAACAAAACCTCTTGGCCGAATTCTTCATGGAAGGAGGGGGTATTTATAGGTCTTGATATTTCAAAATGCCGAAAATGCCCTTCGGGAAAAAGATGCGATCTCGGCCGTCCATTTTTTTCTACTTTACACATGGACAAATCTTAGGGCACACACCATAAGAAAATGACACACGGAGGGACACATAATCACCATGTGATTTTCATGTGGAAAATAAATATTATTTTATTGTTTTGTCTCTTATTTCCCTTTATGCCCTTGAACAATTTGGAAAATTCCAACTTTGTCCTCCCCTTCTAATTTTGGCCGAATTATTGCTCTTAATATTGGAAAAATATGACTCATCCAATAATCAGTGCAATCCACTGATTATTTGTGTATTTCCGGCCCGATTTTCCAACAATCCTGTCCAATTTACTGTCACAAAATTCTGATTTCAACACCTCATTAAATTCCCCTCATTCCAAGGGTAATCCATGATTTTTTTCAAGTTCTATCTCCCTCTATAATTTTCTAAGTTTTATTCTGTCAAAAATCACTATTCTACCGATAATAATTCGGTAGTAAATATTCTTTAAGCTAACCTCTGTACATCCAAAGGTGGGAAATAATTTTATAAATTAGGATAACATGTCACATAATTTATCCATATTTTTCCTTGAATTTTTGAGGCCTCTATATATTTTAAATAATGGAAATTGGCTAATTTTCCTTAATTAACCAAAAATTCCAATAATTACAAATAATTTCCTGATAAATTATTTTTAATCTCATATTCATCTTCTAAGCCTCAAACATTATTCTGTACCCTCCTTTCTATTTTTCATGATTTTCTGGGAATTTTCAGGAATTTTGGACATTATTTCCAATACTGCCCTTTCTTGACTGATCTTTTCAAGAATGACCGTTATGTCCCTATCCTGATTTTTCCTCATAGCCTGGATCCTCTACCAGTCTACTATACTATTTGGCCTTAGTCAGTCACAAATCATTCATCAACTAGAATAAAATTATCAGGGTGTGACAAGGAAGGTATACCATGCAGTATGGGATGCTATCTGGCAAAATTTATTAGTAAGATAATATTATGATAGTTCAAATTTGCTTTTTTCATAAGATATTTCAAACTAATGGTTTGATTTATGTGTTTTACAATCAGGATTCCACATTGATAAGAGCAAAAAGAAGCATGTTTTGAGGAAGACTAGGACAGTACTACACTCATTTAGATATTTCATTACAAAGAAATATTTGAAGGATCCTTTCTCAATCGACGAGTACCAAAAGTGATCAAACAAGAGGACTGACCTTCTTTTGTTCAGTTACTTTGTGAAAAGAAAGTTCAAGTAACATTTATTCTCTATTCTAAAATGAATTGTATTTAATATTTAACGTATTGACCTAAATCTTCTTTGTTTTCATAGGAATTAAGTATCCAAAATAAGAAGAGGGTAAAGAATGAATATCTTTATCAGAAAGGACACTTGGGGTATGCAGGCCTTGAGAAAGAAGTAACAAAAAAGGAGAGATCAGATGTTACTGTATCCCGTCAAATGCTATGGGCATTTTCCAATCAAAATAAAGACAGAAAAATTAATAATCCTTGCATGAAGAAGATTGTTGATAGGATGATAAGTTTTAATATGCGTTCTTGTTTAATTAATACCTTAGAGTAGCAATATTAACAATGTTTACTGCATAGAAAACTATGTCCCAACAGGTTTCCCAAGAAAGAAGCAATCCATCAGATGATCAAGATGTATTGAGGATAGCATGGGGACTCCTGACCACTCCTGTTGTCTTAGTGGTGTTGGCTTTAAAGTCACAAAGTAAGCTTATTTTGGGGCTAAGGAAAAGCCCTCAACATCAAACACTCCATTTTCAGTAAAGTTCACTATGACAAAAAGATCCATTTTCGTCTATTCTAGAGGTCTTTTTTTGTCTGTTTAAAGGGGGATGTAGACAAAGAAGACGTAGATAGAAGTTAGATATGCATCTGTTTTGTAACAGACGAATATGTAAAGCACATATTCATCTGTTCAGAAAAACAAGCGAATATGTGCCTTGCATATTCGTCTGTTTTCCCACAACAAATGAATATGGTGCCACATATTCGTCTGGTCTGGTAGACCAGACAAATATGTTGCACCATATTCGTCTATTCCGGAAGACCAGATGAATATGTGGCACCATATTTGTCTGTTCTGGTGAGAACAGACAAAAATAGTGGCCTTTTTTAAAAAAAAAATGTAATTATTTGCACTGTCAGTTTTTACTATAACTTGTAATTCTAAAGTGTATAAAACAAAACCAAAACAGAGCAACAATAATAGTAATTCAACAGAACCAAATTATGTTACACTTTCCATACAAATCATAATTTTAAGAGTAACAACAATAACATCTAAATTAGCTTAGTTTAAAAAAAAAACACATTAATTCAGTCACATAACATAAGAAAGTTTAAAACTAGAAAATCTAATGACATCCTAACTTTTTTAATTAGATATTTTAACTTTTAGAATCCCAAACCTTTCTAAAATATAACATGAGGATTAAACATTGAGGATACTTAATTAACTATCATATTCCAACAGATTCTCTCTTGGACGTTTTCACAAACACCTTATGTGTATTAATATTTAAACAAGTTTAATATGCTTTTAATCTTAATATACTTTTCCAATCACTGTCATTACTTTCCAAAAGCTATTGTTCACCAACAATCAATTTAAATAGAAATTTTCAACACCAAAACACCCAAACAACCACTTTCAACAAACATATCATAGTATCATACAGCCAAAACATTCAACACCAAATCACAAAACTTACCTTGCTTCTTGCAAAGCTAAAATGGTGGAAAAAGGAGAAGAGAGTGTTGTTTAGCATGCAAGAGAAGAGAGGAGGAGCTATCCGCCATCGAAAAGAGAGGCTGGCCGTGGAATCCATTGTGTCGTTGAGCTTTAGCATCGCTAAGAAAGAGAAGAGAAGAGGAGCTATCATTGGTCAAGAAGGAGAAGATAGAAGAATGCTGGTTATCGTATGAGAAGAGAGGAAGAGGAAAAAGAGGAAGCTTACGGCGAAGGAGAAGAGGAGGAAAAGAGAAATCGCTGCTAGGATTCATTCTAATCTGATGAAAAAAATGGCGCTAAATTCTGAAAATTCAAAATTTAAAGTAAAAAGTTTTTCATCTACATACTCGTCTGTTACATCATAACAGACGAGTATGAATCACACATACTCGTCTATTAGACCATAATAGACGAGTATGAACACACATATTCGTCTGTTAGAGTGCAACAGACGAGTATGTGTGTACATATTCATCTGTTCTGCTATAACAGACAAGTATAGTAGCCTTTTTTCTTCTGTTTTGAAAAACCAAAGAAAATAAGAGACAAAAATGACCTTTTTTGTAGTAGTGGTTTACGGAGTTGAAGGAGCAAATGTGTTGGCTAAAAGAGTAGGTCAAAGCGCAAGGGCTTCTGATTGATCAATTGATCAAGGGCTAAGCACCACAGCTAGCTTTGAGTCCCAGCCTAAGTGGGAAAGACAGCTGCACATTCTCTTCTCTATCTGAGGTATAATACTACTTATGTTTATATTATCACATTTAATTATTTTCAAAACAAAGTAAGTAAAATGTATATGTTTACTTAGCGTGAAACAGACATCCAGTGTAGGGCAGATAGCCCTAAACATCACACTATCACCACAGGTCACATGTTCAACTTATCGAGAGAAACTATGATTCATAATGTAGCTCTCCCTACTGATCATGTAAGGATACAGTTGAATTCTATGATAAATGGCAACCATGCCCTTCCTGTGTCCACCCCAGATGCAGAGACAGTAGCCCAAGTGGTGGATAGCTTTATTGCTTAGCCTGGACATCTTATTACATTAGAACCGCCTAAAAAGGTGTGTGTATATATATATATGTGGAAACCTTTAGCTAATTTAAAATAATTTATAAATTTTGTTTTAATTGCTAACTATATGTTTGTTAGTTTAAAGGAAAAAAGAGTCTATTGGGAAATCAGTCATTGTCGTGTTCACTGTAACATCCAAAATATTATCTCAATATTAAAAAATTTATTATTATTTCAAAAAAATAATAAAATAATATAAAATAATAATATTTTATTAAAAAACACCCAGCTTTTCCATCGAATTCAGTGGAAAAGCTAAGGGTATTTAAGAAGAAGAAAAATGTGGGGGAAGGGGTCATCTATTGAGGAAAGAAATTTGAGGTCTGTGGTTAATATATGAAGAAGGAAACTAAATAAGAGATGATTGAGTGGGAAGGATAAATAGGAGAAGGAGAGGTGATAGACAGAAGAGAAAGGAAGAGCAAGAGGCAGAGAGGAAACGTTGCGAGACACATTATAAAGGCAAAATTTTAAAGTTGAGATTTTTCATCCAGAAATACTACGAAACACATTATAATGGTTCTAATTGATGTATAAAGAGTTATAAAGAGAGGTGTGACACTCTTTTTTCTGGCTCTATTTTTGTGCACTGTGTTTATTGTTATGGATTGTGCATAATGATTGATACTGTGAATAGTGTTTGGTAGTTGCACTATTCTGACTGTTATTGTTGAACTTGAATTGTGGTTGTTTGATTGAATGCTTCTGGTTGGGGTTATATCTAGAGTGGATTGGTGTATTATAGATTAAGTTGAGTGCAGGGACTTATGGCCTTCTATAGCAGTGACTCCAGGGAAACAGTAAACCAGAGGATGCCGGGGGAACCGTACCCAAACTGGTACTACCCGCATGTTTCTGACCTTGATGATCTGACTCCACCACCCAGATATTACCAGCCCCTTTGAGAGATAGAGGACATATATTCAGAAGGGGACTCCAATGATCTAGTTAGGTTAGAAAAGGGTGATGCTCAGAGCACCGCAAGACCTCAACCATATCCTGACAAGACGAGTCTCAGTGCTATCTGTCACACCCCAAATTTTGGACCTAAAAATACACAGATTAGCCTAAGATAGGTAGGCTACCAAGTCCCTATGAGCAGGAGTCCCAAAAATGTAAACAGAAGGTTGAAGGGTTTTAGGGACTAGACTGTAACTAGAGAAAGTTCTAGGGATTAAAAGGCAAAGAAAGTTAGAGGCTTCAGTGAAGTCTTAAGACCCAAAAATGAGAAAAGAGGTTAGTTCAGACCAAAGGTTATGATAGAGGCCATAATATGGTGATTTATGATGTTTACTTGACCATTGACAAAACTGTAATTTTGAAAAGTTTTGGACTAAGAATGGGTAAAAATGAAAGTAAAACCCAAAAATGCTAAAAAATTCCAGAAAATGGAAAATGACATTTTAAGGCCTGTATATGAGAAGAAATGACAAAAATGCCCTTAGGTTGACTTAAAAGGAATTTATAAGTTTATGGCTCAGTTTGAGATGTAGAGGTAGATTTAATTGTTTGAGTCATAAAGCAACCTCAGAAAATTATGGTAAAATGGCGATGTATGATCTAAGAGGCTATAGAATTTATAAAATTAGTCTCAAGTCTAGAAGGCCAGCAGAATGGCTTTAACCTTTTTTTTAGGCCAGAACTGCAATTTATGGGTTTGTTATGGGAAATTTATGTTAGATATGATTAGTTTTGATGATGTCAAATAATAGAACAAAAAGTTTACATAAATTATTTATCTCATATTTTGACTAACTATCATACTTAATATCCTATGTAGTTTCCTCAAGAAAAGAAAGGAGTTATTATGTTGAACTTTGAGTTGTGAAAAATGATCAAGAGGAAGAAGAAGAAGAGAGATTGAGAAAAGAAGAACTTGCAAGACCAAATGGAAATATCAAGATTCAAGTTCAAAGATTTGATGTTAAATGTTGCTATACTCAATCAAAAGTTTGGATGGCTCATGTTAAACATATTCATTGTTGTGATTTAATTGGGTAGTTTAGAATCTTGGGCTTTCTTGTAATTTTGTTAGATTCTTAGTTGAGTTCCCGTGCCTATATATATTGGGCTTGTAAGACGGATGAGAAGTAGCAGTGTTAATAATACATGGTATTATTCAGATAATTGGGCCCTCTTGTTTTACATGGCATCAGAGCCAGCCGTTGTAAATACCAGGTAGTTCGGGTATTGGGTCCTCTTTGATCCGAGATGAAGATCGGGTTTTGTTCATGTTGAGGTCCCCTCTGATCCAAGTTCAACAACCGGATCCCCTTCTTCGTCCTTCTGCTCATCAGAACTAGGGATTCAAGTTCTTCGTCCCATTTTACCAGATCGCACCACAGAGAATTGCGATTTGGTCAGTTTTGTTTGCTCCTCGCGTGGCTCGTCGCTCTGAGTCTCTGTTTCCGGTGAATCACCGAGTCGAAGCTTTCTTTGTTTCCTTCGTTCGCGGTACAAATCGGTCATCGCATCGTTATTTTGTTTTGAACGACCGATCAACAATAATTGTCAAGAAAGGTTTTCTTGCTCCCTGGTTAGTTTGATCATTAGTCCTCAATTTTCTTTTCTCCTCCACCTTCGTCCGTTCTTTGTTCTGTTCTCCTCCACTTTCGTCCATTCTTTGTTCTGTTCCTTCCCACGACCAAGTCAATTCGCCATGCCTGAGTCAGATGAACAGAAGACGCAAGCTCTTGATTTTCAACACCCTCTATATTTGCACCCGGCTGACACGCAAGCGCACACACTTGTTTCTCAAGTCCTTCGAGGATCTGAAAACTACTCAATATGGAGTCGGGCTATGCGATTATCTCTTCTGGCCAAAAATAAGGTGGGTTTCATTCAAGGAACCTGTCTTCGTGAAGAACAAGAAACTCATCTTCAAGAGCAATGGGACCGGTGTAATGCTGTAGTGTTATCCTGGGTCATCAATTCGGTCGACGCTCAAATAGCTAGTGGACTGGTTTTTTCTTCAAATGCACATTTAGTCTGGCTCGATCTCAAGGAGAGATTTGACGTAATCGATGGTGCAAAAATTTTTACTCTCTATCGGTCAATCAACTCACTTGTACAAGGGACTATGGCCGTATCTGTATATTACACAAAGTTGAAGGAATTATGGGATGAACATTCATCATTGGTCCCAATTCCTACTTGTTCCTGCCAATCCTCTAAAGAGTATGCCAAGAGCGTCCAAGAGCAACGGCTGTTCCAGTTTCTTATGGGACTCAATGAGGTTTTCCATCCCATTCGAAGTCAAATACTCTTAATGAAACCTCTCCCATCTCCAAATCAGGCGTATTCCATGGTCGTCCAAGAAGAAACACAGAGGCATATTTCATTTGGACAACCCAATACTCTATCAGAAGGTTCTGTTCTGGTTACTAACACCACCAGAGGAGGCAGAGGTCGTGGACGAGGCCGTGGGAGAGGAAGAACCCAAGACGAATGTACCCACTGCCATAGGAAAGGCCATAAAAGGGAAACCTGTTATCAGCTCGTTGGCTTTCCACCTGGGTTTGGATCGGGCAGGGGAAGAAAGGATCAAGAAGACCAAGCCAACCCAGCTGTAAATGATTCTGTGAAGTCGTCCAGCCATAATGAAGTGTCTCAAAGTTCACTATTTACACCAGAGCAATATAAGCAAATTCTGGAGTTGCTCAAGCGTGATTCAGATCCAAGTGAGAATGCAGTAAGCATTCAGGCAACTACTCCAGGTTTGGCTGTAAACTTGGACTCTGAATGGATTCTGGATTCTGGGGCTAGTTGCCATATAGTTTGTAGTCTTTCCTTCTTAGATAAATATGCTCTTTACATTGGACCACCTAAATGGGTTAAGGTTCCAAGTGGTGAACGAATTAGGATCACTCATATTGGACAAGTTAGAATTACCAAGAATATTTTTTTGAAAGATGTTTTATATGCAAAAGAATTTTGTTATAACCTGATTTCTATCGCTAAAATCACTTTAGATAGTTTATATGTGGCTTCCTTCTTCCCTAATATTTGTGTCTTGCAGGACATGTTCAATGGGATGATCAAAGGGATTGGTAGACTTTCAAGGAACCTTTACTTGCTTAAGAGAGAATCTACTTCTGAATTCATGAATACTGTCAACAAAAATGATTCTTTACATGCTGTAAATTTTTCTCTTTGGCATCTTAGACTTGGACATGCACCTATGGATGTCATGAAACATTTAAATGACATGAAAGTTACTGATTGTACTTCTGATAGTAATAAATGTGAGATATGCATTCAAGCCAAGCAACCTCGGTTGCCTTTTGTTTCCAGTACATTTAAGTCTTCTTTCTGCTTTCAATTACTGCATATTGATGTGTGGGGTCCCTACAGAACACCTACACATCAAGGGCACAGATATTTTTTGAGTATAGTAGATGACTATTCTAGAGGCACTTGGGTTTTCCTAATGTATTATAAATCTGAAGTTGCGAAATTTCTCAAGACATTCATTACTTATTCTGAAAATCAGTTTTCTGTCAAAGTTAAATCTGTTAGAAATGATAATGGGAGAGAATTTGTTAATAATGAAATGAGTGAATTCTTTGCCTCTAAAGGAATTGTACACCAAAGATCCTGTCCTTTTACCCCCCAACAAAATGGTATTGTTGAAAGGAAGCATAGGCACATTTTGAATGTTACTAGGAGTATCATGTTTCAATCACATATTCCTGCAAAATTTTGGGGGGAAGGGGTTAGAACTGCTGCTTACCTGATAAATCGTTTACCCTCTAGATCCTTGGGCTATGTTACACCTTATGAACTACTGCATCAAAGACCACCTTCCATTAAGCATCTAAGAATATTTGGCTGCCTTACCTATGCTGTGAATTTAAATTCCACAGACAAGCTACAACCTAGAGCTGAGCCTTATGTTTTTCTAGGATATCCTACTACTCAAAAGGGATATCTCCTATATAGTATTAAAAATTAGAATTTGATTGTTACAAGGGATGCTACTTTTCTGGAAAATAAATTTCCTTTTAAAGATGCTAATAACATTAGCCAAAGGGGAGCCAATAAAGTCAGAATTGACCCCTTCTTGATTGACCATCATGATCAACAGCCCTTTAATATAATGCAAGATGAGGTTGAACATAATAGATACACAGACACACAGGAAACTGCTAGGGAGTCACAGAGTCAACATTTAGGACAAATTAATCCTAATCAATCCTCTTCTAATCAATCCAGTAGGCCTCTCAGAAATAGACAACCACCAAACTGGACTAAAGATTATGAATGTGATATTCTGCCTCGTTGCAGTCAAAATAATGAATCTTTGCTTTCCTGTATCACTTGTGATGATTTAACTGATTCCTATAAGTGTTTTCTTTCTGCCATAGATAGGGAAATAGAACCAGATAATTATATGCAAGCTTCCAAAGACCCTAGATGGGTCACAGCCATGCAGAATGAGATGAAGGCCTTGGAAGCAAATAAAACCTGGGAAATAGTGACTTTACCTAAAGGAAAGAAACCAATAGGGTGTAAATGGGTGTACAAAGTGAAATATAAGGCTGATGGAAAGATAGATAAGTTTAAAGCTAGGCTTGTTGCTAAAGGGTATAGTCAAAAGGAGGGGGTTGATTTTTATGAGACTTTTTCCCCAGTTGTTAAAATAGTCACTATTAGAACTGTTCTTAAATTAGCTGCTTTGAATGATTGGTCTTTACATCAAATGGATGTGGATAATGCTTTTCTGCAGGGAGATTTACATGAGGAAGTCTATATGACTGTACCTCAAGGTTTTGAGCAGAAATCTGATCAGCTCAAAGTTTGTAAACTTCAAAAATCTCTATATGGTTTAAAACAGGCCTCACGCCAATGGAATGAAAAATTAACCCAATCTTTAATCAAGGGGGTTTCCAGCAAAGCAAGTATGATTATGCTTTATTTCAAAAGAAATTTAAAACTGGTATTGTTTTTCTGCTTGCATATGTTGATGACTTGATGATTACTGGTAGTAATGTTCTGATTATAAATGAAGTAAAATCTTTTCTGCACAAAAAGTTTAAAATCAGGGATTTAGGACCCCTAAAGTATTTTCTTGGTCTAGAGGTTTTGAGATATGAACATGGTATAATTCTCAGTCAGAGGAAGTATGCCAGTGAGATTGTTGATCAAACAGGTTTGGATGAGGGACAAGCTGTTACAACACCTATGGAACAAAATTTAAAACTCACAGCACAAGAGACAAGAGATGATCATTATATTGAAGACTTTGGAGTCTATAGAAGACTTATTGGTAAGCTCTTGTATTTGACCTTGACCAAACCTGATATCTCCTTTACTGTGCAGGTATTAAGCCAATTTATACAAGAACCCAAGGAGTCTCACTTGAAGGCAGCATTGCGGCTAGTCAAATATATTAAGGATAGTCCAGGACGTGGGATACATCTCTCATCCCATGGCTCTTTTGACCTGGAATGCTTTTGCGATTCAGATCATGGGAGCTGCACAGATTCGAGGAGGTCTGTGACTGGATTTCTGATCAAGTTTGGAGGTTCTCTTGTTTGCTGGAAATGTAAGAAACAGAGTACCGTTTCTATATCTTCAGCAGAGGCAGAGTACAGGGCTCTAAGAATGGCAGCAGCAGAGATCACATGGCTTGTAGGACTAATAAAAGAATTACAAGTTCATGGCGTTGAACCTGTAAAAGTACATTGTGACAGCCAATCTGCCATTCATATAGCCTCAAACCCTGTTTTTCATGAGAGGACCAAACATATAGAGATAGATTGCCATTTTGTAAGGGAAAAGCTCTTAGCCGGAATGATAATATTCAGGCATGTTAGATCTGAAGAACAACTGGCAGATATCCTGACAAAGGCTCTTGGAGGACCACAACATGAATATATTTTGAGCTAGTTAGGAACCTGTGAATATAGAGTTCCTAACTTGAGGGGGGGTGTTAAACATATTCATTGTTGTGATTTAATTGGGTAGTTTAGAATCTTGGGCTTTCTTGTAATTTTGTTAGATTCTTAGTTGAGTTCCCGTGCCTATATATATTGGGCTTGTAAGACGGATGAGAAGTAGCAGTGTTAATAATACATGGTATTATTCAGATAATTGGGCCCTCTTGTTTTACAGCTCAGTCAGAAGCTAAAATATACAACCGGGAAGTTATACCATCATATATTGAGTCACCCTTCATATAAACATAGAAAATAAGCTTCAG
The DNA here is from genome assembly GCF_004799145.2 of Neltuma alba. Lineage (NCBI taxonomy): Eukaryota > Viridiplantae > Streptophyta > Magnoliopsida > Fabales > Fabaceae > Neltuma > Neltuma alba. The sequence goes on from NW_021633499.1 coordinate 223,356, forward strand.
AGGTGATTTTCATGGGCAATTATCGATCACTTGATCGATCATCCATTTATCGATCAAGTTATCGATAAAATACATCCTCTGTTATGCTCTGTTCTTCGTTCAGCTCTGACATAGGTTCGGTATTTCTCTAATATCTCTCAAACCACAAATCCGTTTGAGGTGAAACTTGATTCATATGAAACTAGACTCAGAACACGGTTCATGGACACCAAAATCAACTTTAAAGATTTTCATATGAGGGAGATATGGTGCTCGAAACATTGAAGTAAGGATTAACGCCTTGATTCCGACCTTCAGTCACTGTGATGAAGATAACTTTGTAACTACAATGATTTTTGGGGTAATTCCTATTGCATTAGAAAGTAGACTCAAAGAGCTTTCTGGGGATAGGTCATTTGAAAAATTTGGAGTTGAATTGGAAGAGTTATGATCACTCAAAGTTGGCCTTCGTTCTGCTTGAATCAGAATTCGAATTTATTGAGGCAAAGACCAGAAGTTCTACATTGATTGATTAAGCTCTCGAGCAACATACTACTCAAACATGTTATTGAGTAAAAGCACTAGAAGAAATGAGGAAATGAAAAGCCATTATCAGATGTTACTCGAGCCTAATCAAGCAACTACATACTCAATCATTTTATCGAGTTCCTGGTACTATCTCTTCAATTCTTCTCTTTTATTTTCATATGCATTATTGAGATTTTATAACCTGTTGGATAAATGGTTTTCGGATAACATTATGGATAAATGTATTTATCGATCACTTGATCGATAAACAAGGTTAACATTATGGACAAATAGGCATTTATCGATAACATGATCGATAAATAGATTATCGATGAGAAGACAGATAAATGGTAAGGCGGTCTACTCATTCTATGTTTTGCTTTAGTCTCCATTTATCGATCACCTTATCGATCAGTCATTTATCGATAATATGATCGAACATTGCTTCATAGCTCTGCATGCAGATAATTATTTCAGTAGCTTATCGATAATATGATCGATCACCGCACGTCATGTTTACCTTGTTTTCACATAACGTGATCGATAAATCAACCTTTTGGTTTTACAAGAATAGATCTCTTTATCGATAATATTATCGATCAACCTTTTATCGATCACCTATTCGATCAACTCACATAGCCTGTGTTTTCACTAAATATACTTTTGCTTATTGTTTATCGATAAGGTTATCCATCATTCATTTATCGATAATGTGTTCGATCATCAATGACTAAAGTTTCATTTCTGTAACACTTGGATTATCGATAATCTGTTCGATCAACAAGTGTTCGATCACTTGTTCGATCTTGAAACGTTTTCCATTTTAAACATCAGTCGACTATGATGATTCTTAAAATCAATGATCTATTTTCTTTCAAGCTTTTCTCAGCCTTCTTTTTACGCATAACTCTCTATTAAAAGGATACGAAGGCAAACGTAACTTGAAAAGGTTTATTCTTGCATAAATCATTTTTGGGTCACTGTATTCATGCTTCATCATTTATCGACCATTTGTTCGATCATCATATGATCCATAATCTATTCGATAATTGCATCTATCTGCTATATCTTTTCTTCATGTAATTAATCGATAATATAATCGATCAAAGCTTTATCGATCAAGACATCAATCAAGTAAGTTCATCTTACTTTTTGAATATCTGAATATCTGATTACTGATTCCATGTTTTCCAACTTATTGTTTCTAAGATTATCAGATACTTATCACTTGATCTGAGGAAGATTATTTTAGGTAAAGAGCCACAATGAATTTATGAGGTGAAGAATCGACTTTAGTCAGAAGCTTCCAACGGCTAGTTTCAACGGCCATATTCTTCAAGCCAAACGGGAAGAAAGTGCTCAACGGTCAAGTACCCAATATCATCTATAAACAGAAGAGCATTCAAAACAAGAGAAGAGAAGAGTCTGAGCTTACAACATCAAGTGCTAAAATGCCGAAGCAACATATTCTCATTTAGAGCTCCGAAAGAAAACTCCCTGTCTCTGTACTTCATAGATTAAAACTTATGTATTCGTAAGATAGAGAGGAGAGTTTCCCAAACGTGCTTAAGAGTCGTCTATCACTTCTTTGAGAGAAGAAATATTCAATCTTCATTATCATTATTAGATTGTATCCTTACGGTGAGTAAGGGGGAGTATTTACCTCGGTGTGAGGTTACTGTTGAATAGACTGGTTAGTCTAAGGATTGTAAGTGGCAACACAAGTGCCCGGATCAAACTTGTGGTTGTAGTGGTTCTCAAGTACCCGTGTTAAACTTAAGGGAGATAGTCGATTGAAAATCTTAGGGGGAGCCTGGGGACTGGACGTAGGTCGGTGAGGACCGAACCAGGATAAATCACAGTTTGCATCTTCTCTTCCCTTACCTTTTTATATTTCCAACTAAACCATTTTACTACTGTGATTATACTTATGTCGATTCATTGTTTTTATATTCAGAATTTCTTATGAATTTAATTATATTGTGAAAAGGTTTTATTTTAATTAACACCCAATTCACCCCCTCTTGGGTGATCAGCCATTCTAACAATTTAAAAAAAATACTTATGGTCTGAGTTATGATCTGAGAAAATTCATAGATTTCCACAGAATTAAACAAATTTTATGGTATAAATAGATGAATTTTTGAAGTTCAGGCTTGGATAAAATGCTCCAATCAAATGTTAAATAATTAATGTCCCTTAATTAGGAGACAAAGCTAGAAAATATCTTAGATATTTTGAGAAAGACAAGTTCAACTTGAATTCTCTTCTTCTTTTCCATGTGCTTCATTTATGGGGGTGATGAGTCATCATATAAGTTACTAGAAGATATTTTATCAGCAGTAGAAAAATGAGAATGCAATACGGGTAGATGTTACACAGTTCCCTATCTACCTAGTAGAGCAAAATTTCTACCATGTCACTCAATAAGGTTGACTAATTAGTCAATAGTGTTGACTAATAAGGTAGCACCATATATGTGCCTTTTATTGGCCAATATCAATTATTTAAAATACCTAGAGATCTCAGAAAATTATGAAAAATTAAAGAAATTCATTGAGGAATTACGGAGATTTATAAAATTATTTCCAACCCTAAATGATGAGAAGGTTAGCGGTAATTGAATTTAAAGCTAAACTAATATCAATAGATTGTTTGTTTTTACAGAAACAGCTATTTAAAGGGTTATAGGGGGAGAAAAATTATGAAATTAATCAGGAAAGTTCCCTTTACTGAGATATAATTAATGGTGATCTGATATGAGAATTTTGAGATACTAGAATTTTTTGGCTATCAGATAAAATAAACCAATATTATATTAAGACTCAGTGGACTGTTGGGACAACCGGAGTGGTAAAAATGTTTGACAGAAGGTCAAAGACACATGTCATGGCCAAATTGGCTAAGAAAGGGAAAAAGAAAATAAAAATAAAAATAAAAATAAAATAATAAATCAAGTTAGATTAAAATCTAATTAGGGTTAAGTAAGATGATTATGGTTAAGTCATCTTCCATAAGATCTTGACACATGGCAAACATGGTTCATTAGATGGCTAGGATTTAACCATCTATCTTTGAAAAGTCAAAAGTTTCTAGAAGGGTAATTAGCCAAGTTAATCAAGAAATTAAGAGAGTTAATCTTAATTAAAGCCTAATTAATCTTAATGGACAAGAAGAGATGACATAAGCCCTAATGACTCACCATCCAAGTGTCAACATATTAAGCCACATAGCATAACATTTGTACATGTGGAAAGAGGTAAAAATTAGAAGGCCAAGATCAAGTCTTACGCAAAAAGAGCATATGTGGAATTAGTGAAATATGAAGCTTATAAATACCCCCGACATGTTCATTTTATGCAAGGCCATTCAAGTAGGGAAACTCTTGCAAAATTTCCTTTAGAGAGAGAAAGAGAAGAGTTCTAGTGAAAGGAAGTCACTCGGAAGCAAGGTAAGCTTATACAACTCTTCTATTTCGAGTTATAATGGTTATATGTTGGTTTTATGCTATTTTGATGATGATGGAAAGTCATTTTCCTATGGGGAAGTGCTGCCCAAATTTTATCAAAATGATAGGGAATGGTTTAGATGAAGTATGATTAAGATTAGGCATGGTTAAATGTTAAGGATTAAGTGATCACATGTTAGTTTTGTTGAAAATCCTTTTTCCTATAATTATATATAGTGTTTGGCCAAGTCAAGTTCAATGGGAAGGGATTGGATTTTCATAAAACTAATATGATAAATGGATTCGACATGGAAAATTATGTAGGAAAGGCCTAAGAAAGTTCAAGAATCAAGGCTAGAAAAATAAACCCTAAAAGTCAAGAAAAAAGGGGTTTAAGGGGTTATGTTAAGTTATGGAGTTGAAGTAAAGCTTAATGTTATGTCATTGGTTGCCTAATAGGCTATACACAATAAAGGGGCAAAGATCTAGTCAAGAAGAGAAATTTAAGGAAGGAAAGCTAACAAGGTAGCTTTTGCATTCTATTGCTTGTTAGAGTTACTATACATTGTATGTTCATTGCTATGTGTTATGATGTTATGCCATGATGCCTCCATGCATGTATACCTTGGTTTATGCAAGGTTGAGATGATATGTTATGTTATGATGTTAAGTTTTTTCATGGCAAGTACATAATACTCAAGTATGTATGTATGCATATAGCTTGAATTACATTGTGATGTGTAACCATAGTAATGTATGCAATGTGCCACTAAGATTCCCCAAGAATCTTACCTCAATATTTAAACAAACCCTAGGGCCTTCAACCTCTAAGAGCAAAAGAAAAGAAGTGGCTATAGTAGAGAGTTAAGTTTGCCTCAAGAAGAAGAAGAGGAATGAAGAAAAACCTTATGTTGGATGAATGTAATTAAGAGTATGCTTTAAGGTTTGAAGTTATGGGTATATGCTAGCTTATGTGTTAACATGTGAAAGCATGCTAGTGTTGTCCAATATGCATGATTATATGGTAGGAGAATTAGTATGTAAGTAATCGTTCAAGTAAGACAATTTATCCTTTCAAGGGGGATAAAAGTCAACATTACAGACCTAAACCTCGACTAAAGTCAAATTAAGCAATCAAGTGAGTTATGCTATGGCATTTGGTGAACAAATAGATGGGATTTTTCTCTTTAAGATGAGAGTTGGTTCACCTGAATCTGATAACCACACAAGAAGTTATGCTCTTCCAAAATTGGGCTAAAATAAGTGGAAAATGGAAAAATGACCATATGAACAGTAAGTTTTTAAAAGAAAACTGGGCTTGAATTTCAAAGAAATCAGCCCAAAACTATTTTTGCTCAAAATTTTGTCCAAAGATCTTTCCATAGAACTTGGAATCACTCAATTTTGATTTTTCTACAATTAGTTATGAATTTTCAAAGTTTGCCACATTTTTGGGTTACAATGAATAGTAATCCGCAAAAGAAAATTTTCAAACTTGATTTTTCATAACTTGTAGTCTTCAAAAGTGATTCCAAATGCTTCTACATGGTAAGTTAATTGGTATAAACATAAGGTGTTATGCTATCAGGGTAGTGCCTATTTAGACTGTGAAGCCGAAACAGATCAAGGGTAAGGATCTACTAATCAAGAAGAGACCCTTATTGATAAAGAAAGAGTTTAGAGACTACGATAGCATCCTAAGGGAGCTAAGAGAGCTACGGAGGCATATAGACCAAACCTAGAATCAGTATAGTATTGCCTATTTGGATGTTCTCCTTTATGTTAGATTATCATACAATGAAGTCATTGAGGAGAATCTAAATACTGATAATGCTCTTTAGACCTGAGCACTGATGGAGATTTTACCAAGAACCTGAGTTTGGCAGACATAAATCTGACAACTCTACAAATCCTCTATGCCTAGTGATTTTGATCAGCTGCTCGACAACCTAGAACTTTTTGTAGTTAACCTGTTTCCCTCTTCCTCTGCTGAATTGTAAATATAGAATAAATATATACTATGCTAACTGTGGTAGGCTGTGACCTTACTTTTTGTTAACTGTGCTGTTGTATATATAACTGAAAAGGTAATATGAATAGTGTTTATGTAAATTAATGATTCTGTTCCTCTCAAAATGGTAAGAAGAAGATGAGGATCAAGAAGTAGGAGACCTGGTATAAGGAGAAAGTCGTCAAGACCCCCCGTTGATCCGATTGAGTAGATAACGAAAAGGTTGGAGGAACAGCAAAGGAATATGGCTGAGATACAAGCCACACAAGTTAGGCAGGAACAAGAGAGGGATGTTGCTATAGCTACAACGGTAGCAGCAGCAGCACTGACACGGTTACAACAACCCGGGCAAGGAATAGCTGAGACAGCCTAGTCCATACCACCACAGCAACCACAGGAAACCGCTCCTTTGAGACCTCAACCTGTTGCAAAACCTGATACGCTGTAGCAGTGGATTGTTAAGTTTGGTAAACACAACCCTCCTACTTTTGAAGGAACTTTTGATGTGCAAGTAGCCGAGGACTGGATAACCCAGCTAAAGAAGATCTTTGTTATTTTGGAATATTCGTCTGAGAGAAAGGCTTAGATGGCAATATATAAGCTAGAAGGGGAAGCAGATAGATAATGGAAGAACATCGAGCTGGTCCTCCAGGCCAATGAGACCCTAGTCACATGGGAAGTGTTTAAAGACTAGTTATTCCTGAAATATTTTCCCCGATCTATGAGGGATGAGAAAGAAGCAAAGTTCCTCACCATAAGGCAAGCAGCGAACGAACCCTTTGACGAGTACTTGGCAAGGTACATTAAATTATCCAGGTACTCCACTTATCTCCAGCACATAAATGACGAGCACTGGTTCACAGAGAAAATGATTAGAGGGCTGAAGCCTAAGTTGAGAGAGAAGATAGCCCCGAGACAGCTTGAAGTTTTCAATAAGATAATAGAAGTCTGTTGTATCACTGAGAATAGCCAGAATCATGCTGAGCTGGCTAGAGCAACCTCGCGAGTCGAGAAGCCAGGGGCAAGAGCGGGTCAAGAAGGTATTCCTTTCGGCAATAGCCAGAAGAAAAGGAGATTGAACTAGAGTAGGAAGTCGAGGTGAGGAGCTTGATGAGGAGGCACAGAGAATCTCTGCCAGTGAGAGGAGAATGTTCGCTAAGGGAAGGAATGCTAGCATTGTGGCCACAATCACAGAGATAGGCCGTGCATGATGGGTCAAAGCATGTGCTTTAGGTGCGGATGACCCGGACACTTTGCTAAGGAGTGCCTGTAAGGTGCCGACAGTATAGGAAGACCTCAAGCACAGGGCAGGGTGTTCGCCCTCAGTTCTGGAAGAGGCTCGTAAGTTGCCCGAGATGATCCAAGGTACGATTACTGTGAATGCTACCTTGTGGATGCTTTGTTTGACTCGGGTGCCAGCCACTTGTTTACATCATATGATTGCGCTAGGCACTTAGGTCTTGTTGTCGACACATTACTGTATGATTTGTGTGTTTCCACTCCCATGAGAACAAAAATTTTAACTTTTGTTGTTTGTTTAAACTGTATTGTCTAGTATGCCCACTGTTGCACTACGTTAGACCTAATATGCATGCCTTTCTGTGATATTGGTATTGTCCTTGGTTTGAACTGGTTACCCTCCCAAAATGTTCTCCTTGACTATAAATACAAAACACTGATCCTTCCTACCTAAGAGTTAACCCGATGGTAGAAGTGAAGTTGAACATGATTTCAGCAGCTTGAGCAGATAAATGGTTGAGACAGGGTTGCCAGGGTTATATGGTATTCTTCTCGGTAAAAGTAGAGACAGAAGAAGGGATTTCAGATATCTCGGTAGTTTGAGATTTCCCTAAGGTATTTCTGACGGAGATTAGCAGATTACCCCCTAAAAGGGAAATTGAATTTGCTATTGACCTGGTGCGTGGAATGAATCCAATTTCAAAGGCTCCGTATCAAATGGCTCCGAATGAGATGGCTGAGCTGAAAAAGCAACTAGAGGAGCTCTTAGAGAAAGGGTTCATATGCCCCAGTGTATCTACATGGAGTGCACCAGTGTTATTTGTGAAGAAAAAGGATGGTAGCTTGAGACTGTGTATCGACTACTGTGAGTTAAATAAAGTAACGATTAAGAATAAGTATATGTTGCCACGAATTGATGATTTGCTAGATCAGTTAGCAGGAGCCATTGTGTTCTCAAAGATTGACTTAAGATCGGGATACCATCAATTAAGGATTAAGGCAGAAGATATCCCGAAGACTACCTTCCGAACAAGTTATGGGCATTACAAATTTCTGGTGATGCTATTTGGTTTGACGAATGCACCTGTTATATTTATGGACTACATGAATAGGATTTTCCAACCATATTTGGATCATTTGTAGTGGTATTCATTGATGATATCCTGGGGTATTCTAAATCACCAGAGGAACATGAACGGCATCTACGGATTGTATTAGGCACATTGTGGGAAAAGCAATTGTATGCTAAATTGAGCAAATGTGAGTTCTGGCTAAATGAGGTAAGGTTCTTGGGCCACGTAATTACCTGAGATGGAGTAGCAGTGGACTTAAGTAAGGTAGAGGCTGTATTGAATTGGGAGCAGCCCAAGATAGTAACTGAGGTGAGAAGTTTTCTGGGACTAGGAGGGTACTATAGGAGGTTTATATGAGATTTCTCCTGGATTGCCCTATCACTGACTAAGCTCACTCGGAAGAATCAACCGTTTAAATGGGATGCCAAATGTGAGGCTAGCTTCCAGGAGTTGAAGCAAAAGTTGACCTTGACTCCCGTACTGATAATTCTCGATCCGTATACAGATGCGAGTAAGCAAGGATTGGGATGTGTGCTGATGCAGTAAGGTCGCGTGGTCGCTTATGCCTCACGACAGTTAAAGACTCATGAGGAGAACTATCCCACTCATGATCTTGAGTTGGTAGCGATTGTTTATGCCTTGAAGATTTGAAGGCATTACTTGTATTGGGTAACTATTGACCTGTATTGTGATCATAAGAGCTTCAAGTACCTACAAGACCAAAAAGAACTCAACATGAGATAGAGAAGATGGATGGAATTGCTCAAGGATTATGACTATCAAATTAAATACCATCCAAGGAAAGCAAACATAGTAGCAGATGCATTAAGCCAGAAGATGGTGCAAGTGGCATCGTTGATGATAAGGGAATAAGAGTTGATCGAGAATATCTAAGATTGGGATGTCACCAACCAGATACGAGTGATGGCGGGCCAGATCAGTATTGCAAAAGCAGAACCACAGATCATTGAACAGATCAAGAAGGCCCAACAAAGAGACCAACTGGCCGATATTTTGAAAGCCAAAGTGCTGAGAAATGACACGAGAGACTTTGAGATAACTCAGGAAGGGATCCTGAAGCATAAGGGAAGGACTTACATTCCCCCAAATTCAGAAGTTAAAAAGAAAATCTTGGAGGAGGCACACAAAAGTCAATGCACCATACGTCCAAGCATGTCTAAGATGTATTGAGATCTTAAAGAATCGTTCTAGTGGCCTGGTATGAAGAAAGATGTGACAGACTACGTGTCAAAGTGCCTCACATGTCAGAAAGTAAAGAGAGAACACCAAAAACCATCAAGATCCCTGCAACCATTGAGTATTCTGGAATGGTAATGGGAAAACATTTCCATGGACTTTGTAATGGGACTACCTCGCACATCATCAGGTTATGACGCGATATGGGTGATTGTAGATCGGTTGACTAAGTCAGCTCATTTCTTAGCCATCAAGAAAGATTACTAACCAGAAAAGTTAGCACGGATATGCATCCGAGAAATTGTGAGGCTGCACAGAGTACCTGAGACGATTGTCTCTGATAGGGATACAGGATTTCTCTTTAGATTTTAGAGAGCGTTACAGGAAGCCATGGACACTAAGCTAAGTTTCAGTATAGCTTATCACTCTCAAATTGATGGGTAGATAGAATGTACTATTTAAATGTTAGAGGATATGCTACAAGCTTGTGTCTTAGATTTCAAAGGGAACTAGGATAAGTACTTACCATTGGCAGAGTTCGTCTATAATAATAGTTACCATTCCAGTATCCAAATGGCTCCTTATGAAGCGTTATACAGGAGGAAATGTAGATCCCCATTGTGTTGGACGGAATTGGGAGAAAGGAAGATATTTGGTCCCGACTAGGTAGAGCTGACCTCAAAACAGATAAAAATGATCCGACAGAGGCTGCTTACGACGCAAAGTAGATAGAAGAGTTACACCGATATACGAGGAAGGCCTCTGGAGTTTGAAGTTGGAGATCATGTTTTTCTGAAATTTTCTCCAACTACGGGTGTAGGAGGATCGATCAAGGCCCGTAAATTGATGCCGAAATTTATCGGACCCTTCCAGATCTTATCCAGAGCTGGCCCGATAGCTTACAGATTAGCCCTACCCCCTAATCTAAGCCAAATTCATGACCTTTTCCATGTTTCTCATTTAAAGAAATATCAGCCGGATCCCTCATATGTCTTAAAGTACCAAGACATAGAGCTGTGAGATAACCTCACCTTTAAGGTGAAACCAGTAAAGGTGATAGATCGGCAGATTAAGCAGCTGCGGAATAAGACTATTCTGATGGTCAAAGTTATTTAGAGGGATCTGACTCAAGAAAAAGCTACACGGCAAAAGGAGGACAACATGAAGGCCAAATACCCAAAATTGTTTAATTAAGGTATGTTTTTAGATTTCGAGGACGAAATTTATTTAAGAGAGGGAGGAATTGTCACATCCCAAAAATTTTCACCTGACTATAGGGAATCAAAAATTGGGATGAGGGTCAATGTAGGCACTAGACAGGAAGATGAAACAACTTTTGATGTGAAACCCTGATAAGGTCCGAACTAGCATTTTTATAATCATCGGTCTAGGAAGGGCAAAACAGAAAAATTTGAGAAAAATTCTAGAAAATTCCCAAAAATGGGAAAATTATAAATTGGAAGTTTTGGAAACTCAGTTTAGGCTCAAAAGATGAATTTACAGTGAAAGCAAATTATTATGGAATTTCCCGTAGACAAAGGTTTTTCAGGAAAATATTGAAAAATCATAGGAAAATAATTATTTAAGTAGTTCAAGGCCTCAATAAATTTGGGAGAAGTATGGATAAATCATCTAAATATTTATTTGAATTTATAAAATTGGTTTTAGGTCTTGGAATCTCAAGAACAAATTATGGGGAATTTATTTTCCCTTCGATTTACCAATAAAGGCCTAATCGAAGAAAATTCAAAATAAATACCTAGAGGTGGCAAAAAATTATAAAAATTTTCAGATCATATTCTCATGTTAAAAAGTGAATTATCATGGAGAGAAATAAATTTTTGGAGGTCTGAAAAAATTATGGAAGGTTACTAATGAAATGTAACTGATAAAGTTTCAAATTAGTTTGAGATAGGGATTTGGTTTGTTGGCTGTCTTTTTGGACTAGTCCAAACCTTTTGTGAGGCCATCCAATAAGGGTCCAATTTCATGCAATTTCCAGGCTCCTCTATTTTTAATTAAATAAATACAAAATTAAGGGATATTTGTGTGGAATAATCTAGATTAAGGCCAATTGGAGTGATCTGATTATTTTGGCACTTGATGACTGCCACATACACCCCTTGAGGTGTCCAATTTCATCCAAACATGGAGGGGTAAGGGCAGATGGAATTTTTCTATAAATACCCCCTTGGAAAATACAAAAAAATGTTGGAAAAATAGAAGAAAAAAAACAAGGAGAGGTTCTGCCATTTTGCTTCTAGCACACATCAACCAAAATTTCTAAGTGTTTTGGGCAAGGAATCACTCAGTTTTTATTAAGGGAACATCAAGGTATGTCTAAGCCTCCTTATCCCTAAGTTCTACAGTAGTTTGGTTGAGGTTCTTAGCTTGAAAAATTAAGGAAAATACTGCCAAAATTTTGTTAGACCTTGTGATGCTTAAGGAAGGATAGAAACCTTGATAATCAAGTGGAATAAATAAGATTAAGCGGTGTATGGTTGAGTTTTGGAAGAAAATCAAAATTAGGTTATACAGGGGAGGTTCGGCCAAACCAAGTTCATGCAGGAGCTGATTGTTTTGACTTGATTTGATTATTCCAATGGCTTTCAAACATGTTTTTGTGTAGGGATATATTATTGGGAAGTGTTTAAAATCATTGGAATCAAAAATAGAATTTTTAGAAATAAATACCCCCTATTCAGCCAGTCACTGTTCATGGGGGAGGGGTTTGAATTTCAAAAATCTGATTACACCATTGGATTCCTCATGAAAAATTATGGAGGATTGAGCCATGAGGTTATTGATTCTAAAGGAGGAATCATTTGGTTAAAAATCAAAGAAAAAGAGGGGAATTATTGAGTTAAAGTTTAAGAGTTGCATTGAAGTGTTTAGTGATTAATATAGCGTATGTTTATGCTTGGTTTCATAGGCATTGTGAGGAGGAACTAAGAGGAAGCTTTGTTCTTGAAGTAACCAATTGGACAAGTATTAAAAAGATAGCTTCCAATAATAATTTGATTGTTAATCTTGCTTGTTTAATGTGATTTGTTGTTTGCTTGGATGGAGGAACTTCTATTATGGCACGGATTGGTTGAATAACATTAGTTTATGCTTTGGCCAAATGCATTAAATTATGTCATTATGGAAGTGTTGATATTTCTCTTTTAGCGTGGCATTAAGTATGATTCTATGTGGTTGACTATGCCTTGAGGTATGACAACATGTCACATGATAACTTACTTGATTTGCATGATAATTGTAATTCAAATGCTACTGAGATTTTCATAAAATCTCATTCTCCCTATGTCAAATTATGTCTCAAATAGGGAATAGCTCAACTATGGAGCAAGGAAAAGAGTTGATCTTGGGATAAAGGAGTTTTAGTAACATTGTATTATGGTGAATTGTTATGCAATGTGTAATGAACCTTACGTTATGGTTGTATTTAGATATGGATGATGTTATGACATGTATTATACTTTACCCTCATGCCCTAATATTGAAATTATGCATGGTACATTAAGGAAAGAATGTGGAAAAAGAAAAAAGGGAAATAAATTAAAGAAAGAGACAAGTAGGGGATAGAAATTCCCTAAATAATGCCAAGCTTGTGGCACATAAAATAATAAGCAATTTTTGGAATTTGGGCATGAAATTTTACAGGCTTATAGATCTTATTTTTAGCTTTAAAACAACTGATAAAACATCAAATTTGGAGTTTTGTGCTAAGAGCTATGCCCTTCCAAAGTTGGGCAAAAATACTGAAAATTAGAAAATTGACCAAATAAACAGTGCATCTTGTTGAATTTTCTGGTGTTTTCCTGGATAGAATTGAGTCCAATGAATATTTTTTCTCTATAGAAATCTTAGAAAACTTCGTGTGAAAATTGGAATCACCTTGTTTTGATTTTTCTAGAATTAGTTATGAATTTTCAAAGTTGGCCCATTTTTGGATGAACAGTGTACGGATAGAATTAAAGGCAAAATTTTAAAGTTAAGACTTTTCATCCAGAAACACTGCGAAACACATTATAGTGGTTCCAATTAACATATAATGGGTTATAAAGAGAGGTGTGACAGGAAGCAACTAGAGGTATAGGCGAGGATAGCCTAGTAGCCCTCTTATTGATTATATTTGATGAAGTCCTGTTAGAATAGCTGGAGGCCACAAGACTTCGTCGTATGTGTTACTCTTATGGATTGATTATGTGTATGACTTATGAGCTGGGTTGAGCACCCTCTGTTTCCTATGCCCTAAGTCTTTGTGGGATAAATATTTATAATACAGTCGTATCTGGGTATGTCACAAATGATCGATTGAAAGAAATTCTGGCTCATGAAATGGCTGGGACGAATGCTTGTAATTTTTATATAAGATATTTATCAAACCATAATTAAATACTTAATTACTTAGAACATTTATTATATTGATATTTTTGTTTGGCTAATTACGTACCTTTACAAAAATTTCATTAATCCTGGTAGCCTTGATGAAAAGTTTAGGTTCATCAATCCCCATACCTTTACCGACCACAGCCTTGATACGAAGCAAGACTTATTGAGGGATTTGACTGATATCTTCATTTCAAGGGCAGGAAAAAATAGGGACACTTTCTTTTTGGTACCTTATTGCCATGGGTAAGTATTCTAAATTTTCTTAAATTTTTTTATTTTTTAATACTTTCTAATTGTTCTTATTGTCTTTATTGTATTTAGGGAACACTGGATGCTGATTGTTGTCAATCTCGTTAAGCAAAAAATTTGGTATTTTGATTCTCTTAATATTTGACCAATTGACCATTTATATAATCACTATTTAATAGGTATCTTGAACGTATTTTATTATATTGAATTTAATTTCTCTTTTATCTAATTTTTGACAATCACTAACATTTAATTTCATTGTATTCTCAAAGCTCTATGGCTATTTTGCATGGATCAAGGCTTAGCATGCCTCCCAGTCAAAGGCAGCCTATTTGATTCCATGTTCCCACAGAAAAAAGTAAAGGTATTCATCACCATTAACTATTCAACTAAATATAGTTTATCATTATATCATCAGTAATATATTTTCCTTTCCCTTTCTTTATAGTGCCCATTGTAACTAGATAAGAGCTTGGATTGTGGATATTGTGTCATGAAGTTCACGAAAGAGATACTTATGCACAATATTGACATAATCCCTACTAAGGTAACATGTATTTATTCAAAATTCAATTTAAACTTATTTTAATTTTATATTTATACCTAACATCATCAATTTCTTTGTTTTTTGCATACAATACTTTACGAATACATATTGCATGCAATATTCATCCAATCATATGGAAGAAATTACAGAAGAGTTGGTAATGGCATTATACCATCAATGGCCACATAATAGATAGACAAGAAGATTGGTATTTATCTTCTTTTTTTGGGTTATATTTGTCACGGTTCAATGTGTTGTGCTTTTGGTTTTGATACTTGGACAATTTTGTTATGATTTTTGTAAATAGCCAATTTTGGTTTTGGTTTAGTACTTAACAAATTTTGTTTTGCTTTCTCTTAACCAAGTTTCTTTTTATATACATTGTATGACTTTTGATTTCTTAAAATATAATGTTAATTTCTATTTCTAATTTCCTGGCTAGGTTGATATATATATATATATATTGTTTTGTTGCTCCTTTTTGTTTTCAAAACACAGGAGAGGTTGCTAAAAAAGTAGCTAGCAGCCACCTTTTTTTTAAAAAAAAAAAAAGGTCTACAATACTTGATAGTTATTTGATATAACCATCAAGTATTTTAGGTATATTTTATGGTTATTTCTAATAACTGTCAAATATACAATATATTTGACAGTTATAGCAAATAACTGTCGAGTATATTGAACACATACTTGATAGTTATTGATCAAAACCATCAAATATAAATATACTTGACGGTTTTGATCAATAACCATCAAGTATTTGGTAACATATGATAGTAAATAACTGTCAAATATTTGATGCAATACTTCACAGTTTTTAACTAAAAACCATCAAGTATTTGGCCACAATACTTGACAGTTTTTAGTTAAAACCGTCAAGTATTGCATCACATATTTGACAGTTATTTACCGTCAACTGTTACCTACACAAATATTTGATACCTCCATATTTAATGGTTATAAACTATCAAGTATGGCCAAAAATAATTGTCAAGTATTTATATTTTTATAGTAGTGATATTTTACACATGAGTAAAAGAGGAAAACACTTGAGTATGAAGACAATAATACATCACACATCACACATCATTATATCTTGATGATCTTATTTTAAGTTGACATCTCCAACATAACTTATACGAAGCTATGGAATGGAACTAGAAACATGTGATTTTGGCATGGAAAGCTCCTTACATATTTGGTCCATGGTTGGGCAAGTACGTGGATTCTCATTCAAGCAAGTAAAAGCTATTCCTACAATCAACATCACATTCTCAACCACTAAGCCTTGAGGATAAGGTATCCTTTGGTCTAACACTTCGTTCAAATCCAAATTGTGAGCAACTGTTGTTGGTGTTGCACCAGAAGATGTTGATAAGAAATAGGACATTATGACATCTCTTGGATGCTTTCCCATGATAATTTCCAGAGCCAACACTCCAAAGCTTTAAACGTCACATTTCTCGGGCACTTCTATTATGTAAGCAAGTTCTATAACAAAACCAAAAAAGATTATCATGAAAAAACATTGTGAATGATAAATTTTTTATTGTTAAATAATGGAAACATGACATATAACACCATGCAAACTCAAAAGTAATGAAAACCGCATAACATAAAAGATCTTTAACCTAGAGCAGCATAGCCAAAGGTGCCAGCAAATGAGGTCCAATTGGTAGAATATGGATACAAAAGCTTGGGTGCCCCAAAGTCAGAGATGTGAGCCTCATAATTCGAGTCTAAAATAACATTTTTGCTTGATAGGTCACAATGAACTATTGGAGGTGAGCATCCATGATGAAGATAGCATGAAGCATTCGCCACACCTTCAACAACTTTGATTCTTTTAGTCCAATCCAATGCAATTGCTTGTATCTCTTCTCTTAGTATCTTGTTCAAGCTGCCTCCTTCCAAGAATTCATAAACCAAAAGGGAGACCTTTGAATGCCAGCAAAACTCATATAGCTTGATGATATTATAATGCCTAGTTTCTGTTAAAGTTCTAATCTCACTCATAAAAGCTTTCTGATGACACATATCCTTGTCTGGTACTGAATGAAGCTTCTTTATTGCCACAACTTGACCTGTGGATAATTATGCTTTGCAGACACTTCTAGATACTCCTTCCCTAATGAGATATTTTTCATTGAACTCCTCTATGGCTTCAATAATGTTTTCATATACTAATTTCCCATCATAACTCCATATAGCAAACAAATTTTGAGTTTGCACTTCTATTTCTTGACTTTTTGTTTTCCTTGCTTTGTGATGGCAAATAACATATGAAATCCCAACAAAAAATGTTGCTAGCATCACAACTCCCAAACTAAAAGATACAATATAGATCAACACTTTCCTGCTCTTGGAATGGCTTGAGTCCAAATTTGTTGTTAGGCAAATTGGTAGGCCAGATAGATCACCACATAAGCCTTTGTTACCCATTAATCTCTCCATTATAGCTATATGAAAGGCTGAAATATTTGAAAGTGGGCCTTCTAATTGATTGTTTGATATGTCAATCATAGCCAAGCTATTCATATCAACAACAAGTGAAGGAATAGTTCCTAAGAAATTGTTATGTGAGAGATTCAACATTTCCAATCAATGTAGCTCTCCAAGCATTGCTGAGATTTCCCCAGTAAATAAATTTCCACTAAGATTAAGAGACTAAAGTTGTTTTAATTGACCAAAACTAATGGGAATGTTAAAGAACTTGTTTCCAATTTTATTCAATTTCCATAATTTGGTCAACCCTCCTAGTTGTTTTGGAATTGATCCACTTAAATGATTGTTAGCTAGACTCAACTCTTCAAGGTTGGTCAACAATCCTGTCTCAATAAGAATGTTTCTTGAAAGTCAATTGTTTCTCAACATAACTTCAATCTTTAATGATAAGTGACTCAATTCCTTTGGAATACTTCTTGTCAAGTGATTCGATGAAAAATCAAGACTTTGTAACTTTGCTGCCTTACTTAGTTCTAGTGGTATGCCCCCAGATATGTTATTATTTGAGATCTTAAGGCTTGTAAGGTTATGGCACTATCCCCATGTGGGTGACAAGTGGCCATAAAGTGTATTGTTACTTACATCAATATAGTCCAAGTATGCATCTATACTGAAAGCTTCTGTGACATTCCCTGTAACTTGATTACTGTCTAGCCTGACTCTTATAAGGCTAGAGCAGTTCTTCAAACTTCTCAGAATTGGACTAGTGAATCGATTGTTATTTACAGAGATATTTGTAAGTAATCCTCCAAGGCAAATGACCTTTGAAATTATTGCTTCCAAGTTGTAAGTTTTCCAACTTCCTAAGGTTATTCATTTCTGGTGGAAGATTGCCGCTAAGTTTGTTTTGAAGCAAATTTAGTATGGAGAGCTTAGTCATGTTGCCAATACTAGAAGGAATAGATCTAGAGAGGTTGTTTGTTCTCAAAACTAGCACAAAGAGCTTTATCAAGTTTCCAATGCTTGAAGGAATAAATCCAGAAAGGTTGTTTTCAAAAAGGTAGAGGTCATTTTGATTGATCAAGTTCCCTATGGATAGTGGGATTGAGCCTGATATTTTATTTCCTAACAACTGCAATATTCCCAAAGAATGGAGTTTCCCTATTTCCTACGGAATTAACCCTGAGATTTGATTAGAATAAAGAAAAAGGTGTTGTAAACTGGATAAGTTTCTGATAGCAATAGGGATGCTACTAGAGAGATGGTTTTCTGACGGTCAAGTTTCTTAAGTCCCTTGATCATTCCAATCCCATAGGGGATAGAACCAGTAAGCTGATTGCCACTAAGTGTTAAGTATTGGATATTAAGCAACCTACCAATTTGTGGAGGAATATGACCAGAAAAATTGTTGTTTGCTAGTTCAACCCATGATAGGTTAGTCAAATTTGCTATAGCGTCAAGAATATGGCCACTAAATGATTATAACCTAAGCCCGTAACACCAATCTTAGTTACTATGTGATCTCATCTGGAAGTGGTCTAGAAAGTTCATTATGACTAAACAAAAGAAAGGTGAGTGAGGAGAGGTTGACAATACTTGTTTGAATGCTATCGGAGAACTCATTATGAGAAAAATCTATATGACTGAGTTTGGATAGCTCACCAACCTGGAGAGGGATATTCCCATAAAATGAGTTCAATTGCATCTGTATGACTTGGAGATGAGGGAAAGATGAGAAATTGAGACTATCAAGTATATCTCTTAGTACAAAATCTGGAAGAGATATATTGGAAATGGAGTTGAGCTCATTGCATGCGATTCCAACCCATTTGCAAGGATGACTGTCATTATCCTTCCACAACGATAACACAATTTGGCTTTAGTGGTCAAGGCCAGCTTTCCACTTGAGCAGAGTATTTGCTTCACTGTTTAGTAAGGTCATGAAAGAAGAAACAAGAGATGGGAACATTTTTAAAGAGCCAACTAAAAGCACCCACTAAAGTCTTAGCTTCTCAGAAAATTGAGACTTTCTGAATAGGAACTCCATGGCTATGAAGGAAATTTTAAACGAATTGAGAATGGTGTAAATGCAATGCATACTGAGAGGTATGTATAAGGAGACGAATTAATAGTCATTTATTCACTGAATTGACATTCTTGAAAACTACGCCTCTACATGCACACAAATTAGATGATTAAGATATTTAAAATAGTAAATTATTTATAATGATTCAAATTTGTTCACCAAAATAGCGTATGATAGACAAATCAACAACATGCGTGACTATACATGTAGTCAAGCTAATTGTGGACTTTTCTTGTGACTTGCAAGTTGGATCAACTTATCAAAAAACCAGCTTAACAGCTAATCACGTTGCTATAGAAAATAAAAGTTAAAGACTTTCAAAAGTAAGAGTGGATGGACTGTTTTAATTTACTATAGGGCCAATGAGTTAGGGTGGAGGGGCCATTTTAGTTAACGATTGAAACATTTGGGCCATTCGAGAGAGACCTCATTCGAAGAGAAATTCTTGGAGGTTAAGTTGTAAATTGACAAAGTTTGTGCTGTAACTACTAAGTATCAATATTTGAAAAAGTTTATTTATAATTCCAATAAGTTTATTTGTTATTAAATCGATAGTTTCATTGTCAATCAAAGAAGTTTCTTTGTCGAAAAAATTACAGAGTTTTAGAAATAATATTAAATTGGCAAATACGTTAGATATATTTATAAATAACTTACATATGGTATGATCCTATTTATTAAACATTTCTAACATCTTTCACATATACTAAGAAAAACTTTAAACTATATTAGCTCTCCATTAAAATATAACAATTTTCTATCTTTACCCTTATTTAATATATACACCTTACAAAAAAAATAGTTATATACAATAATATAAATTAAGAAGAAAATAATACATTTATGGTAACAATTTAATGAAGTGACTCATAAATAAAATCAAGAAAAACATTTTCTCCTTGTCTTATAGAAAGAACCAAAGGAGTATAACACTACTAGAAAAAAGACTTTTAACGTCACAAAATAACCGCGGTTAAGCAAAAAAACGATGTGGAAAAAAGGCGGTGGCATTTTTTTAAATAAGTTGAATGAGTTTTGATTATCCACGGCGGTTTTTAAGAAAACCGTCATGGAAAGTTTGCAAATAACCCTACAGCACCTTCGTGTTCCATCATTTCTTTCTCGTTTCATCAATGCGCCGTGGTCCCCCTCTGTCCCACCACCAAGAAACTTCAATTACTAGCCATTCCCCCCACTCCCCCACCGTTAAAACTCCTCCATTTAGCTTGTGAAAAGTTTGCAAATAACCCTACAGTGCCTTCGTGTTCTGTCATTTCTTTCTCGTTTCATCAGTGCGCCGTGGTCCCCCTCTGTCCCACCACCAAGAAACTTTGATTACTAGCCATTCCCCCCACTCCCCCACTGTTTAAACTCCTCCATTTAGCTTGTGGTGTCTTGCCACCGTCAGTCGCCGTTCGCTGCTGTTCAAACGCCCCTCATTTTGCATTTGAATCATCTCTATCCTGTGAGTATCCTCTTCTTTCATTCTTTTCAATTTTTCTTGGTTTGTTGAATGTTTTGATCATGAAAATCTGTTGTATTTCCAATGGGTTTGTTAGTTTTATATTGTGATTGGCTTGTATTGTTCATTTTGTGTTTTTTATGTGCTTGAACCGTTGATTGGTGGACATTTGATGTGAGAAAACCTTAATTCCTTCTTATATACAGCATTAGAAACATGTTTAAACGTTTGAAGTTGATTAGTTGTGACGTTTTTTATTTTTTTTATAATTTTTTTATATTTATTTCGATTTTTTGGTATTTTTTTTGTAAAAAATATTAGAATTTAGTAATAAATAATCTGTTTATTATTTTTGTTATGAACTTTGATTGATAGTAAAGTGTTGTTTAAAATTTCACTGCAAATGGATATCATTTGTGTTCTCATTTTGGATTTAAAAGTTTTAGTTTTAAGAATCTTTATTAATTGAATTAGTTTGAAATTGAATTTTATTTTTGTTTTATTTGTTATATTTCTTCAAATTTGTTATATTTTTTCAAATTTATCATGTTGAAGTATGTTATGAACAATAGTTTTTTTTTGTTTATTAAAATAATTTTTGTTTAACTATTTCACCATTGAAATATGTTATTTTTACTTTTTTTTATTTGTTATATTTTTGGATTCCTGTTGATTAAAAATTTTGAGATACACAAGTTGTATATGTAGGAATAAAATTAACATGGTTTGTCTTTTAGACTCTAATTGTTTGTGTCCCTTTTGATAACAAAGTTTACTTGTTCGATTCACTCTGTGAAAGTCCATCTGAAGAAACCAAAGATGTCATCGACACGTTAGTTTATATTTATATATTTATTACTTGTGAAGTTTATAAAAACATGCTTTAATATCATTTTCTTTTATACTGTTGATAGGGCTTTTCATGGTTTTAATGTTATGGCGATTAAACAAAATAGACAACTACCAACATGGATTCTTCCAAAGGTATGTTGTTTTGAACTAACTTTTAAACCTTTTTGGATGAATTAAAGTTAATGTTTATAATCAATAATGTCTAATATTCAATTTTATATTTCATTTTGTTAGTATCGTTGTCAACAAGGACATGTTGAATGTGGATATTATGTCATCCGCTACATGAATGACATCATTGAAATAGGAGTGACTGAGAAATTAGACGAGGTAAAGATAAGTTACATTGCATGACATTCTTCAATTCATTTCACATTTTTGACTAAGTTTACTATGTTATTTTTTATTAACAAGTATTTAAAAATACTGCGCCATATCCCATGATGACATCAACTTGATGAGGGACACTTTGTCAACAACATTGGTACAAAATATTAAAACTAGGTCATTTCCCAAAAAATTCATTGTTAGATATTTTCTCTTCGTTCCCTCTTATATATGTTCATGATTTCTATTGTACAGACAGAAGTAGTTACTTTTTTTTTTTTTCAGAATTGCTGGTTCTCTTGGTTCCTAGCCTATACGTGTTCTTTGGTCTTAAGTTCCTCTTAGTTCTATTGGTTTCTCTATTTTTGCTTTGTGTAAAAGAAATTTCAATGCTGTATATATTAACTAACTAATTGATCTTGTTCTGCGTATTCTGCACTGCCTACATTTATTTGGAACTGTAAATTGCAGAGTGTTAAAAATAAAAATCGAGCAGAATTTAAAAAAAAAGATTTTTAGTAGTTGTTATATATATAACCGCCGTTAAAATACTTTTCCATGGCAGTTCCATAAAAAACCTCCGTGAAAAAGTAAACTTTCAGCGGCGCTTTAAATTAAACCATCGTGGAAAGTCATCGTGGAAAGTTGATTTCTTAAGCAACCACCATGGAAATATAACTTTCCACGGTGGTTTCTTAAACAACCGTCGTCGAATTTTAATTTTCCACAGTAGTTGTTTACTTAACTGTCGTGAAAAATCAATTTTTCACAGCGGTTTTTAACCGCCGTGTTTTGTTTGCCTTTCAATGTTGTCTTTATCAACTTCGCCTTCAAAACCGCCATGAAAAACCACTATTAACCGCCGTTAAAAGCTTTTTTTTGGTAGTGTAACTTTCACCAAACAAATTATATATAGAATTTTTTATTTCTACAATGGCACAACTGTGCATCCTTTTTTGTTGGCTTTTTCACTTCTTATCATATATTCTTGTGTGTTTAAATTCGACATAAATTTATTTGTTAATAAATATTATAGTATGAAAGAATGTAATACTTAATTCATATGATATAAAAGTATTATATATGTTGGCACGAAAAAGTGCCATATATTTATTAACACTTAAATCTTTTAATGGATAAAAATATTTTATCTTTGCCCAAAAAAAATCCCCAATGGTCCATTTGCCATTTGGGATCAAAATGAGCAATCTTAATTACAAATTTAATTCATACGAAAACAATTAAAATTTAAATAAAACCGAGCGAACTTAAAATTTGATCCTTCAAGTGAACCCCGTAAAGTTTATATTTTGCTGATCGATCCTAAACTTTGTGATTTGCCTCCTCAATTTTTCTTTCTTGAAAAAAAGTATCATATTATTTTAACTTTCTTTCTCGCTTAGTATTTTAACCTTCTCCATTAAGTTTTTAATACATACTTTACATATAGTCTGAAATCATATTTCATATTGATCTTCATGATATTAACTTTAAAACAATACTCCCCCGGTCCTATTCAATTACTAGTCACACAGTATCTAGGAAAATTATTTATGATAAATTCATATCAAAAACTAAATTCAAAATACACCCCCTACAATCTTGCATATAAAAACTAGTTGAGAAACTTGTTTTCATTTCAAATATAAAATCTCATTTTGTTTTTTTCCCAAATCTTTAGCCAATCAAGCACCTCTCTTAAATTCCATTTATGTGTAGAAAGGACTGGCAAAAAAAAAAAATTACGTGTAGAAAGGGAAGAAGAGAAACAGCGATGGTGCTCTAAGAAAGACTTGGACTTCTAAGGCGACTTGAAACATAACTCTTGAAAGATGGAAAAATCAACTAATGTGTGTGGGAGTCAGGGGCCTATTGAATTAATTGATGATCGATGGTACATCTCGAGCAAATAATGCCAAAATCTGCACTTTTGTCATAGCTAATTAATGATGTGTTCGCATTTTATTTAAGGGAGAAACCATTTTACAAGTATCCGTACTTTTTCTCAATTTTGAATTTGACACATGTACATTTTTTATTAAATCATCATTTAACTTTGCTTTGTTAGCCATGTACTTTAAGAAACACAGTAAAAGGATCAATGCAGGAAATAGCTAGGTTTTGATTTCAACCACAAGAAATATCCAACATAGTGTGTGACTGTGCATGTAGAAGAAATTATAAACTAATTGGGGACCTTTTCCGTAACTTGCAAGCTGGGGCACCTTAACATTTTCTAAGTGGAAGACTTTGAAATGTAGAAGTGGAAGGGCCATTTTAATTAGTGATAGACACACTTGGGCCGTATTATAAGAGAGACTTCATTCTAATAGAACCAGTTCAAACTGCATAATCTCAGTAGGCCACGATATAAAGAATAAACTACTACCTTTATTTTTTAATCCTTTTTTTTTTTTGTGCCTGAGGGAAGAAACTATTGTTGAAAATGCAATTTAATGGCCAATATATCAAATCCGTAACTTTCTTTGTTAAGTTTCTAATACTTACTTTACATAAATTGTGAAATTATATCTAATTTTAATCTTCATGATGTTAACTTTCACTATCAAAATATTGACTTTCAATGAGAACTCTAAAATGTCACTGCTGAAACTTGACTTTTAGCGGCGACGATTTAAGTTCATCACCAAAAATGTAACTTTTTGTGGTGATAATTGAAATCACAGCTGAATGAGTAAGTTTCATCTGCGACTTTAGTTGTTGTTACTGAAAATCATACTTTTAAGTTGCCGCTGAAATTGTAATTTTTCAAAACTATTTTTTTCTTGCTAACAAATATAATGTTTTATTTAAATATAATATTTAATATCTCAAAATACTAAATATATCATTTTATGATAAAAAGATAAAATTAGGTAATGATATTTCATTTTCATAGGATTTATGTTTAAATCAATACTTTAATTAAAATGTATTATACATGTACAATTATATACTATATACTCCTATGGTCTTTAATATAGGACCTAATTTGAGAGTTGAAATTAGTCCTATATGTAAGACCTATTTCAAATGTTTATCAATTTTTTTTCCAATTATCCTTATTGATATTTTCTCAACAATGATCAAGTAGGAGAGGGAGATAGAAAATTTAAAAAGATGGTTGGGTGTTTTAGGAAAAAATATCATATTAACTAATTTAACTAAAATTCTTAATCTACTCAAATTAGTTAATTACGTCTTACATTAAAGAATGGAAGAGTATGTATATAAATGCTTTTATTGTTTTAGTGTCTACTTAAAAATAATTGTTCTACTAATTTGATGGATAAAATTTAATACGTTGTATGCGTTTGTCTATAAAAAAAAATAATTGACAAAATGAATTTCAACAATTTACGAATCATCAAAAGAAAGTGATTTTTACTGGCAACTTTTTAAAATCATCATTTAAAGTTTGAGTTTCAGTGACGACTTTAATTGTCACTGCTAAAAGTCACACCTTTAGCAGCGACTTTAGAAGTGTTACTTTTTACAATTATTTTTTCTGACCAACAAATATATTTTTTTTTGTTTAAATATAGAGTAATATTTAACATCTCAAAATATTAAATGTACCATTTTTAATGAAAAAAATAAAGAAAGAATCCCACAAAAAATAGTTTGAAATTACTAAATCCCAAATCAGATTTGGTAAAAAATACATTGTTTAGTTTTAACAACACTAAATTTGTAAATAACAACAACATTTTGTTAAAATCTTTTATTTTATATTTAGTAATTTTAAAATTTTCTTTATGGGATCCTCACAAAAATAAAACAAGGTAATGATATTCCATTTTCATAATATAAATTTATAATTTAAATTTTAAAATAATAAAAAATGATAACATAATTTAATTTTTTTCAATAATTTTTTAAAAATTAGATAATTAACTAAAAGAAAAATCAATTATTACATCCATTTTTTCCAAAAAGAATATTCTAAATATTATATCAATATATAAGTTACTATATGTGTGTGTTAACGTAAAAGACGTTGGGGTGGGAATACACACATATATATGTACATTATGCGTGTAATAATTTTTCAATACTATCATGAAATGTAAACATAAATGATATAACTTAATCTATATTTTTTTCCATAAAATTATATCATCATTAATAAGCATAATGTAAAAAAAATTATGAATAAACTCTTTAAAATTATATAATTAATTTGAAATAAAAATAAATTTTAAAGTGAGGAAAAATAGTACATGTCATCTAATCTATAATATTATAAAGATTAATCTGTCAAACAATTTATGAATATTAAATAGATATCATTAATCAATAAAATAACATTAAAATATATTAAATAAATAATATTAATTTAATTACATTCATATTTTAATTTATTCAAAAATGATATTATAAATATAATATGAATATATATTAATATCCTATTTTATATGTTAATACACACACATTATAACATATACGTATACATTATATATTTATATATTAAAATTATATGTATTTATATTCATATGCATATGTGTGCAATATTTAATAATATATATTTCATTTCATACCACAAAAATGCAAAGTCATTCTAGGTTAGATGGCAAAGCACTTCACACATCAAGGCGGAGGTCTGGGGATTATGTGAGGAGAAAATATTGGGTTGATGATGTAGCATGAAGAGGTGGCGGGTGACATGTGGTGACGTCTAGTGGTGGGCCTATTTTTCTTTAGCGACTCGCTGATGAAAGTATTGTATCATTAACAGTTACTACGGTGACCACTTTTTTGCTGTCGCTAAAAATTAATTTTTTTGTAGTGTTTATTTATAACAACATATTATAATATATATGAAAGTATATTGAATCAGTACATTAAAACTTCACTTTCTTTAAAAACACCTCTTACCTTTTATAAAAATGATAGTTTTAAAAATATTCCGGTTATAATAAAAATGATAATTATTATTTTTTAAATTGTTTGTAAGATAAAAAATAGATAGTTGTAAAAGTTGAGTAGTTGTATGAATAATACTCCTATGGTCCTATTTATAGGGTTGGGAGAGAATTTTTTTTGGTCCTATTTTTCAACGTGAATATACTATTTTGTCCTTTATTTATTATAATATAGGTAGTTATCTGTTGTGAAATGTGTATATATTAAATATAGGTAAAGTTAGAAGATTGTTATATTTTAATGGAGAATTAATACATTTTAAGATTTTTATTAATTTGTATAAAATATGCTGAAAGTATCTTATAAATAGAACTAGATGAGTATATTGTTTCAAATAAAAGTTGTTGTAAATGACATTAATAAACTTGTGAAACTCAGTGAAAAGGTTGTCAATGCCATCAATAGTGTAGTAAATGATTTTTTGTAGGACCCTTTACTTTGATATTTTTTCAAGTGTTAAATTAAAAAAAAGTTTGATGTAAATAGCGTTAATGAAGTGATTAAACTTGGTAAAAGTGTTGTCAATGCTATTAATAATATAGTAATTAACTTTTAATAGGGCCTTTTACTTTGATTCCTTGAAAGTATTGAAATTAAAAAAAAAAATTGTTGTAAATGGCATTAGCAAAGTAGTTAAGATAAATATGTTGTCAATGTCGTTAATAGTGTAGTAAATGATTTCTTGTAATGCAACATTTATTTTCCACGCTATTTCCCTAATAGATGTATGCGATATATCATAATGAGTAAGCCCCTAATTCAAAAATTTATTAAATAATAACAATCTAACTTGTAGTTTTTGGGATTCAAATTACTAGTAAGGTCATGGGAGAGTCTGGATTTTGACAATGCAAGCCTGATAGTTTGATGGAAATGTAGCAAGTGCTGAAACATTTTCGACTAATCTGTAAACGAAGGCCACTCTTGCTTGTGTGAATTTGAGAACCTCAATAGTTAGCTTAGCTTGCAGAAGCTTCTTCTTCCTTTCTTTCTTTTTTCTTGGCCTTTGATCAATGCATATATAGCAGCCTTGTATTTTACCTTATATTCTAATAGAAGGAAAATTATGACTGCGTCTCTGTGTCATTTACTAGAAGGGAAAACGTTCATATTCAATTTGATGACAAGTTTAAATGTTTTCATTATTGGGATATACATATGTTGTTGCAAACTGTTGAGTCCTACTTCACTTTGCACAGCATGCCATGTATATTGCAATTTTTCCTTTAACTCTCCAAATTTCTGATTTACATTATGTTTGATGGCTGTTACGCTTATCTCATTCGTAGGTAGAGGCATCAAAAGGTGAGTGTAGTTCAATAATCATCACTAGCTAGCGGATCTGGGAGGCTATATCTCGAGATCACTCAAATATACTTACGGTGTGTTCCAAAAAAGTAATTTTTCTACTCCAGGAATGCAAAATTGTTAAATAAAATAAAATGTGACTGACACATGCATAAATTAATTACACAATATTTAATTAATTCTTATCTTGAGATGCTTCTTATTCAAATTGTGAAACATCCTTACAAGACAACACAAGTAGAGTAGGGGAATGCATTAAGTACTAAGACGATGCATCACATATCACCTAGTAATAACAGGATTTTGATTGAAATCTCCAACATAACTTATATGAAGCTATGGAATGGAACCAAAAATATGTGATTTTGGCACGGCAAGCTCCTTACATACTTGGTCCGTGGTTGGGCAAGTACGTAGATTCTCATTAAAGCAAGTAAAAGCTATTCTTGCAATCAACATCACCTTCTCAGCCACTGAGCCTCGAGGATAAGGGAGCCTTTGGTCTAACACTTCCTTCAAATCCAAATCGTGAGCAACTATTGTTGGTGCTATACCAGAAGAAGATGTTGATGAGAAACAGGACATTATGAGATTCTTGGATGCTTTCCCATGATTATTTCCAAAGCCAACACTCCAAAGCTATAAACATCACATTTCTCGGTCACTTCTATTGTGTAAGCAAGTTCTATAACAAAACCAAAAAGACTATCATGAAAAAAATTGTGAATTATACATTTTTAATTGTTCAATAATGGAAACATGAAATATAACACCATGCAAATTCAAAAGTAATGAAAATCCCATAACACAAAAGATCTATAACCTAGAGTAGCATAGCCAAAGGTGCCAGCAAATGAGGTCCAGTTGCTAGAATCTAGATACAAAAGCTTGGATGTCCCAAAGTTAGAGATGTGAGCCTCACAATCTAAGTCTAAAATAACATGATTGGTCATGATGAACTATCAAAGGTGAGCATCCATGATGAATATAGCATAAAGCATTAGCCATACCTTCAACAACTTTGACTCTTTTAGTCCAATCCAATGTAATTGCTTATGTCTCTTCTCTTAGTATCTTGTCCAAGCTACCTCCTTCTAAGAATTCATAGACCAAAAAAGAGACCTTTGAATGCCAGCAAAACCCATATAGCTTGATGATATTATGATGCCTAGTTTCTGTCAAAGCTCTAATCTCACTCATAAAAGCTTTCTGATAACACATATCCCTGTTTAGTACTGAATGAAGCTTCTTCATAGCCACAACTTGACCTGTGGATAATTCTGCTTTATAGACACTTCCAGATCCTCCCTCCCTAATGAGATATTTTTCATTGAACTTCTTTGTGGCTTCAATAATGTTTTCATATACTGATTTTCCATCATAACTCTATATAGCAAACAAATTTTGAGTTTGCACTTCTCTTTCTTGACTTTCTGTTTTTCTTGCTTTGTGATGGAAAATAATATATGAAATGCCAGAACAAAATGTTGCTAGCATCACTGCTCCCAGACTAAAGGATACAACATAGATCACCACTTTCCTGCTCTTGGAATGGCTTGAGTCAAAATTTGTTGTTGTGTAAATTGGTAGGCCAGATAGATTACCACATAATCCTTTGTTGCCTATTAATCTCTCCATTGTAGCTGTACAAAAGGCTAAAATATTTGGAAGTGGACCTTTTAATTTATTATCTGATATGTCAATCATAATTAAGCTTTTCATATCGTCAAAAAAAGAGGGAATCATTCTAGAAAAATTGTTACATGACAGGTTTAATGTTTCTAATCGCTGTAGCTCTCCAGGCATTGCCAAGATTCTGCCAATAAATGAATTTCCACTAAGATCACGAGACTGAAGCTGTTGCACTTGACCAAAACTAATGGGAATGCTGAAGAACTTATTTCCACTTATTATTTCCACTTGTGTTCAATTCTATAATTTGATAAACCCTCCTAGTTGTTCTGGAATTGAGCCACTTAAATGATTGTTAGCTAGAATTAACTATTCAAGTTTTGTTAACAATCCTATCTCAGTAGGAATGTTTCTTGAAAGTTGATTGTTGCTCAGCCTACGTTCACTCAATAATGACAAGCAACTCAATTCCTTTGGAATATTTCCTATCAAGTGATTTGAAGAAAAATCAAGTAGCTGTAACTTTGTTGCCTGACCTAGTTTTGGACGTATGCCCCCCGACAAGTTATTATTAGAGATCTCAAGATTTGTAAGGCTATTGCACTGCTCCCATGTGGGTGACAAGTGGCCATAAAGTGCATTGTCACTTAAATCAATATAGTCCAAGTCTGGATATACACCAAAAGCTTCTGTGACGTTCCCTATAAGGTGATTACTTTTAAGCCTAAATCTGATAAGACTAGAGCAGTTCTTCAAACTTCTTGGAATTGGACCAGTGAATTGATTTTTATTTGCACCAAATTTAGTAAGCAGTCTACCAAGGCAAATTTCTTGGGGCAAATGACCTTTGAAATTATTGCCTCCAAGTTGTAAGCTTTCCAGTTTCCTAAGGTTATTCATCTTTGATGGAAGATTACCACTAAGTTTATTTTCAAACAAACTTAGTATGGAGAGCTTTGCAAAGTTTCCAATGCCAGAAGGGATAGATCTAGAAAGCTTGTTTTCATATAATATTAGTTGGGTGAGATCTGTCAAGTTTCCAATGCTAGAAGTAACAGATCCAGAGAAGTTGTTCGCTGCCAAGTCTAGCACAGAGAGCTTTGTCAAGTTTCCAATGCTAGAAGGAATAGATCCAGAGAAGTTTTTCACTGCCAAATCTAGCATAGAGAGCTTTGTCAAGTTTCTAATGGTTGAAAGAATAGATTCAGAGAGGTAGTTTTCAAAAAGGAGGAGGTCGTTTAGATTGATCAAGTTCCCTATGGATGGTGGGGTTGACCCTACTATGTTATTGTCTAACAATTGCAATCTTTGCAAATAACAGAGTCCCTCAATTTGCTATAGAATCAGCCCTGAGATTTGATTGGAATATAGATAAAGGCTTTTTAAACTGGACATGTTTCTGATAGCAGTAAGGATGCCACCAGAGAGATTGTTTCTTGACATGTCAAGTTCCATAAGTCCCTTCACCATTCAAATCTCATGAGGTATAGGACCTGTAAACTAATTACCTCCAAGAGCTAAGTACTAGAGGTTAGTCATCCTTCCAATAAGAGGAGGGATGTGGCCAGAAAGGCTGTTGTTTCCTAGATGTAGAAGAGCCAAATTGGCCCAATTTGCTATCCCTTCAGGGACATGGCCATTGAAATCATTAAAACCCAGCTCTAAAACAACCATATTCCTGGCCAATAGTGTGATTGTTGATGAAAGTTCTCCAGAGAGATGATTTCTAGCCAAAGAAAGTTGTGAGAGTGTGGACAAGTTGCCAATACTTGAAGGAATGCTACCAGAGAGCTCATTATAGGAAAAATTTATAGAATTGAGTGTGGGGAGTTCACTAATTCAGGGAGGGATATTCCCATGGAATGAGTTCAATTGCCCATGCATGAATTGGAGATTAGGGAAAGATGAGAGGTTGAGACTATCAAGCGTACCTCTTAATCTAAAATTTGGAAGAGATATACTGGAAATTGAGTGGAGCTCATTGCATGTACTTCCAACCCATTTGCAAGGACGACTGCTATTATCCTTCCATGATGATAACACAGTTTGGCTGTGATTGTCAAGGCTGGCTTTCCACTTTAGCAAAGCATTTACTTCACTGTTTGGTGAAGACGTGAAAGAGGAAACAGGAGATGGTGGGAATAATGTTAAATAGCCAACTAGTAGTATCCACCAAATTGTTAGCTTCTCACAAAATTGAGGCTTTTTGAAAAGGAATCCCGTGGCTGTGAAGGAAATTTCAAACAAAATGGGAATGCTGTAGTAAAAGCAATGGATGTTAAGAGATATACATAAGCTTATGAACTAACAGTCATTTATTGACGATGTCATTTGATATTTGCAATAGTTATATATGCCTGTACCATCAACTATTAACTATCAATCATCAATCTATCATCAATCATCAATCAGTTATAGTCTCAAAAACTTGTAATACCTGATTTGTTTAAAAACGGTTACATTGAATTGGGATTTGGGTACATTGAATTAAATGAAGAGCATCATTATTAAATGAGATTTCAATTGGAGGCTCAAATACTTCATACCAAATGGGACCTTAATGTCTACAAGAGATTTGCAAATTAAATGCTTATTCAAATAGTATATAAAATCTAAACCAAGTATCCTATGTGAGATATTATTAGTATAACTATTTAGATATTTAATTAAAAAATTAATAAAATATCTTGCTTGTGGTATTAAATAAGATTCAAGTCTTCAGTCGTATTTTGCCAAGAGGATTCATATTTCTATTATCTAGATCATTTATTTGGTTATATAAATCTGTCTTACATCCCATATGTCGAATCTTGCTTTATTTTATGTCTTTTTGGTGTTATCTTACTCCTCTTTAATTTGTAATTATTAGATCCATTTTTTCTTAATGATATAAGAATTTGAATGAGTAAGATTAACCACTAGTCGTAAAGCAACCAACGGTCTTGACACGCAACTAAAATGATTAAGCAAAATAGTTACAAGGGGATGATGACTCCTAGTATTGATTAAAACTATGAATGGTGCATCAAACAATGCTACCTTTGGTCTTTTAATATAAGATCTAGTTTACTAATTTGAATAAATTAAGAAAAATAGTTAAATTAGTTATTTTTCAAAAATATATCTTGGTTTTCCTAAAATACCCTTTTAACTAATTTGGATTGAAACTACCTTTTGATGCAAACTTCCTTAATATATGCCATCAATATGGTTAGTTATTTGGATAAGTATGGATTTAGATTGTATATTTATGATCAAATTCAACCTCCCCATTAGGATTCGGTACAAGATTATTTTCTTAGTATTTAATTATTTAATTAATATGATTTACGAAAAGTTTCCCATTGGCACTAATTGACAGTAGATCCATTTTTTCTTAATGATATAAGAATTTGACTAAGTAAGATTAACCATTAGTCGTAAAGCAACCATTAATTCTTTCTGGGAGATGCTAAGAGAGGGCATCAGATCAAGAAAATAGATAAATTCTTAGAATTCTTTTCTGATTAATTCAGATGACTCTTTGGTCAGTAAGAGACTTATTAATGGAAAATTGAGAGAAAAGGGGAATAGAAGAAAGTTTATGTCAATGTAACTACTCAAGACATAATTTTTAAAGTTTATCTTAATGTAACTGCTCAAGATATAATTTTTCCACCTTCTCTAGAAATCCCTGCTAACAACACACTTGGAATCTAGATGATTCAAATGGATATCTAGGGGAATTGAATTCGAATGGAAACAGAGAAGGCCTAGTTCCTTCCTTCCCACATACTTCATCCTATATGAGTTTATTAGGTCTATACTTACCTCAAATTTTAAATTAAATTGTGATAACAATGTAAATTTTTTTATTTGAATTGCACAAATATTTTTTTTTTTGAGATTATATAGTTCTTTAACAAAAT
The DNA here is from genome assembly GCF_004799145.2 of Neltuma alba. Lineage (NCBI taxonomy): Eukaryota > Viridiplantae > Streptophyta > Magnoliopsida > Fabales > Fabaceae > Neltuma > Neltuma alba. The sequence goes on from NW_021633499.1 coordinate 256,971, forward strand.
GAAAAATTATTTCAGACTTTAGATTTAATTTTAATTTTTAACTATAAAATACTCTAAATCAATATATATATATGTTAACGAAAATTATATTAAAAAATTGAAGTAAGATTAAAAAAAACCTCAATTAAATCTAACTGAAATACCTACCTTCAATTTTGCTTTTTAACTATAGAGGGATATTCTAATCATTTAACAACTTTCAAAAATTCATAATTAAGTCTCCTAGGCTAATTAAAAATTTGTTGAAAATGGAGATCTAAATTTAAATTTTAATATTTTTGTTGGATTTATCCCTACCTTAATCTGCAGCAGCTAAATAGATATATACGCATGTAATATGTTGGTTTATAAAGGATGACTTAAACGCTTTACAGTAGCTCTTGGATAACTTTAAAAGTAGCTCTAGAGTAGTTGTTAGTAGTTTATTGATAAATATTTATATTTATGATTATTGTAGATTACCATTGCGAGCTTTAGAGTAACTTTGTTGTAACTATTTGTAAGTTGGAGTAATGGGTAAGTGCAGATATTCTCCATATACACGTTGATAGCATGTGATTCACTAAAAAAGAAAAAAACATGCTGTTAGCGATAAAATTTAGCGATGAAATTTTTATTTAGCAATGGAATTAGTGACAAATTAGTGAGGGACTAATGACAGAATCGAATTAGTGATAAAATTAGCAACGGAATTTGTTTCGTCACTAATTCCTTTGTTACCAATTGGATAAGCAATGAAATTTTCCATCACTAATTACCGATGGAAATTTTTCGTCACTAATTCATCACTAATTACTGATAGAAATTTTTGTCACAAATTAGCAATGATAGAAAAATTCTGTTGCTAACCCGATTTTTGAAAGGAAAAAAAAAGGTTAAGGTGCAATTTTAATCCCAATCTTATTTTTCAGGAGTAATTTTGCCTCTGATCTTTTTAGTGGTACAATTTTGACCCTAATCTTTTTTTTTTTGGGTACAGTTTTGACCACCAAAAGATCAGAGACAAAATTGCACCAAAAAAAAATTCAGGGACAAAATTGCACCTGAGAAATAAGATTAAGGGCAAAATTATACCACTAAAAGATTATGGGTAAAATTACACCTAAGAAATAAGATCAAGGTCAAAATTGCACCTCAACCCAAAAAAAAAAAATTAAAATGCCATGTGGTGCCTCTACTACTCGTCACGCCATCACCAACGACCACCTCCATGTGTCCCTACCACCTTGACGACGATGGCCACATGTCGCTACCACTTTATCTATGCCTGTCACATGTTACCACCACATAATTCCCAGAAAAAAAAAAAAGCGAAAGATTTTGAAAAGTGGGAGTGGATGTGACATTCTAATTATGACATTTGAAGAAAATTATTGCTGAGGCTTCATTAAAAAGGAACCGAATATCTATGTGAGATGTGCACCATATAATTCAAACATTGCGTACATCAAATCTGAAACAAGTATCCTATATTGAATCCTATTTTATTATATATCTTTTTCACTTGCTCCTCCTTAATTTTCCATGATTAAATCCTTCTTAAATCCTTTTTTCCCTCAGCCATCTAACAACATGAATGAGTAAGATTAACCATTGTCATAAAACAACCATAATTGACACCACATGCATTTAAAATGACTCTTATTCCAATAAAGAGAGACCATATTGAGGTCTTTTCTTCCACTACGTAAGTTGGGACAAGGAAAAGGATACATTGCAACATCCACAGACAGGTCGGTGATCATTTTCCCAATAGACAAAAGTGGAAGACTTCTAAAATATTGAAAAATCAACCCACATGTCGGAGTAAAGGGGCCATTTTTCATTAATGGTAGATACCTTTGAAGAACATTGTCGCTCAGACTTCATTGAAAGGGAACTTAATGCCTACGAGAGATTTGCAAATTAAATGGTTATTCAATCAGTACACAAAATCTAAACCAAGTATCCTATGTGAGATATTTTATTGTTATTACAACTATTTAGATATTTAATTAGAAAAGTAATAAAATATCATGAGTGTAGTCCATAGTCAAATAAAATTCAAGCTCAATAGGATAATTAATTTTAATCAATATATTGGAATTTCTCTTATGGTGAGAAATATAATTAAGTTTCAACGGTTGAAAAATTAGAGCAATACATTTAATGAGGGGAAAAACCCCATCTGCTTATTTTTGGTCTCCTAACTAGTAACAACTACTAGTTGCCATCACTGTAACTTTTGCCAATTAGAAGAGACTTAAATGTTTAGTGTTTTTTTATTCTTATTCTGTTTTGCAGTTCTCTATTTCATGAACACATGCATGAGGTATCTATGAAGTCTTCCTCCATATTATAAGAGGATTCATATTTATACTAGCCACACTATTTATTTCGTTATATGAATCTGCCTTACAGCCCATATGTTGAATCTTGCTGTATTTTCTATCTATTTCATCTTATCTTACTCCTCTTTAATTTTTAATTATTAGATCCATTTTTTCTTAATGATATAAGAATTTGAATGAGTAAGATTAACCATTAGTCCTAAAACAGCCAACAGTCTTCACACGCAACTTAATTGATTCTTCACATGCATGCAACTTAGATGATTCCCTTTTCTTAACAGAATGCATAGTAGGGTTGTTCATAGAGCCCGGTTGCCCACTATGTCCACCCAAACCTGCAAAAAAATGCCTAACCTGTCCTTAAAAAAATGGCCTGAAAGAAATATTGGGTATGTTTGGGTTGAGCAAATTATCGGGCTGTGCTGGGCATTGAACACAATATTATGCCCTGCCCATTTGGCCCTACCCGTAAAAATATATAATTTTATTTATATATATTTTGTTCACCTCATATTTATCTACAGAATCAAGATATTTGGTTAAAACTGCCGTCTCTTTATTTGGTTAAAATTAAAAACTGATCAAGATATTTTAAAAATTTATTAAAGGGGAAATCACAAATAAAGACCCTCAAATTAGCAAAATCACTCTATGGTCACCTGAATATGCCAAATTACCATGAGGGACCCGGTCTCAAATTGCAAATAGCAAATGTTAGTGAAAAGACGAAATTGCCCCTCAGTCAATCAGATTCATTAATGAAGGCTGAGACAAACAATGTGATCGTGGAGAGCTTGGAGGAGAAGATTGGTGGTGCACATGGTTGAGAATCAAGTAAGTAATGTTTGCAATGTTTCTAAGTATACTCTTCTTCTTCTCTACCCTGTAAGATCGAGGAATGTGATGTTGTTCTTGAATGTGGTGAGTGGCATTGTGGGTTGTTGGGTGATAGGTATGGAGGGAGTGAGCGGTGGAGTTGATCATGGAATAATACTGTTTAAGGAGGGTTCGGTTGGGTTGAGATTCAAAATATTAGTCTTTGTAGTCAGATTGTTGACCTGTGATTTTCATGACGCAGGTTGCCACTGATCTCTGTTAGGAATATCACGAATGGGAGAGTGGGGGAGGGGAAATGGAAGGAGGTAATAATTATTAGTTTGAGTATGAAGTTTAAGGTGGTGCAGTGGGGGGAGAGGAGTAAAGATCTTGTCATTTAGAATGTCCAACTTGTAAAACCCTAATGTCAAGTGGGGAAGAGAAGAGTTAGTTGGTCTTGATTTGTAAATGCAAATTTGATTGAATAAAAGTATAGTGAAGCTGATATATTTTTTTATATGTAAATTGTTGTTCCAAGTTAGGATGACAAAATGAACTGTAATAATGGGTCAAGCTGTTGGAAGGAATTGTTTTGTTTTTTCCATGTTGGTGGGTATTTTGAAAGAAACAGTGAAGGTGAAGTTAAATACGGTGGAGGGAGTGTGAGAGCAAGCAGCATAAAAGAAGGGATAACACTGGAGGAATTAAGGGGAACAATATCACAGTTGGTACACAATGATGCTAAAGGGTGCGAAATTAAGTACACGGTTAAGTTTGCTGAGGGCACATTGGTTGATCTTTATGATGAAGGTGATATTTGCAATATGTTTAGATATAACGATAGCAGTGCTCATTTGTATGTAGCAGCGAAAGGGAACCAGAAGGAAGGTGGAGCAGTGAATGATGGAGAAATGTAAGTGGTTAAAGTTTTGCAGTTAATAGTTATTGTTCGGTAATGGATTATTGTTAATACCCAAAGAAATGTTGTTATCATGTGCACTGCACAGCAGTAGAAAGTTGTTATTTGGTAATGAATTGTTGTTAATTTAGATATAAATATTGTAATTAAGGTAATGAAGTTGCGGTTGGAAGTTGTAATTTGGTAATGAGTTGTTGCTAATTTCCATTCAAATGTTGTTATATTGCTTAGTTTGTTACAGTAGTAAGTTGTTATTTTATAATGAATTGTTGATATTTCCCATACAAATCTTGTTATTATGCTAACTTTGTTACAGTAGAATGTTGTTATTTCCTAATGTGTTGTTGCTAATTTCTATTCGAATGTTGTTATTATGGGTGTAGGGGTGAGAATTTGTTTGGGCTGTCGGGAGAAATGACTGAAGGTGTGGTGAACCTTGTGATAACTATGAACCACTCATTGTTGACTATGGTGCTGAATGCCTAACGTATGAAGGAGGGGGTTTAAGTCAGACAAACTTCAGTGACGGTTCAGGGAGTGAAGGGACATTGAGGGGTAATTTGAATTGCATGAAATGGGTTGGAGTTTTTGCAGGAGTGGGGCAATATATTCCACATGCCCAAGCTTTTAGGGAGGCTGTGTACAGGTTTAGTATTGCACAGAAGTTTGCAACGACATATGTGAGAAACAGTAGGGAGAAGATGAATGTGAGGTGTAAAGTGGAAGGGTGTCCATGGAAGATTTGTGCAAATGCTGTTGGGAGGGATACTCTTTTATTACGCGTGACCACATTCGTTAATGAACACATTCATTCAGCGCAAGATAACCTAGATGTCACTTATGCTGGCAATGCTGCGTTGACGTCATCAATAATACTTGAGGAGATAAGGAACCATACCGAAAAGCGTCCTACTGAAATAAGGAAGACACTGGAAAGGGAATATGGTGTGAGGCTAACATATGCTCAAGCTTACAGAGCAAAGGAAAAGGCCATGGAACACATACATGGGAAACCGGAAGAATCCTATATGTTCATACCATGGATATGCCAAAGATTGAAGGAAACTGATGATAAAACAGTTGCTGAATGGGCTGCCATTGGTAATACATTTGAGCGGGTTTTCATTGCATATGGTTCGTGTATTGAGGGTTTTTTGAGTGGTGCAAGGGCTATATTATATGTTGATGGAACTCATTTAAGTGGTCCATATAAGGGGACACTACTCTCAGCGTCGGGATATGATGCAGATAATGACTTGTTGCCTTTTGCAATAGCAGTGGTGAAATCAGAGAACCTTGATGATTGGACTTGGTTTCTGTTCAAAATTAAAGAAATTGTTGGTTCGGTGCAGGTGACGATTGTGTCAGACCGACACAATGCCATAATAGGAGCTGTCCAAGCAATATTTGGAGGTGAAAGACATGCGTATTGTTATAGGCATGTGAAGGAAAACTTCAGTGCTGAACAAGTGAAAGTAAACAGAGGTAAAAGGACAAGCCAATGGTCAAAAGAAGATGCATTAAAGGTTCTTGATAGAGTAGCTTATGCAAGGGTTGATAGTGACTTTGATAATGCAATGGCAGAGCTGAGAACTATGTCTCCTGAGTTACATGATTGGGTTATCAATCAAGGTGATGTGAATAGGTGGGCAATGAGCAAGTTCGCATTTAAAAGATGGGACAATATAACAACCAATATAGCTGAGTCTTTCAATTCTTGGATGGTGAAGGAGAGAAAGCATAATGTGGCGCAAATGATCCATGAGCATCGGGAGAAAGTAGCAAGGAAGATGCATGCATCATATATGTGTATGAGTAAGTGGAGGAATTGTGTTGGGCCAAAAACCGAGGCAAAGGTTCTGGAGAATGTGTATTTCAATAGGTATATGAGCTGTGACAATTATGGAGGCGGAAGACTGTGTGTACATACATCTCGTGGAGATCAAAGAGTAGACCTTGGTCTACACCAATGTAGTTGTCTTGGTTGGCAAATGTCAGGAATTCCATGCTGCCATGCTTGTGCAGCCATTAAGACTGTGGGGGGAAATGTATATGAATATGTTGAAGACTGTTACAAAATTTCAGCACAGGAGAAAATATATGGCAGGAGCATGGTTCCAGTGGTAACAATCGATATGCCTAACCCAAATGACTATATGTTTGAGAATCTTGCTGAACAAACCCTGCTTTTACCACCAAATACAAGTAGGCCTCCTGGAAGACCAAGGACTAAACGGCAGGAATCACAATTCCAGAACAAAAAAGTCTACCATTGCACCAGATGCCACCAACCTGGACACACAAGGAGGAGTTGCAAAAATCCCAACCCATTTTGAAGTTAATTTCTACAAGGGACAACTAATTTTTTGGTGTATATACGCTCCACTCTTCTTAATTTTTTTAGGAGAAGGGTGTTGCTAGTTGCATAGCTACACAGCTATTTTTGCAAGTAATATGTTTGCTGACAAGGAAAAAAGAAGTCAACGACGTTGTTAATGTCTTTTTGTTATTGACTATTGCAAAATCTGGTTGTTGTAAACGGACCTCTTACTTTTTGCTAAATGCAGACTACTTACTTGTTATATCAGCAAATAGAGGTTGTTGTCAAACCACATGTGCTTTGTGGTTATTTGACTTAGTATTGCTGTAAACTCCCTTGGTTGTATTGTAAATGCAGACTGCTTACTTGTTATATCAGCAAATAGAGGTTGCTGTCAAACCACCTGTGCTTTGTGGTTATTTGGCATACTGATATTGCCAATTGGTTAACAAAACTTGTTATTTCGTAAAATGAAGTTGTTACTGGGTAAACAAAAGTGGAAAGGCTGTCATTTAAACGGAAAAAATAAACTTCACCAATTGCACTTCCAAAGTTGTTATTTCGCAAAGTGAAGTTGTCACTGGGTAAACAAAAGTGGAAAGGTTGTCATTTAAACAGGAAAAAAATGAACTTCACCGCTTCCACTTTCGAAGTTGTTATTTCGCAAAGTGAAGTTGTCACTGGGTAAACAAAAGTGAAAGGCTGTCATTTAAACAGGAAAAAAATGAACTTCGCCGCTTCCACTTCCGAAGTTGTTATTTCGCTAAGTGAAGTTGTCACTCGTCAAACAATAGTGGAAATACTGTAACTTCATTCGAAAAAATTGAAGTTCATGTATCGCTTAACCGGAGTTGTTATTTAGCATACTGAAGTTGTCAGATGTTAAACAAAAGTGGAAATAGTGTCATTTCATTAAAAAAAAGTAGTTCATATATTGCTTAATGGACTTGTTAATTGGCATATTGATGTTGTCATACGTTAAAGAAAAGTGGAAATAGCATCACTTGAACACAATTTCAATGATGTCAATAAAAATGTCATTTCACCATTACTAATTGTCATAACTGGGTAGCAGTTAGGCCAGACAACAAGTTCACTACACATAATGATAACGCAGTAACATTATCTACAGTCAATGTCCTTCATGGCCCAAATTCTTTCTCTATAGGGACTTTCTCCTCCTTTTGGACGTTCGCCCCTTCTGTGGATGTGGAATAAGATTCAGCGCATCCTCACGGCATTCATTGTTATCATGGTTCACCAGCCACCACATTAGATCACGCCGAAAAGCTGCCACATCTCCCTGCAAAACAGATTCAACAGCAAGTTAATCTTACTTTGCCCCTTTACCAGTCACAACAATTAAGCAAACCACATCACCTGGGTGTATTCTAGTGGAACATTGGGTTCCCATCTGCTGAGCCATATTAGGACATGCACCCCACAGTCCCTCCTAGGAACAACACCACCATCACAGTTTAACAATTCGAGAATAAATATAGGAAATCAGCAAATTACATGTGCAGTGTATGTATACTCACAAATTACTCTGTTGAGGTACATCAGGCCGCACAATTTCCAAATTTGGCATTTTCTCAGTCAAATCTGGCCTAACCATGCCAATAATGTCGTGGAACCTTTCTCTCTACACATATATCAGATATTCATCAACATCACTATAATTTCAGACAATAATAATACAATGTAATATGCCCAGGTGATTCTTACACATCCTGCTATGGCCATTTCCTGAGGGTCATAGGTGACTGCTTGCTTCTTCTTAGTTGTGGTCTTCTTAGGCTGAACAGTTCCTCGCATGGAATCCAGGACATAGAACTTCATGGTGTTGGGTTCAAGGGCAAAGCAAAACCAGTGCTCACCAACAAGTGCAGGACCCATAACCAAGTCACAGTCACCTATGTTGTACCCGACAAATTGAGGAATTATTTGTCGTGCATGGTAGTTAGGGTCCCACCGAGCTGGGTCACGGATCATTAACTCCTATAAAGAACACAAATTGATTTTGTCAGTTTGCAATTAGTTTCTTTAGACGGTTATTTGCCTTAACAGTGTTGTTACTTTATATACTACACTTGTCATTTGCCTTTGAGGACTTGTAATTTTCATATCCAAACTTATCATTTCACAAACTAATGAAGAAACCTCACCATGAAGTCCGCATCAAAAATATGCCTCCTTACACGCCCTTCCACAGCCTGTTGCTCATCCACCACGCCTTACAAACTAATGACATGACCCTGTTACTAACTCTGTTATTTCCCCCAAGAGAATGCAGCAAGCGTCGGGTAATATCTTCATCATACATTTTAATCAAAGGACTGACAATGGTTGAAGTGAGTTAGCATATGGGTTATGTTAACAAGTGATAACAAAACCCCATCAGAAAAGCTGAGTATCACAATACTTACTAGTCGCCTTCATCACCTTTCACACTTCGGCTGACAATGGTGAAGAAAATGTCTTTATCCTCTGCAGGCCTCTTCAACCTTGTTTGTGCCTTCAACTCCAACCAAGGAGACTTAATTTTGTTGAAGCGAACCCTGGTAGATCTCCTTACTTGTTGTGCCTACACCTTCAGCTGCTGTCACAGGTTCCACCCTGATGGGGTTTGCCTCTCAACAGGGTCAACATATTTGACAATTGCTAGGGGGGATATAGTGACGGCTGTGTCACCCTCCGCATCATCACCTTCAACATTAGATGACAGGTTTATGGGGGTAGTAGGCGTGGGTATGTCACCCTCCATTTCATCATTGTCCTTCTGTGCACTCTGTCCCTCATCCTTGTCCTGACTATCTTCATCATTCTCTCCATCATCCTTTTCCTTGCCTTCCTCCTCACTTGTCCCATCATCACTCCCCCTGTCACCTTTCTCCTTGTCCTCCTCCTCCTCCTCTCGTCTCATCATCACTCCCTTCGTCATCTTTCTCCTTCTCCTCACTACTCTCACCATCACTCCCTCCATCATTCTTCTGCACAGCTTCACTAGTCTCACCAGCATGCTGTCTCTCCTCTTCATCGTCATCTTCAGACCCACTAACAATTGATGCGAGTGTCTCAGCAGGAGCCTTTCCTTTTCTCTTCCCATCTGCCTCTCTTGGAATGTGCACCTTCAACAGCTCCTCATCTACCATATTCATCAGCCTCTGATGGCTTTCTTCTATCCTCTTCATTAATCGTGCACGTAACTGCTTCAGCTCCTGCATGACAATGGCGTTTATCAATTTACTAGCAACATAATTATACCACATCATGATCTCACTATTGCAGATGACAAGCTCACTTTACCCAATGACAAGTTAACTATTATAAATAACAACTTTAGTATATGAAATTACAAGCTTACTACACTATAACAAATTACAACCTCTCCCTATTGCGAATAACAAGTTCATCAGTAGTATAAATAACAACTTTGGTATGTCAGATAACAACTTTACTATATCAAATGACTAGTTCAGTTTAGCCAATCACAACTAATAAATTATAATTAGCAACTTCGGTACATCAAATAACAACTACATTGTAACAAATGACAGGTTCACTTGACCCCATCACAACTCAGGCATAATCAATACCGAATGACAAGTTCACATTACCCAATCACAACTTTGGTACCGTTTTTAACAGGTTAAGTTTATCAAGTAACAATGTCAACTATAACAAATGACAACTTCACTAAACCTAATCACAACATAAGTTTTATATATACCAAGTCAGTTTATCAAATGACAACGTAACTATCACAAACAAGAAGTTCACCAAGAATATCACTCTACCAAAGATATACATACCGGGTCCAGAGAATCAACATTTATCCTCTCGTCTTTGCCAGACACAACATCACTCCCTTTCTCACCATACAACAGCCCCCTAACGCTCTTCCTCTCAGTATTTGCCAATTCTTTGATCTTCTCATCTGTCCAGTATTGGATAGCACTGGTGGAGCCTCGCTGTGAACCTTGGATGAGGTTAAAATGCTCACCGAAAAAAAAGCTGCAACACCACATATCATCACCAATTACATTGTTCATATTGCCAATAAAGTATTGCACAGTGAGAAACAAAATAGTCATACCAGAAGCAAGTATACGCAGCCACCAACAGTACTGCTCCCCTGCCCATCATTACCCTGTCTATACAGCTTCACAAAGTCAGCCATTTCTTTCCATAGGTCCTCCATAACATGTGTTGCCCAATCATACTTTTCAAAGTCATCCATCGTGGAACGCATGACTCTCACCAGCCTCTCACTCACTTCTGAGCTAGATGACGGACATAGAAAGGTACCCAGCGTGTATAGGATAAACAAGAATTCAAATCTGTGATCTTCCTCCCCAGAAATAATGTCATCTAGTATTTTGCTGAATGGCACTCTCCGATACTGATTCTTCAAGTTCTTGTACATTTCATCATCCTCCGAAACTTCAATTTTAATCTTCTCCCCACCATGGCGTATTCCTAGGAGCTTGTCAACATGTTTTGCTCCTATTTCCTCAGTTTTCCCTCGTATTGTAAATTGATGTGTTGGTGGGTCATATGATCTTAGCATAGTCACAATGAGATCGCGGGGAAGTCTCTTCAATCCAACCTTCAACAAGCTTCCAAATCCTATCCTCTCCACCCTATCCCTTAACTCATCATTATTATTCACAAAGTGCAGTAATTTCTTAAAACCTTTCAAGGACACTCGGGTTAAAAATGATGGTACATATTTCTTTTTCTTCTCCTCTTCAATCTTTTCTGGCCTTCTTTTCTTCGCCTCCTCTGTGTACCTCTTCCTCTCCTCATCAGACAAAGCTCTCCATGCCTTTGACACAACGTCTCTTTTTTGTTTGCCTCTGATATCACTATCACCTAATGTCGCCAAATACTCCCTTCTGAATAGCAACCAGCCATTGTGTGCCGGCTTTGATCCGGAGGCTCCCTCAGATGCCATGTCCTTTTTCCTGCAAAATATTCAACATACAATAGTTCACTAACACAACTTATTAACTGACTAACAACAATTCTGTCAATACTCGTTCTGTCAATCAAACGCCTATGATAAACTTGTTATTCTCTCTACAAAAGTTGTCAATTCTTTAAGCTCAACTTGTTATTCCCACATACTTATCATAATTGTTATTTCTGATCATACACTAGTAATTTAACTTGTCATTTGAAATGATAAACTTGTCTTATTGTCATACTCAGCTTTGTTATTCAAACAAGTCATTTCCTATTATCAAATTCTTACTTCCGCATACAAATCTTGTTATTCACTATTATAACCTTGTTATTTCCCATTACCAACTTGTCAATTTCGCATTGACATCTTCTTATTCCCAATTAATCAACTTGTCATTTCCTATTCTTAAATTATCATTTTCGTTACAGAACTTGTCAAATCCCACCGTCCACCTTCTCATTTACAACAAAACACACTTAGTACCTCTTCAATTCAATTTACCCTTGACTATATCCTATGTCGTTATTTTCCCTACTATTATTGTCATCTACAAAACTGATATTGTCATTCCTTCCCCACATAAATACCATTCCCACAGGTTATTTAACAGAAAAAACCTATATTTTTCACAGTAAAACATTCTTCATCACTCAATCAAAATTTGGGTACTTCTACTTTCCTACCCTAAACTCTTTTACTCTCACCAATCATTTGCACATTCTTGCAGCAACCAATCCAAACAAAATTAGCCAACAAACTTACTACAATCAGTCACCCAACGTAGCTGCTAACTCTGATCACCTAAAGCAATTGCTGCCGCACTATTCAACGATGCCTTCGACTTTCTGAACCCTTCCACAATGCCGATAAACCACAGCTTTGTTCACCTCTGTCACAACAATATGCTCTTCACCGTCTCAACACTCCTTCCACACTACTCTTACGGCAAAATGGCAGTATGCAGGTGCGCGAAAATGGAGACAATAGGGAGAATGCAGAGAACAGTGGGAAGTTGTCGATAGTGGGGGGACTACGTGCCGCGGGTTCAGTGGGTTCAAATCACTGAGGGGCAATTTCGTCTTTTCACCAACATTTGCTATTTGCAATTTGAGACCGGGTCCCTCATGGTAATTTGGCATATTCAGATGACCATAGAGTGATTTTGCTAATTCGAGGGTCTTTATTTGTGATTTCCCCTTTATTAAACCAAAACAAATATTTTTTTTTTAGATATGATTCCACCTTCTTATGAGTATTTGAGAGTTATGGGGGAAAAAAGTTATTCATATTTGGTTAAGAAATCTTAGAGACTAGAAAAGTAATTAAGCTTAATAAAATATACTAACAACATTTTTTTGTCATAGTCCACTATTTTTAACTACTACAAAATGTAGTTTAATAATATATTAATTAGCAATAACTAAATTAAGGTCAAAGTGCCATTTTAATATAAAGTTACATTAGATTATTTAGAGAGATATAAATAATTAGTTAATTGATATAGTATATTAATTTGTTGGGCATGAAAGCAGTCCCTGCTCAACCCAAATTTACTAGGACTTTTCATGGGTAGGGCAGGGCCGTGCAATGAGCTACATTTTACAATCCGTTTATTTTTCGAGCTAAGCATCAGGCAAGGATCCTACTCTGTGCAACCTTACCCTGTCCTGCTCATGTGCAACCCTAACGCATAGAACAAATTAAGAATCGAAAAAGAAAATTTTGTCTGAAAGAGTGCAATGTGTATCTATTGTCCTATTTCCTTTTTCTCTCTTTTCTTCCTCTCTTTTCATTATTTCTCCTCCCTCCCACGCCGTCCTTCTCTTTCCTATATATCTTCCTTTCTTACCTCTCTCCTTGATTTTCTCTCGCCCAGACGTTGGCATATGTCCCAAAAGTGTCTCATTCAAATAGTTATATATATTCTTCCTACTATATATTGGGGTTATACTGAACTAGTATTCAACTGTTTTAGGGAAAATCCCACTTAAATTTAGTTGAAATATTTAAATCCAAATTTATACTTATATTCTTAATAGATTTTTAACCAGGCCAATAAGCCTAATTAAAAAATTTCTGATATTGTTCAAAGACTATATTGTCCCTTCATCGTTAAAAAAGAATATTTAATTGAGATTTTTGCTTTATCTTACTTCAATTTTTATATACTTTTCATTAACTTAAAATAATGTATATTTTAATTAAAAATTTGATTCAGAGTATTTTATAGGTAAAATTAAATTTAAAATATTGGTTAAATTTTCATTCTTATAAAGAATTATATATCTTAAAAATTAAAAAAATAGTTGTGCAGTTTAAATAAAAAAGATTTACGCCATGCATGTTATCATAATTTAATTTAAATTTTCAAATATAATTATAGACCCGATAATTGAGAGAAAAAGGGAATAGAAGAAAATTTATGTCAATGTAACCGCGCTCAAGACATAATTTTTCCACCTTTCATACAAATCCTTGATAATAAACAAGGAATCTGGATGATTCAAATGGATATCTAGGTGAATCCAGATGGAAGCAGAGAAAGCCTAGTTCCTTCCTTCCCGCATACTTCATCCTATAGTTTATTAGGTCTATACTTATCTCAAAATTTAAATTAAATTGTGTAATATGATTTAAATGTTTTTTTATTTGAATTGCACAAATATTTTTATCCTTTGAGATTATATAATTCTTTAACAAAATGAAAAAGTATTTCAGACTTTAAATTTAATTTTAATTTTTAACTATAAAATACTCTAAATCAAATTTTTAATCTCAAATATATATATGTTAATGAAAATTATATTAAAACATTGAACTATTTCAGACTTTAAATTTAATTTTACTTTTTAACTATAGAGGGATATTCTAGCCATTTAAAAACTTTCAAAAATTCCTCATTAAGTCTCTTGGTCGAATTGGGAATTTGTTAAAACTGTAAGCTTAAATTTAGATTCTGATATTTATGCCTGATTTAATTGAGATTCTCCCTATGTTAATCTCTACAGTAGCTAAATAGATACATAAACATATATATAATACTCTTTCGATCCTTAATATAGAACTCAATTCTTGAGTTGGTTTTGGTCCTAAATATAAGACCTATTTCTCATATTTATCAATTTTCTCTAAATTACCCCTATGGATACTCTATCAACCATAATCAAGTAGAAGAAGGAAATAGGGTATTAAAAAAGATGATTATAGTGTTTTAAGAAAAATGTGTCACTTTTCTTATAATTAACTAAGTTATCTAATTTTCTTAATATAATCAAATTAGTTAAATGGGTCTTATATTAAGAACTGGAGGAGTATGTTGGTTTATAGAGGATGACTAAAACGCTTTACAGTAGCTTTAGAATAATTTTAGAAGTAGCTCTAGAGTAGTTGTTAATAGTCTATTGATAAATATTTCTGTTTATGATTATTGTAGATTATCATTGAAAGCTTTAGAATAACTTTGTTGTGACTATTTGTAAATTGGAGTAACAGATAACTATGAAAATTCTCTATATACACGTTGATATTATACTTTGTTGGTTATCTACTGAATTATATAAATTTATGTTATATGTATTCTGAATTTTTTTTTAGTGCGATCTAACATACATGTCGCTTCATTTGTTATTTACATTATCGATTAATTAATACAATAATCAATATTAATACTAATTTAATTCCTTGTTAGTTATAATTAATTAAATTATAAAGATATTATTGTTATTCAAATTTTTAACTTAGAATTCCTATGCATATTTATTTATTTATTTGTGTGGGTGTATGATTTGGATTTAAAATGTGTGTAATGTTTAGATTATTCGAATTGTATTATAATTACTGTTGCGAATCTCCGAGTATTTTGTTTCTTTAAAAAATGCTTCTAACTTATTTTAATGATTCAATAAAATTTTTAATTATTTTCAAACCTGCTTATGTGCCTTGTGTTTGCTGTGCATCATAAGCAACGGGGATGGGCTAAGGAGATGATTAGGGCTGAGCATGTAACCCGAAACCCGGCCACCCGCCCGCAACCCGGCGAAATTGGACCCGTTTGGGCCCGCCCAAAAAAGAAAATAAACGGGCGGGCTTAAACGGGCGGGTTTACAAATTAAATGGGCGGGCTACGGGCACAGGCACGGGCTGCCCGTACCCGCCCATTTATTTTTTTTTTTTTAAATTGAAGAAAATGACAACCCCAAGCCCAGTCCTGCAGTCCAATAATTAAGCCCAATCTGAGTGAGTGTCCGTGTAGGCGTGTAGCGTGTCCGTGTCCATCTCTGGCTCTCTAGTCTCTACGTCTCCGGTCTCCCCTCCCGTCTCCGAAAAACCGAAAGAAACTAAGAAGTAAGAAAGACTGAATGTCTGCCTCTGTGGTCTGAAATTCTGAAATCTGAATGTCTGGTCTGAACTCTGAACCGCTTCACTCACGCCTTGTCGCCTTCGCTCTCTCGGAGACTCGGACTCTGATCTAGTGATCTCTCACTCTCTCCTCTCTAATCTCGTCTTCGTCGGTCTCCCATCTCCCGGCTTCCGCACTCCCGGTCCCGGACTCCCGCTGAGCTGAGCCTGAGTGAATCACTGAATGCTCAATCCTGAATCCTGATCGGCTGATCCCCTCGAGTTGACCTCGAATCCTCGCCTCCTCGCCTCAGCTCGGTCTCTGCTCTAGTCGGTCACCACTCACCGTCAGCTCGAGTTGACCTCGAATCCTCGCCTCCTCGCCTCAGCTCGAGTTGATCCCCTCGAGTTGACCTCGAATCCTCGCCTCCTCGCCTCAGCTCGGTCTCTGCTCCAGTCGGTCACCACTCACCGTCACTCTCACTCGGTCTCTGTCTCCCCTGATCCGGTGATCCCCTCGAGTCCTCACCAGTCGCCTCGTCCTCGCCTCGGTCAGACCGTCACTCACTCGGTCGGTGTCTGTCTCCAACTCCAGACTCCAGTCGACCTCTGAGTCCTCGCCTCCTCGCCTCCTCGGTGACTGTCACTCGCCGAGTCTATAGGTATACTCACAAAGCTGGCAGGTTTCAACTTCCTCTTCGGCTCTTCCTATATCGAGTTTTCTGCTTTTCATGTTGGGTTTTGCATTGTTGTTTCAGCCTGGTTCACGCCCATAAGCTGTTTGATGA
This sequence comes from Neltuma alba, assembly GCF_004799145.2. NCBI lineage: Eukaryota > Viridiplantae > Streptophyta > Magnoliopsida > Fabales > Fabaceae > Neltuma > Neltuma alba. The sequence goes on from NW_021633499.1 coordinate 273,454, forward strand.
AAATACACAACTAAAAAATGTCGAAACTTTACATAGCATTATAGCAAGTCATCGTGCTTTATTGGATTTTGTATATTATATGTAAACGTAGATATTCATCTGGCCTCATCTGCACAATTCCCTGACCTGGGTATTACCATATTCACTATACTGACATGCATGCGGACTACTCTGGCAAAGGATTTGATCAGCTTTTAGATGTTATTAACAAGATAAAGCATAATCCTGATGTTATATATAACTGTTAGTCTGTTATTGAAACAATTTGTGTGCACACCGCATTTGCAATATATAATTGATATTTGATATTGCAATTTTCTTTTTGGTCTCTGTGTGTGCATTTTGACAAACATCGGTCTTCTTGCAGTTTTGTTTGTTGATGATTTTGTGTTCTATATTCATTTCATAATGAGTGAGTTTGATTATGTTTAAGTGAAAAACTGAAAATTGATTTGGTTTTGGAAAAATTGGGAAAGTATTATTATTTTTATTTCTCCTATTAAGGCTATTATTATTGTTGTTAAATTTGATTTGGATTGAGAAGGAAATTGAAGAATGGCACAAAGTCAGCAAGACAATATCAAAGCTAAGACTGTTGTAGAGGAAAGTGTGGAAGGTCCAACTGAAAACCCAAGTACTGTTGTTCAACATGCTAAAAATAATAATGAGAGACAAGATGCTGAAGAAGTAGCGCCACCAACGAAGAGGAAAAGGCGGCTAACATCTGATATTTGGAATCATTTTACAAGGTTGCCATTAACCCAAACCAAAGGGAAACATAGGGCGAAGTGTAATTATTGTGGCATAGATTATGCAAGTCATCCAACTAAAACTGGGACAAAACAGTTGTGGCGGCATTTTGAAAAGTGTCCTAAGAATCCAAACAAAGCAAGCAAGTCACAAACCATGTTGACTGCTATGTCTTCTCAATCATCTCAATCGTATCGCTTGTTCAACCAAGAAAGATGTAGAAAGGCTCTTGCAAGGTTCATCATAAAGGATGAATTGCCTTTTCGAGTTTTGGAAGGGGAGGGTCTAAAAGAACTTTTGCAAGAGTTTGAACCTAGGTTTCAGATACCTTCACGATGGACAATTGCTAGGGATTGCTACCAATTGTATTTGGAGGAAGCAAAACGTTTGAAGAGATATTTCAAGCGATCTAAATGCCGTGTGTCCCTTACCACTGATTGTTGGACTTCAATACAAAACTCCAACTATATGTGTTTGACTGCACATTGGATTGATGAGAATTGGACTTTACAGAAAAGGATTTTAAATTTCTGTGTCATTGAAAATCACAAAGGGGATACAATTGGCAAGCAAATTGAGGATTGTTTATTCAGCTGGGGCATTGAAAAAGTCTTCACAATTACAGTTGACAATGCTTCTTCTAATGACACTGCAATTGCCTATTTGAAGAAACGGTTGAAGAGTTGGAATGGTCTAATATGTGATGGAGAGTTTTTGCAAATGCGGTGTGCAGCTCATATTTTGAATCTGATTGTTGGTGAAGGTCTAAAGGAAATGAATAAGTCTATTGAACTTATTCGGCATGCAATTAAATTTGTTAGATCTTCTCCAGCTAGGCTACAGAGGTTCAAGGAGCTTGTTGAAAAGGAAAAAATTGATTCGAAGAGTTTGCTGACTTTGGATTGCCCCACGAGGTATTATTTGCACTATAATTGTATTATTTTCATATTATGTCCATTTTCACTTGATAATTCTTAGTTGTTTATTTCTTATTTGTCATGTGATTAGGTGGAATTCAACTTATCTGATGTTGGAAAATGCTGTCAAGTTCATCAAAGTCTTTGATAGGATGGAAGAAGAAGATCAAGATTACAAGGATTACTTTAAGAAAAAGGTTAAACTGTTTACAAACCAACAGGGTGTTGTCTTAAGTTATGATGATGATGATGATGATGCTGATGTCATTGACACAACATTAGGAAGGGCCACAGCTGAACCACCTACTGCATATGATTGGAGTGTGGCTAAAGAGTTTCTTGTGTTTTTGAGGTTGTTCTACACTAAGACCCTCAAATTTTCTGGATCAAATTTTGTAACAACAAGTACATGCTTTCAGCATATAGTTGCAATTCAGACTCACCTTCATCGAAGTGCAGCTAGTGAGTACTCTCTCTTGAGTGACATGGCAAGGAGAATGCAGACAAAGTATGATAAGTACTGGGGAAAAGCAGAAAAAATGAATCCGTTGTTGATCATAGCAGTGATCCTTGATCCTAGATTCAAGATGACATATATCAAGATTGCTTTTGAAGACATTTTTCCTGAACCTACAAAGCGAGAAGCCATGTTGAAAAAGACTATGGATGTCTTGTATCGATTGTATGATCACTATTTTGCTAGTGTTGCTGAGCTTGATCATGGTGAAGCATCTAAATCTCAATCAACAGCGGATCAACAGCAAGTCCATGATAGTGTTGGAACTGGGGATGATGACATTGACATGTTATTTCATGATGATACTGATTCTACATTTCAAAAGTTCCTAGCCACTGCAGACACCGTTGTTAATGCAGAGAAAATTTCTGAAGTAGATGAATACCTTCAAGCTGATTTAGGTGGTTTTCGTGATCCAAAATTTGATGTCTTGGCATGGTGGAAAGTGAATGCTCCCAAGTATAGAGTTTTGAGTGTAATGGCACGTGACTTGTTGGCTGCACCGGTCTCTACAGTATCTTCTGAATCAGTTTTCAGTACTGGGGGTCGAATACTGGATAATTTCAGGAGCTCTTTATCTGCAAAGATGGTTGAGGCACTCATATGTGCTCAAAATTGGCTATGCAGTAGTACTCCAAGACTCAATGACCTTGAACTAGATAATTTTATTGAGAGTGCAAATGTCGTTACTGGTATTTTAACCTTCAACAATATTTTCAATTTATATTGTTTTATCTTGTTATTAAATATTAATGAATTGATTTTTTTTAATTTGTTTTGTAGAGCAAGAGTCATTGGTTCCAAGTACAGCCACTTCCTCAAGTAGCTCTGAAGGAGAAGCTCATGATTATGGTGGTGATGATGATGATGAGTGATTGATGATGATTTGATGATGATTAATCCTTTACAATTTTATATTTGTGGTTGTCCTCTTTTGAAGCTTGAACCCTTGAACATTAGAAATTTGTGATGGTTTCTGATTGTATGGATTATGGAGTTTAGATTTTGATTAATGGTATTATAATTTTCATCTATTTTGATTTTTGAATGCGAATTGCGAACAGCCCCTGAACAGCACCTGATTGTTAAACGGGTTCCCCATAACCCGTTTAAGCCCGCCCACTTAACCCAGCCCGTTTAGGGACGGGCTTAAACGGGTTATGTACGGGTACGGGCCACCCCGTACCCGTTATTGCATAAACGGGCGGGCTGCGGGTTTGGGGCCGGGCTGCCCAACCCGCCCGTTGCTCTGGCCTAGAGATGATGATGATACTATATGATACAGTGACGCTTTGTATCTGGTGATTGGTCTCTTGCAAGTCTCCACTCCTTGGCAGTTGGCACACGAGACTAGGGGTGCTCACTCTTCTCTTTTTTTTAACCTTTTTTGTAAATGGGCCTTCATGTTTTAGTTTTCTTATTGGGCTTTGTTTTTTTTTTGGGACTTGAAATGGACATATTTTAAATTTGTAGCAAAGGAAAATTGAATGCGTCTCTGGACAGTGTCTGATTATTGCCTCGCTGGACGAATTCCCTGCACAATTCATTTAAATAATTTCCTAATTGGTTGAGCAGATCTTTTTTTTTTTGGAACATGGATTTAGTTCGAAGGAAGCTACCTCCCACGCTACTATTTTAGCCGAAGCACAAAACACAAGACCCAAGCGACGCCTCACGAGGGGCAGAGCTGGCGCAGGGAGATAGGGCAAGAATTAAAATAACAGCGATGCAATTACAAATCAGACCAACAAAAGCGGCACGAAGGAATTAGCTTGAGGGGGAGTCAGAGACTGGAACGCGAACTCGCAAGGCAAGGGCGACGAGGCACTGGCCGGCGATGCCCAGCACGAGATCGTGACGACTTCGTCAGGAGGCTGGACATTCGCAATCGACAGAGGCCGAGACGAGAGGAAGATGCAGGAGACAGGAGACGAGAGCGAGTGGGACCGGATGGTATTAAAAAATAGAAAAGGGCATCTGCTAGTGGTCTTTCACGTTAATTTGAATCTCATATTTACAATTTTTCTTTTAAATTTATATACCCCTGGACAGGACCGGGACGAGACAACCCCGTCCCGGAATTGTCCCATCTCGAAAAAATTTTTTGTCTCATTCCGTCCCGTCTCAAAGTCATCAGGACCGGGACGGACCTATCAGGACGGGACAATTTGAACACCCCTACATAGGACAAAGACTTGTAGTTCTCACATGACATGAAACATGAGACAATAAATTGTAGTAAGGGAGTTAATACTACGGGACAGGGTCAAAGCTATCTTGCCCCATTTCCTATCATCCCAAAACCATTCTGGCCTCAGTAAATTAAAAAATATAGTTAAATTAGTTATTTGTTAAAAATATGTTAGTTTTTTTTTAAATATTCTCTTCAATAATTATTTGATTGAACCTATCATTGAATACAAACCCCCTTAACACATAAATTAATAGGATTATTATGAATAAATAAATGAGACAAAATAAATTGAAATATTATATTTAAAATCAAATTAAATTATTATTAGCTATTATATCAAAGACTGGAGTTAGTATTATCACTATTGTGAAAAATACTTTCTACGACTCTACACATCAGAAGGAATGAAAGAAGGATTTGTGAGTATCGTTCTTTTTGGGATTTCTTTTGCCTAATATGCTGAGTTTTTTTCCCCCTTTTTTCCTTTACATTCTAAATTCTTAATTGAATTTATTGTGTCTTTCTCTACAATACTCATTAATTGTAATATGTAGTCCTTCAAAAGCTAACTATCCTTTCTTTGTCATCCTATATTATTACTGTCAATTTCCTAATTTAATTCATACATCATGTATATATCCTGCTCATATCAATTTCTAGGTACAAATATATAGTTTTGGAAGATTTACCACACTCTATTGGTGATACCAGCATTGTGAAGAAATTTCTAACTTTAACTAAAAAAAATAATTGACGGTATGTACATGCATTTTCCCATTCGTCATCAACCTTCCGCACTTGTAGTTAAACACTGTGAAAGTCCTTTTCTCTGTAAAACAAGAAAAAATTGTGGCTAACAAAAAAAAGAACAAGGAGATTCTTTGCTAGATCAAAAGGAAGTGATGACTCCTAGTACTGATCAAAACTAAGAATGGTGTAACAAACAGATGCTACCTTTCGTCTTTTAATATAAGACTTACTTAACTAATTTGAATAAATTAAGCAAAGTAGTTAAAGTAGTTATTTGTCTAAAATATATATTGGTTTTTTTAAAATACCCTCTTAAATAATTTGGATTGAGACTACTTTTGATACAAACTTCCTTAACATATGCAATTAATAGAGCTAGCTATTTGGATAAATATGGATTTGGATATTATATTTAGAACCAAATTCAACTTTCTTACTAGGTCTTTTATTAAAGACCGAGTGTTAGTACAAGATTATTTTATTATTATTTAATTAATATGATTCATGGAAAGTTTCTCACTGATACTCATTGATAAATTCTTTATGCTTTAAGAAATAGCTTTTGGGGATGGGAGAGATCTTCATACAGCATTGAATAATAATGATAATTATATGCGTATAATAAATATTATATCATGTTTCTGCCTTCTCCTTTCTCAATAGTAAATTAAAAGATACCAACCCTTTAACTGCTTTATTATTCTCCACAACCACCACAGTAGAGTGTGCCACAAATTTAGGCTATTTAGCATAAAATGAGTACTGAAAATGACTAACCCGATTAGGAAATACCAGCATGCCTAAAAAATTAGCCATTCATTTGGAATGACTGTAAAAAATTTTAAAAATAACTTTTCAATCGTTATTTACAAAATACAAAGTAATTATATAAAAAGAAGTCTTATTTTGAATTACGTGAATAAATGTTTTTAGGGTGTCCAATCATAATCCCAAACAAGCACTCAATCCCGCACATTCACTCCGTGAGGAGAGAAGAGAGGATAAATACTATTGGCGGCCATCCACTGATGGTCGCTTTACTGTTAAATCTGCATACAATTTTCTCCTTGCAGGTACACAGAGATAGGAAGATAGCATTTGAAAGCTACTATGGAGATGGAAAGTGCCAGAGAAAATCCAATCATTCATGTGGCTTTTCACTCATGGCAGAGCACACACGGCGGCCTTAAGGTGTAAAAGAGGAATTGCAGTGACAGCATGTTCTTTGAGTCGGACTCAAGTATGATCCCTCCAAAGTGGAAATTCCGCGCTAGTTGCAGCCCTTGTAGATGGCCCACTCTTCAGCCTCAAGTACTGTACCTTATCTTCCTCCTTCTCGATACGGTAATGTCACGCGTCATATCAGTCCTTCCCTCACAGGCCCAATTATCATCCCATGGTGCCCATTAATATCCTGATCACAGTCCAAGTCCATTTTATCAGTCCTTGTTGGTAGTTACGATTATGCTGTACATATCACTCCAATCCTTATTATAACTCATTTGTGAGGAAAAGTTTTTGCTCTAAATAGAAGTTACTTGTAAGGTATTTAATGACTGTTTTTTAATTTTATCCTTACTTAATTTGTTAGGGGAAAAAAAATTTTGGCCAAAGGGAAATAGTATTAATTGCAAGTCATAAGTCTTGCAGACTTATCAAATCGACAAAGTAAAAGCTAAAACCAACACGAAGTATCAGGAAGTAAAACAGAGAAACTAAAAAGATTTGGGGTGCCCCATCCCTACTGCCCCTTAATTTTCCTCTAGTTTCAAATTTTTTTTTTTTTACGCTTTATCTTTATATTAATCTGCATAAAGTGAGTAAAATTTTGATGTCATAAGTCAAAATTGGCGTTGTTTTCGATTTCTTATGATTTTTCAAAGAATTTGTATCTAAATTTAAAAGAAACCGCACCAATTTTAGAGTGCCTTTGTTTAAAAAGTCATTAAAAATTTGAAAATAGCATGATTTTTGACTTATGAAGTATCAAAATTTTACTCATTTTATATAAAATATAGCGACAAAAATTGGTAACACTACTAGAAAAAGAGTAATTAATATCAATCAGGGAGGACTTTTAACAACGGTTAAATCAGGGACGTGTATATGGGGAATGTAATTTTGATGATTTTCTATGACAGTTATTAGACGAGATGGAATGTTCCTTTTCTACATCGGTTAAATTCAATAACTATCATGGATTTTCTATTAACAACAACGTTTAGCATATACTCGACATAGAAAATTTTTTTATATACCATATATTCTGTCATTTAACCTCCCTGCAATTGCAAATTATTATAGTCAATAATTATACTTTCCATCAATCATATGTATCCACCAAGCCAGAACCAATAACTCAAATGTTCAGAAAGAATAATACAACCAAAAATTTGAATCACATGATTAGTGAAAACTTACTTAAAAGGATGACTTAATTTAAAAAAATGTTGGCAAAGTTTTGCTTTATATAGGAAGCAGTCTCATTCAAAACTTAACAACAACAGACACAAGGCAACAAGTGTTTCATGTATCACCGAATGAAAATATTAACCATGCACTCCAAAAAACAAAGAACCAAAATCAATCTTTATACTGTTGGGTTCAATATTCCCATAACAATTATGTAACAAGATTAAACTAAATAAGAATTGATTGCATTGCCAAAAATGTGTTTCAAGACTTATGAAAAATGAATACCCAAGAGTTTAAGAGCATCCAACACAATAGAAATTCATATAAAAATGTTTTAGAAGAGAAAAGGAGAGGAGAGACCCTACATCATGCAAAGACGACGACAGAAAGCAAAGAAAATGATGAAAAAGTCAATGACAAAATGGATTGGTTGACAATAATGGAAAATCTCGTGGATACACCAAAGAAGACCATGGGAAGTAATTTGGAGAGAAGGGCGAAGGGAGTTGTCACAGCAAAGAGTGAAAAGAAAGGGGAAAAAGTGAAACTATAACAAATGTCAAGGTCCTGTCTAGGGTTTTTTAAATTACTTTTAATGATGGTATTTACTTATAACCGTCGTTGTTTATGACTTTTTAGTTTCACTTTTTACCACACTATGACACTTTCCACAAAAATTATTTGTACAACAGTCATAAAAAGTTTGAATTTATTTACAAAATTATCACCACTTTTTTTTCACAATGGTTATTTTTGTAACCAACATAAAATGGTGATATAAGAGACTACTTTTGTGGTGGTGTAAAAAAAATGTGTGGAAAGTGTGAAAAAATTAAAAGAGTAGAAGATGGGCTAGCAAAGATGGGGCAGCCAATGCCCCAGGTCCAAACTAAAGCTAGAAAGCATAAGCAAGAGCAGCAACGAAGACTTAATAAGGATAAATTTTAGTAAGGATAAATTTGAAACATTATTTTGTCACTTTAATGTATTTTTTATATGAAAATGAGTTACAAATGACTAATAATAACAACACTTCAAAATGCATATTAGGATTAAAGGTATTATTGGTGGGAGGAATAACTGGTTAAAGTAGAAAAAAATTAAAAATAGTTTAATAGCCTTTTTGAAATCATTTTTCTTAAAAAACTTCAAGCAAAATTTGACGTACAAAATAGTTTACTTTATATAGAAAGAGAAATTTTTTATTGTATAGAAAATGAAAAAAAGTTAAAGAACACACACACACACACACACACACACACATAGGTATAGATATTCAAACTTCTAATATTATATATAGTCCTCACACGCTAACATTTCCAGCGGGTGGTCTTTGTTAACCTTATCAAATTTATGTTATTTCACCACATTTTCGTTTTGCTATTATATATTTTGTCGAATTAATGCATATCTGGAGGTACTTATGATACAAAAATGTGCATAGTTGATACTTGTGTTAAAGTTGTGGATTTTTTCTTAATCATGAATATTTTGCTCCTAATTCATCAATTTTGACTTCGTTGTTTGTCTTGTTTCGTTAGATGCTTTTAACATGCCATTTGAATCATTTTTGGAGCCATTTGAAGTAGTCATTAATGCCCATGATGCTAGAAAAATGCTTAGGAAGCCATGACACAATGGGGAAAAAAAAAAGAATAGAGGAGATGCAACACAGAGCACTGTTACCTTTAACCAATAGCATTCCAAAGAGTAATTGGATGTAGCAAAAAAAAAAAATCTTGGCTGCCACTAATGGAGACTTAATGAAGTTAGCATTTTGATGACAGAACTGATCCTAGGGCTTCATATACTATGCAAATCAAAAGGAAGCACCGTTTTAACTCATTCTGGTCTTATCAGGTGCATTTGGGAGCTTTTTGATGTGCTACGGCATGGATTTTGATGGAGATTGAATTGGGATTTGAAGTTTGAAAGAGATTTTGGCTTCATATCTTAGTTCTTCTTTTCTATTCTCCTTCTCTTCCTTATGTTCAATGTTTATGTTTGTTTATCTGCATTTTCTAATGGGTTTTTTGAACATGTTCAGTGTTAGCGGCAGAATAATTTGTTGACGTTAATTCCATAAGTAATGAACTGTTTTTTAAATGACTTTTGATTAATAAGGAATTCATCATCATCATTAGAGTAAAATACTCTGACCACCTTTCTATTTTATTTTAATTATACGAATCTCTCATCTATTTTAATAACATATATTTTAATCCAAATCACTAACACTGTTAAAAAAATATTTTTTTAAGTGTTAAAAAAATATTTTTTTTAAGTATATTTTTTAATTAAAAACATATTAGAATAAATCTTGTTTACTCCTTTACCGGTCATTATATTGAATCTCTAGTTTATCTTTTATTATTAATATTTATTAATGATCTATTTGATATTTTTACTAAATTAAGATATAATTTTATAATTTAATTGAAAATAAATATATACAATTACAAAACATTTTCAGATAATATATATTTAACAAGTTACATCACAAGTTTTAATAAATAAACTAGATTAAACATTTAAATTTATTGTAAAATAAAAACTGTATTTGTAAAATTAATTCAATTTATAATATGGTAATTGATTTAATATTATAAGAAAAAAATTAAGATATGTGTTAAAATTAATTTTTAATTTCAAATAAAGATATATCATATGTTATTAAATAACAATTATTGAGTAATATCTGCATTAAGGAGGGGTGTTTTGGTCAAAATAATGGGTCAACCCTATCATTTAATGGTCAACTAATGATCGAGTGAATGAAAGTTGAATTTAAAAAGTAAAAAAGAGGTTTATGCAATATATATTTTGATTTTAAAGGAGACCCATATGGGTTTCCAAAATAAAAGGGAACTCTCTGTAATTTAGGTTAAACAGAGGGGAGAGTGATGTATTTTACTCTTATTATTGTTATGGAGACTTTTCATTAATGAATTTAATAGTATACATAATACTCCTTCTAGTCCTAATAAATGTAAGAGGTATGGTAATTTGTTTTAAATTAAATATAAGACATTGGTTGGCAAAAGGTTGGGGCGCCGGGGGGGGGGGGGGGACAACAAGACGTTCATCTTCTTTGTCTTCGAATTCTATTACTTTTCTCCCAAAACTGCCTCTGTTGATTGCACGAACACATCGATTGATGTTTGAAATAGAAAGTTAATAAATTTAACAGAAATTTGAAATGTAGCGGAAGAATCTCTCTTTGCTCTCTTGTACCTCTAAAGAACATGATTGGAATAAGTACTGCAAGGTGGTGAACAGCTGACGAGTATTGTGATTCTTTTGTAGATACCGCAAACCTTTAGACATGTTGGCATATTGTGGGATTGATTGTGTGATTTTAATTTTTCAGATGCAAAACAGAGAAATAATTCATCATGTGATTGGAATTGACATTGGGATAAGGTCTTGATCTTTGATCCTTTCTCAACCATTCGTTTTTTCTATTGGAAATATTTTCTCCAATTCTAAATACAAGATTTAATTAAGATATTTTTTGTTTGTTTTAAATATAAGATTTTAATTATTTTTATTTTCAAATTTATAATTCTTTTTTCAAATTATTTCTTTTTTTTTTTTGGGGCCAAAGTCATATTATTCTTATTGATTTTACATATTAGAGGGTATTCATTAAGATGATACTTTCTAATGTAAATGACTAAAATGAATAAATGATATTTTTAAAAAATCAACTCATTTTTTTAAATAATTAACTAACTAGTTTGTTTAATCTCTACAAATTAATTATCTAAGCCATATATTTAGAATAAGGGTAAAATTTTTGTTGGGATTTTCTTCACCCAGCTCATCAAGATTTGTTAATGAGTTATGTGAGTCACCCAACATAGCTCATGATAATTTTTTTTAATAAACTGGTGAAAATTTCTCAAAACAAATGTATGTGTTCAGCATTAATTCCGCAAAATGTAGAATAATTAAAATAAATAAATGCACAGTCACAATTGAAATAGTTTGTCAAATTAATACAAAACAGTTGCCCATTATAAATGCTAAAATATTTCATTCATCTTCATCATCAAAACCAATGTTTACATATACTCATTTGTTTAACAATTTGGATCAAACTAGAAAGAAGCAGCCGATTATTTATTGCGTTCTATATCATCGTCCACATAAATAACCTTGACAGTACTGTTAATTAGTGTTTGGTGCAAAGAATTTGGAGAGGAGCAATCCTCCTCCTCTTATTGGAAGCAGCTTCTCTCTACTCTTTTCCTCCTCTACCTTTATCATTAGGGATCAAGTTTCAATAGTCAAAATTTAATATTTTAAAAAAAGGTTACTCTTTTTATACCAAAAATATTATGATCTTACTTTAAGAAAATACATAAATAAATCTAAACTATTAAAATCTTATATGAACAGTTCACAGAAAAATCTACTTTATAACAATATATATAGTAATAAACTGTTTAGATCAAATCTTAGCAATTTAAATTTATTTATATATTTTTTAAGTGAAATTATAATAATTTTCGGAGAAAAATAAAAATATTTTTTAAAATATTAAACCTAAACTATTTGATCCAAGGAAAAATCATAAAAAAAGACCATGAAAATAGAAAAATTACAAATAGAGACCTATTATAATATTAGTATAGGTTTTGACAACAATTTTTGTGAACGGATCCCTATATATAATTTTTTAATTTTTAGGGCCTTTTTTTGTGATTTTTCCTTGATCTAATGGTGATGAAGAGGATAGAAGAGGGGAGAGAAGTTGTTCCCTTATTGTTTGGCCTCATAAAAGTTTTAGGAAGGGAGCAAAATTTTGTTCTCACAATTCTTTCCTCTAGATTGTCGTCACTTGACCATTATGCCCCTGCTTAGGCTTATGATGAGGAAGAAGGGGCTCGTGAGCCTGAGATGACAACAATAGTTTCCTTTTTTATTTTACACAATTTAAAATGTTAATACTAGTTAAACTTGACTCTAGAATTTTATGCATCCAAGCATGACGATGATGCAGCCATTAGGCAACTTGCCATTAACAGACTTATTTTGGTTATTGGAGCAAGGGAACTTGCTTAGAAACTGAGAATCACATTCGAGGCAAAACATGGGAAGTGGCAAATTTTTCTAGTGATCTTTCCCAAAAATACGTATCTGAATAATTGAGATGTTTTATCACAAAATTACCGAATTTTCTTTGGAAAATGTATCTGAATAATTTAGATTGCTTTATCATAATAATTTTTATAGTTATTATTGTATATGTATTGTGAATATAATTATCAAATGTAACTTTACATAAATATATAATTATAATTATTGAATATATATTATTTATTTATTACTATTAATTATGTATTATAATTATATTTATTTATTTGATCATTATAAAGAATAATTTTATTTGTTAAATGTCCATTATAATATTCCTCTAGTCCTATTTATAAGACAGAAAGAAAAGTTTTTTTTTTATTCTATATATAAGCCACTTCATTAAATTTTTAGTTTGAATGTACTATTTTGTCTTTTATTTATCATAAAGTAGATAGTTTCTTTTTTAAAAGGTATATATAAAGATAAAGTTAAAAAGTTGTTATATTTTAATGGAAAATTAATATAGTTAGAGATTTTTTTTAGTTTATGTGAAGCATACTAGAAGTGGTTATAAATAAAACCAAAAAAGTATCATTTTATTGAATATTTTAGAAAGTTTTAAAAGACAACTCAAATAAAAGGACAATGTTACATCCAATCATATATTCTATCACGGACAAAAGAACTTTTCTTAACTCATTTAAATACAAACTATGTAAGAAAGAATCAATTTTATCTAATATGGTTATAAAACAACATATAACATAGCTCATAAATTGACATAGTAAGAATTAAATCTTAATTCATATTTTATAATAAATTTATAAACAAATCATATGAGATCCTAGGCCTCTGGCCAACTATCAGCACACATACCACAACAGTACAAATCAAAAGACATAAAACATAATAATACATGAATCAATTAAACACAGTTTATCCTAAAGTGACGATATACAGGAAACAACATAACTCATAAATCGAAGAAACGCTACAAGTTGCTAGTATCGCTTTACTTCTCCTGAGCTTTTCTTGACGTCTCTTCTTTAAAGCTTTCATCTGAAAAATGTTAAATAACAAGGATGAAACAATGTTTTAGTAACTAAATCCCTATTTATCACACACACTAGTATAGGCTAGCGACGTGTCAGATGGGATACACAGAGTTAATAACGGTCAATAGACATTTATTTAACAGTAAAACTTACAATAACCATATAAGTCAAATATTTCTGCCAATCTCATACAGTTGATAATTTCAAAAGAGATTACATACTTTTTATTTATTTGAAAGATATAAATATCAAATGAAGATTCCATGTCATTTGCAATTCATAGACTCCAAATCCATCCTTATATCCTCCTTATTTCTGCCGATTGGACTTATAGACTAAGTTTTTTCCATTTGACTGGCTACTCTGACGAGCTCACTATGTCACACCTCTCTTTATAACTCATTATACATCAATTGGAACCATTATAATGTGTTTCACAGTATTTCCAGATGAAAAATCTCCACTTTAAAATTTTGCCTTTAATTCTGTATGTACACTGTTCATATGAAAATGGGCCAACTTAGAAAATTCATAACTAATTCTAAAAAAATTGAAACAAGGTGGTTTCAATTTTCATACGAAGCTTGCTAAGAGTTATAAAGAGGAAAAATACTCATCAGGTTTAATTATATCCAGAATAACACCAGGAAATTCGACAAATGCACTATTTATTTGGTCAATTTTCTAATTTTCAGTATTTCTGCCCAACTTTAGAAGGGCATAACTCTTAGAATAAAACTCCAATTTTAATTATTTACCACTTGATTCAAAGCTAAAAATGAGATATATAAGCCTGTAAAATTACATTCCCAATTTCCAACAATTGCTCATTATTTTATGTGCCACAAATTTGACACTATTTAGGGAATTTCTATCCCTTAATTGCCTCTTTTTTTAATTTATTTCCCCTTTCTCTTTGTCCACATTCTTTCCTTAATGTACCATGCATAATTCCAACACTAGGGTATGACGGTAAAGTATAATACATGTCATAACCTCATCCATATCTAGGCACAATCATAACATAAAGTTCATTACACATTACATAACATTCCATCATCATACAATGTTCATAAAACTCCTTTATCCCAAGACCATTTCCTTACCCTTGCCATTGGATGAATCATTCCATATTTGAAACATAATTTAACATAGGGGAATGAGATTTCTATGAAATCTCAGTAGCATTTGAATTACAATTATCATGCAAATCAAGCAACTTATCATGTGACAAGTTATCATACCTCAAGGCATAATCAACCACATAAAATCATGCTTAATGTCATGCTAAAAGAGGAACATCAACACTTCCACAATGGCATAATTCAATGCATTTGGCCAAAGCATAAAACCAATATCATTCAATCATTCCATGCCACAACACAAGTTCTTCTATTAAAGCAAACAACAAATCACATTAAACAAGCAAGATTAACAATCAAATTATAATTCAAAGCTACCTTCTTAACACTTGTCCAATTGCTTACTTCAAGAACAAAGCTTCCTCTTGGTTCCTCCTCATAGTGCCTATTAAACCAAGTATAAACATAGGCACATTAACCACTAAACAACTTAATTACAACACTTTAACTTCAACTTAACAATTTCCCCTATTTTTCTTTAATTTTTAACAAAATGATTCCTTCTTTAGAATCAATCATCCCATGACTCAATTCTACAAGATTTTTCATGAATAATCCAATGGTGTAATCATATTTTTGAAATTCCCATTCCTTCCCCATGAACTCACCTTGGCCGAATAGGGGGTTATAAGTTCCAAAAATTCTATTTTTGATTCCAATGATTTTAAACACTTTGCAACATCATACCCCTACACAAAAACATGTTTTAAAGCCATTGGAATCATCAAATCAAGCCAAAACAATCATCTCCTGCATGAACTTGGTTTGGCCGAACCTCCCCCCTATAACCTAACTTTGATTTTGTTCTAAAACTCAACCATATACCACTTAATCTTAGTTATTCCACTTGATTATCAAGGTTTCTATCCTTTCCTAAGCATCACAAGGTCCAGCAAAATTTTGGCAATATTTTACTTAATTTTTCAAGCTAAAAACCTCAGCTAAAATAGTGTAGAACTTAGGAATAAGGAGGCTCAGACATACCTTGATGTTCCCTTAATAAAAACTGAGTGAATCCTTGCCCAAAACACTTAGAAATTTTGGTTGGTGAGTGCTGGAAGCAAAATGACATAACCTCCCCTTGTTTTTCTATTTTTCCTACATTTTTTTTGTATTTTCCAAGGGGCTATTTATAGAAAAATCCCATCTGCCCTTACCCCTCCATGTTTGGACGAAATTGGACAGCCCAAGGGGTGTATGCGGCAGTCATCAAGTGCCAAAATAATCAGATCACTCCAAGTGGCCTTAATCTAGATTATTCCGCACAAATATCCCTTAATTTTGCATTTTATTTAATAAAAATAGAGAGACCTGGAAGCTGCACGAAATTGTGCCCTCATTGGACTCAATGTGGGCCCCACAAAAGCTTTGGGTTGGTCCAAAAAGATTGCCCACAAACCAAATCACTATCTCAAACCAATTTGAAACTTTATTGGTTACTATTCACTAGTAACATTTCATAATTTTTCCAAACCTCCAAAAATTTATTTCTCTCCATGGTAATTCACCTTTTAATATGAGAGCATGATCTGAAAATTTTTAGAATTTTTTACCACCTCTAGATATTTATTTTGAATTTTCTCCGATTAGGCCTATATCTGTAAGTCTAAGGGAAAATAAATTTCCTAAAATTAATTTCTGAGCTTTCAAGGCCTAAAACTAATTTTATAAATTCAAATAAATATTTATATGAATTATCCACCTTTCTCCCAAATTTAGTGAGGCCTCCACTACTTAAAATAATTATTTTTCTTCAATTTTTCAATAATTTCCTGAAAAACCTCCGTTTACGGGAAATTCCGTAATAATTTGCTTTCACCGTAAATTCACCTTTTGGATCTCAATCAAGTTTCCAAAACTTCCAATTTACAATTTTCTCATTTTTCGAGAATTTTTTAGAATTTTTCTCAAATTTTCTCGTTTTGCCCTTCCTAAACCGATCGTTATGAAAATGCCAGTCCAGACCTTTTCGGGGTTTCACATCAAAAGTTGTTTCATCTCTCCGTCTAGTTCTTACATTAACGCTCATCCCAATTTTTAATCTCTTATAGCCAAGTGAAAATTTTTGGGATGTGACACACTACACGAGTGATATGGACTGACCAAAAACCACAGAACACGTGGTAGACCATGGGTCCCCCTTTAAAGAACTAGTGGGGCTGGGTTTTGTAATCCCTCAAAGAATTAGTGAGGTAATAATAGTAGCTAATCATAGAGCTATGTATAGAAGCCAATACCACATGGTAAGTATATAAATCTTAGTAACTCCAATCATCTGTATCCCCCACCCAAACTAGATACACAAGGTTCATAATAACACATTTATATGCGTAATTAACTGAATTTCAGAATAATACTCATAGTCATGATCATTAATTTCTAACAACACAAACGATTTCAACCCTTTACAAAATAGCATGCCACAAGACAGTCCATACAAAACATAATATACCTATACAAAAATTCATCATAAAACCACTCACCAACTTCATACTAGAGCATGCAATAGATAAAAATTTAGTTACCTAGACTCCTAGCTAACAATCAAGTACAAACGAGGCCTGTACTCAAAAATGCCATAGTAGTATTTATATCTACAATTGAAATTAAAACATTATCTCTACAGTATTAGAGTAAACTACGCACAAATTTCTAGCCTTTAATTCTCTCTTTAATACTTTCAATTGTTACTCAAAATTCTAGCTCAAATAACTTTTTCTAAAGTTTGGGGTAAGAACATATATATGAGGATTTATATTCAATTCCTAGGTTCTCTTAACTTATATTATCTTTAATTATTAAATTATATCATTTGAATTACCAAATTCACAACCTAGATAGAGAACCCTCAATTTATAATTTACATTCTATCTTTAAAGAATTTAAACAACAACCTCAATATGAGTCAATTTAGTCTTACTGTAGAAGTTTAATTATTAATCCAACCATTGAATTTATTGTCTTACATGTCACAAGTCTACTTTTTAAATTTCGGGTTAATCCAACAATGAATGAATTTAAAAACGCTAATGTGCTATCTAGTATTCTATCTACCAAATTTTAAAAAAGTTGCACCTAATAACTTATAACTCAGAGATTGAATTGGCGATCCAATCATTGAAGTTGACGAGTATGAAGTCGAGGACCAATTAACCAAATTGCAGCTCGATCCAATGATTCACGAACTCGTAGACAGCACTTTACCGAGACCGTCTCAGTTTTGTGTGAAAATTATTTAACTTACTCTTAACTCTCATCTACTACCAGCTATATATACCCCCAAGAGTTCTATCTATCCATCATTTAATCGATATGAGACTTCTCAACATTGTTATTTTATCTATCTTCCCATCATTTAGTCAATATGAGAATTCTTAACATTGCTATTTTATTTATTTACTCATATACACACACATACATAAGATCATAATTATTTTAATTGCTTATATATATTTAACCTTTTTTTATTATATCATAATAAATATCTACTTAAACATGAGGGATAACAAAATTAGGATGTTGCATAATATGTACACATTTCAAAAAAATAACTATTTATACTGTTATATATAAAGAACAAGATAGCACAATTATGTTAAAAATTTAACCAGGTAACTTATAAATGGAAGAAATGCACACTAAGAGTCCAAGGCAAGTCATCTCTTGAGTTTTCTCTCTAAGGAGATGGGTGTTAGTATCTCGTCTCATGCAAGTGAGTGCATGGCATCTTCCTTTCCAGCTTCCATCGAAAGAGGGGACATCCGTGCTTTGGTTTTTCTTAGTTTTGTTTCTCCTTTTTCCTCGTCTTCTATTTGGTTTTGTTGATGGAGCTTCTTTATATTGGTACGAAAATAAGTAGATCTTTAGGTTGTTTCTGCAATAGCTCTTCTTGACGGTGGTTTTCATAGATCTGCTTCTAGCCACTATGATTAGTGTTTTTGGGATTGGGATTGTGAAGGTTATTGGCAATTCTGTTCGATCTATTCCGCCAATGGCTTTGGCTGGCTCTGTTTAGTTTTGGCGCGTTCAAAGTAATAGAGGTAGAAAGTTCTTTGTCCATCTAGTGCTGTTGCTTGCTTGGTTGTTATTGGTCAATTTTCCCCTTCCCTGTACTATGTCTTCTTTGCCATAGTCCATGGATGTTTCTGTAACAATGGGTCTTTCCCACACTCTATCTTGTACAACCATTTTGGTTGATTTTTTGCCGATAAAAAGGTTGGGTCCTAACGGGTGGTTCTTTAAATCCCCACCCCATATGATGGCCTTGTTGCCACTCTCGGCGTCTTTCTCTCCCGTGGGTTTTGGTATGATGATTGGGTCCTAACGGGTGGTTCTTTCTCTCGGCGTCTTTCTCTCCCGTGGGAGGTGGTAGGTGATTGCTCTTTACTCTCCTGGTTCTTTTGTCCAAGGTTAGAGTTTTGTTTTTGTGGGCTTAGTTGTTCAGGCTTTTGTTTTTTGGTTGTGTTGCTGTTTATTTCTCCTTTGTAAGTTTTTTTTTTCTGTTACAAGAGGGTGGGATCAAACCCGCAACGCACACACCTCACACACATGCATACCACTCAGCCAAATGGCTAGTGGTTCTCCTTTGTAAGTTTTCTTCCTTTTTAATGGAATACTTTTCCTCGGTAAAAAAAGACTTATAATGAGAACAAAGAAAAATATTCTCTCTCTGCCTTATAAATAAGAGAAGTATATTATAACTTTCATTAGTGGTAGATACTCTAGCTTAATTAAAAAAAGTTACTTATTATGCAAAATATTTTTCTTTCCCTTCTCTTTTGAATCAAACAATGCAACACAAAAACTTTCCTTCTAATCAATCTAAACAGGGAAATATTAGAATGTGTGCCCTTCCCTCCCATTTATTGAACCACATAGACCCTTAATCTTATGGGTTTCATTTTGATCTCTTAATTTGAGAAGAGAGTAGTAATAATAATACGTTATGAATTTCTCCTTTTATGACAACTATCACAATAAATGCGACCTTGTTTATTAGCCGAAAACGCACTGTCACCTTTTTCATTTTGGTGGGAATCCAATCTCACACCGGCAAACCTATGAGCATCAGCAAAGAAATTAATTGGTTTTGACAGCTAAGAAAAAGAGGAAGGAAACGAACTATATACACACACACACACACACACATATATATATATATATATGAACCTAATAAGTGAGCAACAAAGAAAATGGGTGGATAAATAACATAATGTATCAAAGGCTATGGAAAGTTTAAGATCCATTCATACATATGAGTCCAGTCTGTTGAGCAGGGGTTGATTTACCTTTAAGGAAAGTGATTCTGCTTCTTCACTTTATAATTATTATTCTTGTTTGTTTTATTAAGGATGTTTGACATGTGAAAACTTTAATTTTTTGCAAAAAGTTCAAAAAAATTTTCTATGGGAAAAAAGTTTTAAAATATTATAACATGTGCATTTAAGTTTCAAAATATTGTAATATGTTCATTTTGCCCTTGTAAATGTTTTTTCCACATATAACTTTTTACACTTATATTTCAAATTTAATTTCTTTGTTAATTTTTTAGAAAAAATTCTTCACAAATTAGAATTTTGCTTGTAAAAGGCCACTGAGATCATTTTCTTTCTCATCTGAGTAATGCTATAGATGAAAATTATACTGAGAATGAGACCAAGTCAGTCAAAATTTGCCGCGATTTGACCTTATTAGCCTTATTAAAATGGTAAAATTTCTTCGCAAACAAAGATATTAACTGTGATCATATCCCTTTTAAATTCCAAAGTCCTATATCAGCATTCATGCACGCTCTTCCTCATTTAATTTCTTTTTTTGGTATATAAAGTGAATAAAAATTGGATATAAAATAAAATAAAAAATCTATAACAAGAAGTAACTTTTATATACTTTTATTTTTAAAACTAAATGCATTTTTTGTGCAATATACAATGTTTAAGGAATAATTCAGATTATTAACTAGCTATGAATAATAAAACTTATAATAAATTGTATATTATTTAGTGATATATTAGTATATTCATGAATATAAAATGTTAGTATAAAATAATAATTAAAAGATAATCCAATAGATGTTTTAGGGAGTTTTTTAGGCTTGGGTTTGAATGAGAACCAACTAATGCATCTTGTGATTTTTTAACAAAAAACGTGCCACGACCTCCGCAAGCAAGGCCCTGCTCCTGCTGAGGCCAGATTTTGTTTGTTTTTGTTATTAGTAAGGCCTTGGAGGCCTAACGAGTGTGAGGAATTAATTGTGCCGTTGGAGTGTTTGGTGAGAGAAGATAATAGATTAAATAAAAGGGAGAATTAGAAGAGAGGACCTGTAGAAAAACATATTTAATAAAGAGGACAATAAAAATTAGAATTATTTAAAAGGATCAAATGTTAAAATATAAATTTTAAAATATCAAATTGAGCCGTCCGCTTCGTTCCCTCTGCCTCCGCTCTTGTTTTCATTTAAGGAGAAAAAATTCTAAATGGAGCAAGATTTATAAGATGTTAGTTTAAGACAATGTTAGTTTAATTCTTATAAAATGTTAACTTCGACACAACTTCCATTTGATCTGAGGGTTAATTTTGTTGGTTGCTTTTTTGCCTCTTATGTTGAAGGAGATACTTTCTGTGATTTGAGGAGCTTTGTTGGGAGGGGCCAAGCATGTAACACTAACGGGCAACATTTTTCTCAAACAAATTATGGAGTTTTTGTGGGCAAATGAATTGAACTATATCATGTTTGATTTTATAGGTTGAGACAAATCATTTCTTGGTTGCCTATTTTGGGCACGTTGGAAGGGGCACCTAATGTAAAAATATGGTTACCGACTTACATTCTGTGTGGAGTGAGATGTAGGTTAGTGAAACAGGAGAAAACTCATTAACTGTCAAATAATTGAGATATCATATAAGAAAATATTGGAGGATTAGTTATAGACAATTTAGTCTTTCTAAAATTATATCTTAACATATGGTCCTTTAAAATAATTATAATTTTTATGACTCTCTCTGCACCAAATATTTTTTTTTCTATAGGTCCTTTGTTCTAATTCTCCCTAAATAAAAATAATAAACTTTTCGTGATAAATTTTTAATATAAATTCATCTGAAAGAGAAAAAAATTATTGGCAAGAGTTGTAAACCAGTTTTCACTAAAAATGATTTCCGAAGAACATTTGTGCAAAACATCTCATCGTGTTTAAGATACTATCTCCTGTTCTTAATATAAAAACTAGTTTGATTTTTAATTTGGTTCTAAATATAAGATACCAATCCATTTTATCTCTTATATTTATCTTTTTTCAAAGTAGTTCTTATAGTAGTTACACATATTAAATGTTTTATCAAAAAATACTTGATTAGCAAGGGTATTTTAGGAAAGATAACTCTTATTTCTCATAAATAACTAACTTAAATAATTTTCTTAATCTACTCAAATTAGTCAATCATCTCAAATTAGCCGAGTCGATCATAAACTGCATGCAGAGCGCCATGACAACCCTTCGAGGAGCAAACACCCCTCTACGGCACGTATCTCGAGTAAGCGATGAAAACCGCAGCAACAAGATCATAGTAGAAGTCGATGGGGCGTTCTCTTACACTCACCGAAAGGCTGCATGTGGAGGCATTATTAAGAACACAGACCACGTAATTCTTGAAGGCTTTATTCACAGGCTGGAACAGGGTGATAATTTAACCGCAGAACTGTAGGGCTGTTTGTGGGGCCTTAAGAGAGCCTGGGACCTGGGAGAAAAGGATATTATACTACGGAGTGATTCAGCTAAGGCTATCCAAACGATCACAGGTGCAGAAAATCCTCTCCATGAGGACTCGAGTGTAGTTGCTGAAATACAGAACTTGCTCAAACGAGAGTGGCGAGTGGAACTGCAAAACATTAACAGAGAATCTAACGCCATGGCGGATGCACTTGCAAAGAAGGCGCTGGAGGGGAGTGTCGACTTCCAAATCCTAAGCAGAGAGACTGCACTGGAGTACATTGCGGCTTTGGATATCTCTTAGTTTCTTCCTTTTTGACTTGTCTGTTTGTCTTTTTCAATTTCCTGCCTATCAAAAAAAAGAATTGGTATGTTATTTTGTCGCCAAAGGTTTAAAGAGTACTAGTATTGTTATTGTATGCGTTTGTACCAATCTTAACCCAATGTTTGGTATGAAGGAATTGAAGGGGAGAAACGGAGAGAGAAAATCTTAATGGGCTCAATTTAAAAAATTGGAAAAGTGGGGTTATAAAAATTTGATTAAAAAAAGATAAAAGAATAAGAAAAATTAATTAAAATTTTTTAATCCCCTTTCATTTTTTTAAATTTGTATCATTAAAATTTTTTCTTCCCTCCCCTCCCATTCAATTCTTTCATACCAAACAGACCCTTGAAGTTATATGTTCATAAGTCTGATGTATAATATATAAATAATTAAATTATCTATATAAATTTTTTTATTAAAATTAGTTTAAAATAATGATTTTGTAAAAAATGCTTTTTTTTAAGAAATATCTACTTATTTAATACTTATAAAAAAATGAATTTGTATGTACTTTTGCCCATTCCTTTTATAACATTTAAATAACCCAACTATATGTTGACAAGAAAATTGATTAAAATTAGTTTAGAACAATAATTAAATGTAGAGACTAACCAATAATTAATGAGATTAAAAATAAAAGAAGATATTATAAATTTAAATATATGCTATTAGTATCTCTTATGAATAGAATCACGTTATCAATAAAAAAAAAAAAAATCGTATTTGTGTATAGAACCAAGGGAAGTTGCGTAAAACTTTATTCGTTTGTTCTTTAACAGAATTAGGTCCTTAATAATCCCACTTTTCGTTTGCATATAACAGGTGTAAGTGTCGAAACGAGCTCTAATATATTAATCAAACATTACCTCATATCCTAAATATAAAAGTTAGATATACATCTAATTTGGAAAGATTAAAAAAATTATTTAATTTAGTTATTTCTAACAAATGTGTGTGGTCTTCCCCAAACTATCTTTTTTAAGTATGGGCGTTAGTGTTACCCATAATAGAAACGCCTTACAATTAATAGGAATATGTTAGAGAAGAAATTATAAATTTGAGAGATAAAATGGATTAAAATCTTACATTTAAGATAAATTTCAACCTGCCAACGAGTTCTTATATTAAGGATATAAGACAATAATATATCACAGAATAATAAATTATAACAATGAAATTAACTGGAATTGTGATGATGACAGAAAAAATTGAAGTTGTACAAGAGCTGCTGTGCTTACATTTCCAAATTGAATCAGTCTTGGCGGAATTTTACTAGCCAAGCTGATTAAAAATAATGTTATCCTATAAAGCATTTAAATCTAAAACCTTATAAAACAACTTACTTTAACAGGCAATTAATTAATTAAGAAGTCTATGTGCGCAGTTCTCTCCTCTTCAATATCACAAGGCCAAAAGCTTGGAACTTTCAATTATATGCTTTGATCCACAGCAACGTATAAACTTGCAGACACTACTGCTTCACTTGTCTGAATCATGACACTATTATCAGACACATTCCTCAGAACATAACTTGGGAAGGTGTCGCCTTCGAAGCTCAATGAATACTGAACATGTTTGATAAGGTTAGGGAAAAGCAAAACATCATTAAAATCCGCCATTAATGAAGTCCCATTTGCTCGCACAGTCTTCTTCGCCACAGTACTCTTCAGGTTCATCCCCTTTACAACGTTCCTGTCTACCACAACCTGATCAACTTGCTTAAAATTATTCCCACTCGACTCATCCAGATGAACGATTTCAACCCCTTTGTTAGACCCAGCAAACATATTGTCAACGATGGTTACTGCGTTGACTACTCCGTTGACCGATTTGAGGACAACATTGGCATCTCCGAGGAAGAAAGTACCCGAAATATGAAGCTGAACCGGGTCTTCTGCAACTATACTGGTTTAATCCATGTAAGAATTCAAAACCCTAGTTTTTGTCAACCCGGTGCCTCCGAAACCAGTGGCTTTGTTATAGCAATGCACGCCGGAGATTATGTTGGCCTGACCGGAGACCATTATTCCGATGGCAGCGGAGAAGATGACGACCTCGGTGATGGCGTTGTCGTTGCCCTGGAGATTGATTCCGGTGCCGGTGAAGTTCCTTTCACCTTTGTCGCCGCCGGCGGTGATGTGTTGGCCGATGAAGGAGTTTCTGATGTAGGTTTCATGGCGGCCTTGGACGAGGATTCCGTTTGTGGTGAAGTGGGTGACGTAGCAGTTGTCAATGCCGATTCTGAGAGAGT
The DNA here is from genome assembly GCF_004799145.2 of Neltuma alba. Taxonomy (NCBI): domain Eukaryota; kingdom Viridiplantae; phylum Streptophyta; class Magnoliopsida; order Fabales; family Fabaceae; genus Neltuma; species Neltuma alba. Next base: position 298,564 of record NW_021633499.1, read on the forward strand.
TGATCACTGAGATGCCTCCTCCATGGAAGTTGGAGTCCAAGTGAAGGCCCTTGAAGGTGATGAACTCGTAATTGTAGGATGAAGAAGGGGCAGTCTTGTCATTTCAATTGCTGATTGACAAATCAATGAGGTACCCATCTGATGGAAAGCTATCAGAGGCTCGTAGGGTCCCACCATGCATCCGTTTTCACCAAATGTAAAATATACATTAAAATTTTAAAATATTTCTTCTAATCTTAAATATAAATTAATTTTAACTCCCAAATCTTTTTTTCTTGCCAACAATTTTAACTCCCAAATCTAAACTACGCAAAATTGGTTTTTCCATTGTATTAAAATTGAATGAGTTTTCACTTTTATCTTTAATTATTATTAATACTATCAATTTAAAAATCAAACTCTTCCTGTAATCTTTAAATAAGGATGAGTTATTTTTGAGAAAAAACATTAATACGTGAGTTATATATTGCACTATCATATATTTCACCTTAGAAATATGTTATATTTAATATCAGAAAAAATATTATTTATCATAAAAATATTTCATTCGCCTTTCATACTTCATATTAGTATATTGTACTCCCTTCATTTCTTATTATAAGAGATATTTGATACTTATGGCATATTCTCATATATAAAAGACACTTAAAAGTTGTTTTTATTTTTTTATATTGATTTTTTATTTTACCCCTATTTATTTTGCCTTCAACTCATACTCTCCCTCCCTCCCACTTCTCTTTCTTTTAATAATTTAATTGTTCTCTCTCATACTCTCTCTCCTTATTAATGAGGGCATTGTTGAAAAAAATATTATACTTTTTACATATTAATTGTCCTCAACTAATTTTAACTACTTTTTTTATCAACATAATTTAGTTATTTGTCTCTTATAATAAAGAACGGAGGGAGTATAAAACTTAGTAGTAGCTAATTAATTACTCCCTCCGTTCTTTATTATAAGAGACAAATAACCAAATTACGTTGATTAAAAAAATAGTTAAAATTAGTTAAGGACAATTAATGTGTAAAAAGTATAATATTTTTTCCGACAATACCCCCATTAATAAGGAGAGAGAATATGAGAGAGAACAATTAAATTATTAAAAGAAAGAGAAGTGGGAGGGAGAGAGAGTATGAGTTGGAGACAAAATAAATAGGAGTAAAATAGAAAATCAATATAAAAAAATATAGACAACTTTTAAGTGTCTCTTATATATAAGAACATGCCATAAACATTAAATGTCTCTTATAATAAGAAACAAAGAGAATAGTAGTTACTGTACTCTTTTTGGTCCTTATTATTATTGTAACTAATTCTCATATATCAAAGCAGTTAAAACATTAACTTTATCCTGATAATTGTTTTTAAGATTACCTCCAATTTTTAGCACAAAGTTTGATGAATTTTTAGCATTAAACATTAATTATTAACGAGTAAAAGTAAAAAGTTAACAATTAACAAGTTAGTTAATAACTTAGATTTAGAGCTAAAAATTTCTGATGCCCTATAATAGGAAACAAAAGTAGCATATAAAATAAAACAATGGCAGCTATCTTGTATGAAATAAAACTTAAAATGAGTCATAGTATTTGTAACTAACCGATTCATATGGCCTTATGACAACTTTATTGATTGATGAATATTAAAAATTTTGAATGAAATAATTGTTCAACATTTAAATAAATAAATTATTAATTTTGAAAAAGGGAGAATAACATGTTTTTTTCCCCTCGACTTTCTGTAAATGTGGTATCTTTTAACATCGCTCCAAAAGCCAAGGTATGCTTTTGTTGAGAAAAGAGTAAATTAGCAGAAGAAAAGGGAAAAGAAAGAACCCAAAATTTTCAACAAGATCACACATATATATACGTATACACGCACACATATACATATAGTCATTCATTGGTGAGGCCAATTTTCAAATTGAGGTTAGACCATTAAATGCAGAAACCCCCTCCGTCGCAAAGCCGATATTGGATTCTCCGTCCTACTCTTACCAATCAACGCCACGTGGCACCATGCATAGACTTTCCAAGTACATTTTTCAAGAAAGGAACACACCATACTAAATGCTTCGTTTTGTAAATATTACTAATTCACAGCACTTTCGATGTTTTTATCAAAAACAAAAAAAAATAATTTTTCTTCTTAAATCATAATTGCTTTTTTAGAAAAAATAGTTTAATTTTTTTTTAACTCTTTCAGGAGGAATATTTTCTGAATTATTTAATTAAAGTCTTGCAAACTTTTTGTCCTGAAGTGCAATTTTCTCAACTTTCTTATGTTGCTTGCGAAATTATGAGCTGTAAAATGAGTGAAACGAACGAGGAGAAACGTACCATGAAGTTTCCGATGCCGGCGACCGGCAGCCGGAGAGGCCGGCTGATCAAGTAGTTCCCGCCCTGAAGATTAAGCTGTGCACCTCCAAGATTAGCAATGCCGTCCAACAAGAACCCTTCACTGTTACCATTCGCCGCATCCGCCATCGCCGCCAGAAGAGGCTCTGTACTGTCCACCTTCCCCGTCGGATCCGCCCCGTACGACGTCGCTAGATATACCCGTGGACCATTTGAACCCGACTTCACACCAACACAAACAAAAACCAATTATTTTATTGTTAACACACATTGTATGAAAAGAGTACCGCGATATATATACACATAGTTACCGGTGGTGGCGACGGTGACGGAGAAGGAGACGAAGCACTGAGTCTGAAGTGAGCAGCTTTGAGAGCTTCAAGTCTGCGCAATGCTCGGTGATGGCGGTCGCCGGAGATGGTGGGAAGTGACGGATTCTGTGCAGAAGGATGGATACTGAGGAAGAAAAACAGAAAGAGAAAAGGAGGGAACATGGCTTTTATGATTGGTTCCATTGGAGACGACGACGGTGTTTGAGTTGAGAGGTGTTGGATTGTTAAGATTCAGAAGAAGAAGGAGGAGGAGGAGATGGTGGAAGAGGAAAGAAGGCGATGAGTTTTGTGTGAGGGATATAACAAGGGAAGAGGAAAAGCTTTGATAAAGAGACATGGAAAGAGGAGGGCGTAACTGAGATTTGATAAGAAAATGATTTGTCACATTTCATTATCGCCTCATGCTTGTGATACCGAATTTGGATTTTTTCCCCATTTTAGAGACATAATCAAACATAAATTATGTTATTAAATTCTACTTAAGTAATTAATTATTATTTCGTTATGTTAATATTAAGAGAATATTAATTAAGTTCTAAACATTTATGTGTTTGATAATTAAGACTCGTGTGAATAGAATATCTAGCTGGCATGGTTGACAGGTACAAATCCTATTAGTATACTCTCATTTTCTTCTCCTTTTGAATATTTTTCCAAAATCAATAAGAATTAGATTTTAATTAAATAATTTCTAAACAAGATAAAATTTAAAAAAAGTAAAATATTTTCTTCTCTTAAGGACCGTATGGAGTAAAACTTTCAATGGAATTATCAATCTTTTCTATTTTTCAGCCGGAAGAAATAAAAACCTTCTCCATCTAGGCTCTAGCCCATAAATAATACTTCTCCGGTCCTTAATGTAACACCTAATTATTGAATTGATATTGGTCTCAAATATAAGACATATTTCTCATATCTATCAATTTTGTCTAAATTACCCCTATAGAAACTCTTTAAACCATAATCAAATAAAAGAGGGAGAAATGATATTAACGAAAATTATTATGGTGTTTTAAAAAACACGCATATTTTTTTTATAATTAACTAACTTACCTAACTTTTTTAATCTAATCAAATTAATTAAATAGATTTTATATTAAAGACTGGAGGAGTATATTGGATTAGTTTTGATATAGTTATCTCACTGAGTCAGATTCATGTATTATCATGCTCAATTAGGAATAACTCTTCCACAAGAACTCTTTTTCTTGTATTAATGCGAACTTAAATTCAAGACTATGAAAGTCATTATTAATTTTCTCTCATTTTTTATACAAAATAAAATCATTCAATATAAAATTAAATTTTGTTTTCAACTAAAAAAAAACCAAAGGATTTGTAGAAAAACTGTTAGTTGCTTCAATGGCAATGTCATTCGCTATTCTTGGATGAGGTTTCAGGTTTAAATCCAATATTAACATGTTTGTGTGCCTGTGTTTAAAATGTATATAATGGGGGAAAAAAAAGAATGTGTAAGAAAACAGAGAACATAAAATTGAACATTAATTTAAGCTATAATATACAACCTGACCTGACAGAAAAGGAAGGGGTTTCCAACTTGATACTTACGGGGCCTGTTCAAGATTGAGGTTGTGTAGAAGGTATTTTGAAAATGGAAGCAAGCAAGCAATCAGAAGCAGGTTGTTTTACTTTTAGTCATTTATTTAATATTTAATTAAAAAATGATGAAATTATATGCTGATAATGAAAAAAAGGCGGCGGTCCCCCACACATAACTTATATCTTAGGGCTAAAGGGTTTGGCATATTGGAGAAGGTAAGCCCAGTCACTTTTCTTTGGTGGGTTGTTGTACTTGTTTGATTACTTTCATTATTACCATATATTTATGCTGCGCCCTATAACTAATTAATTTATTTTTTAAATCCTCACAGCTATTTGATATACACTATTCTACTTGTTGGCAAAAAAAAAAAAAAACCTATTCTACTTGTTAATATGAGTCGCTTATAATATATTTTTACATATCAAGAAATATATTAAATTAACAAAAAATTTTAATTTACTCTCACTAAAATTTTTTTCCTCTATCTATGTTTATCAACCATTCTCATAGATCTCTCCTTTATTTCTCTTTTTTTATTACAAGTGACTTATATTTAAAACCAAAATCTCCTCTTATAAATCGCTTATATTCAAGATCAGAGTGCTATAATGGAGCTCAAGAAATAAGAAAAATTATTTGCAAAGATTAATAAAAACCGTACCGTGTATGTTATGATATCATCTCTCTATATCATTTTCTCCAAATATTGATAAGGAAAAAAATTAATTTATAGTTCCATAAAGCTTACCTCAATTTTAAATTCAGTTCCTGTAGTTTAGCTTGTTTAAATTGGAACTATTTTTATCTCTAAAATTTAATTTATAGATTTTATAAAGTTTCATATACAGAGAGATATGGGGTATTAGAAGAGTGTTAAATGAAACGATAGAAATTTCATAAAATTCATGAAATTCTATAATTTAAAACTAAAATGTTTTATACTCGAGAAGAAACACTTATAAAGTCCAATTTAAATAAGGGTTAAAGTACAAATCTACTTATAAAATATTTCATCATGGGCGTCTAACATCATTTTTTTTCCGGTGCAAAAATATATATGAAATTTTTAAAATAATAAAAAATGCTATGGCCATTAAGTCCACCAATATTGACTGTTCAGCAAACATATAGATCAAGAAAATAGCGCAAAAAAAACACATAATGTTTTCAAAATAATGCAAAAATACCACGGTCATTAAAAACTTCATATATATTTTTGTACTATTTCAAAAATTTCATGTGTATATTTGTACCATTTTTTTGGTTGATATGTTGTTAATTGGTCAACATTAGTTAACTTAGTAGTCATATTATTTTTGCACCATTTTAAAAATTTGATGTGTACTTTTGCACCCCAAAAAAGCTTATGAAATCCGATGCCCCTAATAAAATATTTTATGAGTAAATTTGTACCTTAACCCTTTAAACGAAATAAGCTACAAAAACAAGATTTAAAATTGAGATAAATTATAAGAAGGTAGAGATTGATTTTCTAATTGACATCATTCATATAATTTTGATTTCACTGGCTCAATGGTCAATACGCAGTTTTTTTTTTGGCCAAAAAAATCACATTTTATTAATATTTGAAAAAAAACATTACAAACACCAATAGCCGAAGCCAAAAAAAAAAAAACACTCAAAAACACCTACAGTACAACCTAACACACAACTAAACAAAAATAAAACCAAGGAAACAAGCACAGTTAGCCTATGCCAAGTTTATTAAAAGCAATACACGCACTAAGGTCCAAAGTCTTGGTCCTGTTAGAGTCATGGGCAAGAAAAACGCCTAAGAAAGATGGAGGAGACACCAGCCAATCACACTGGTACATCTTTCTTGCTGCACGTGCTGCCAACTCATCCGCAGCTTTATTTCCCCGCCTAGAGACAAGAGAAAAATCAACGCCCTCAACAGACTCGCATAGCATCAAGACTTCTTGCAACAGCTCCATACTCTGCCATTCACAGCCACCAGCCGAGCCCTTACGGACTAGTTTGAATAGAATTTCGCAGTCCATTTCAATCAAAACTCTAGAATCCGGAAACCTTCTTCGGTTCAACAAGGCTTCCTTAAGAGCTAAACATTCAGCCATGAAAGGACTTACTGCATCCACTGCCTTACCTAAACCACCCACAAAACTGCCGTCATTATCTCGACAAACCACACCGACACCTGCACATCTCTCTTTTTCAATAAAAGAGCCATCAATATTTATCTTAATCACTCCTGCATCAGGAAAATCCCACTTCATGCGTCGGATAGAAGCAGCATCATCACCAGATCTTTGCTTGCCTTCAGATCTAGCTTTCGAATTCCAAAATTCCTCCACCTGAGCCTCCACCTGACGAACAGTTTCCTTAGCATCAGGTCTCTCCCCACGAAAAACCCAGTTACAACGCTTCTTCCAAATCCACCAGCACATAGTTGCCAAAACAGATTTTCCTCGTTCTTCCAACCTACAACCATCCAACATCTCACAGAGCCAATCCTCGCCTCTCTTCATTGTCCATCTGCTAAATTTCAAACCCAAGCTACAGCCAAACCAGCAAAGCTTGGTCCAGGGGCATAGAAATAACATATGTTCCATTGTTTCCTTTTCAGATTCGCAAATAGGACAGACAGGATCATTTGCACAAGATCTTCGAAACATGGCATCTTTAGTAGCTAGAGCCCCAGTAACTACCCTCCATAAAAAATGTGACACCTTCGGATGAACTGAGAGACTCCAAACAAGCCTCCACAGCTTTTTAGGCACAGTGCAAGAGGGTCCCGGATCCTTCACCTTATTCGTGTCCTTCTGGGATCTAGCCACTGCATACCCAGACTTAACTAAGTATCCTCCATCCCTACAAATCCTCCAAATAGGCCGATCAATGCTAGGAGACATTGGAATAGGAACCTTCAGGATCATCTCCTTTTCCAATTGGGAAATTTTCCCATCAATACTGCTCAAATTCCATCTGCCTTCTACAATCAAATCTTCAACCTTTAGGTTCTTCTCAGCTTCTGAATTAGCAGTGTATTGAAGAGAGTGCCCCTCAAGGCCCAATACCCATCTATCTCCCCAGACACAGATGCTTCTGCCATTTCCTACTTTCCAACACAATTCTTTTAAAAGTAGATCTCTTCCCTCCAACAAGCTTGACCATCCCCAGGACGCACGCTTGCCTTTCTTAGCTTGCATAAAATCATTCTTAGGAAAATAAATTCCTTTCAAGACTCGGCACCATAAATCATCAGGTTTCATCAAAAGGCGCCAAGCAGTTTTAGCAAGTAGGGCCTTGTTGAAGCACAAGAGATCTCGAAAGCCCATGCCTCCATCATCTTTCCTCATAGTCATTCTGTCCCATTTTTTCCAATGGATAGAGCCTCCATCCTCCTTCTGTCCCCACCAGAAATTCGAAATAAGATTGTCAATTCCCATACAGGCCTTTTTGGGGAATAAGAAACAGGTCATCGGGTAAGCAGGGATAGCATTAGCAACTGCCTTAATAAGGACTTCCTTGCCAGTAAAGGAGAGCATCTTTTGTTTCCACCCCTGCAGTTTCAAACCAACCTTCTCCCTCACAAAAGCCAAAGAAGCTGTCTTTGACCTACTCCATAAAACAGGAAGACCCAAATATTTCCCTGCCTGATCCGAAAACTTAATCCCAAGGCAATCAGCTACACTTTCTTTAACTCTCAAAGGAGTATTAGCAGAGAAGAAGATACTTGACTTGTCAAGATTAATCATTTGTCCAGAAGCACTACAGTAAACATCAAGAATTTTTCTTATCACTTGACAATTTGTACGTTCAGCATTCAAGAATAAGATGGCATCATCAGCGAAGAAACAATGCGATAAAATAGGGGCTCTTCTTGCAAGTTTCACCCCCTTCAACTCCCTTCTATCAACATGGTACTGAATCATCAAAGAGAGGACCTCAGAGACTAAGATGAAAAGATAGGGTGATAATGGATCACCTTGCCTCACCCCACGACCAGGTGCAAAGGCATCCACCTTCCTACCAGCAATTTGAAGATTAAAAGCCACTGAAGAGATACAATTCATAATCCAGGTAACCCAAGCATTACAGAACCCCATCTTTACCATCACCGCCTCCACAAAATCCCATTCAACACGATCATAGGCCTTATTCATATCAATCTTCAAGGCAAGCTCCCATTTGTTCCCTGCCTTCTTATTTTTCAAGTAATGAAATGCTTCATGAGTAAGGATGATGTTATCCTGGATCATCCTACCTGAGATAAATGCCCTCTGGTTTGGAGAAATAATTTTATCCATTAACCATTTAAGCCTATTAGTCAAGATCTTTGCAATAATCTTGTAGGATACATTACAAAGACCAATTGGCCTAAAATGATTCACCCCTTCAGGTTCACTGACTTTTGGAATTAAAACAATATTTGTACTGTTAATCCCATGAATACCAGCTCTGCCTTCAAAAAAATCGTGAACCATCCCACAAACTTCACTCCTAACTTCCTTCCATGCAGACTGGTAAAATAGGGCTGAGAAACCATCAGGGCCCGGTGCCTTACTCGCACCAAGTTGAAATACTGCATCTTCAATTTCCAGATCAGAGACTGGCCGAATTAGATTAGCATTATCATCATCAGAAACAACATGCTTCACATAGCATAAAGCCTGATCCATTGATCTACAGCCCACAGACTTGAACAGACCCTGGTAATGATCACTAAACAGCTTATCAATACATCCCCTATCATCCACCCAAGCTCCATTACCATCCTTAAGTCTAAGGATCTTATTCCTCTGTCTTCTCTGAATAACACTATTATGAAAGAACTTAGTGTTACGGTCTCCATAGGTTAACCAGCTTATCCTGGACCTTTGCCACCAAAAAACCTCCTCTCTTTTCCAAGGTTCTTCAATTTGCCTGGTAATGTCTTCAGCTTCCACCAACTTTTCATCAGAAAGATCCCCGCTTTGACAGACCTTTAGCTTCTCTCTTAGTTGATCAACTAGTTTCCTAAAATTAGGAAAAGTACGCTTGCTCCATTTAATCAAAGCTAACTTACAAGACATCAATCTTCTTACAAAATTGTCAACATTATTATCAGCCCTCTCCACCACTATGCTCCAGCCATAGCTAACTGTTGGCAGAAACTCTTCATGGTCCACCCAATTAGCTTCAAACCTGAACTGTTTTGGCGACTTTTCATCTACAAAACAAAGATCAACCAAGAGAGCATGGTGGTCTGACCCAACCGGTTCAATGTGGAAGACAATAGCTTTTTCAAAACAAGTTCTGAACTCAACATTACCAAGAGCACGATCAATCCTTTCCCTGACAATAGCACCTGGTCTCTTATTACACCAGGTAAATTTAGAGCCTTGAAATTCCAGATCCATCAAGTTACAATCTGAAAGAAGACTTTGAAAATTAATAATTTTCCTCAATGCTCTAGGATTGCCCCCTTCTTTCTCAGTTTGAGACATTAAATCATTGAAATCTCCCACTGCAAGCCACGAGCACCTTATTGTGGAAGCCACCCTTCTCAACTTATCCCAAACAACCCTCCTCTCCCCCTCCCTTGGTGGTCCATAAACAAAGGTGATCAGTTGCGGTATGAGAGAAGAGCTAGACAGCACTGCGACATGTATCAAATTATCAGATTTGAATAAAATGCTCAAATTCAAATCATTATTCCACCACAAGGCCAAACCTCCAGAACGACCTCTTGGCTCAACATAAACCTCATGCACCAAACCACACTTCTTTCTTAACCCCGAACACTTCTTACTAGACATTTTGGTTTCCATAAGGAAGATAACTGAAGGACTCCACTTTTTCACCAAGTCCTTAAGGTTTCTAACTGTCAAGGCTCTTCCCAAACCTTGACAGTTCCAAGACAGGAGCTTCATGGCGCCTTGGTGGCTGATTGAGGCCAGCCACCTGCACCTTCAGCATACAAATTCCTTCTTCTCCTACCCCCTTTCGCTTTAAAGATAAAGCTAGCTTCTCCAGAATCTACATTATCCTCCCTTGCCATAATGGTATCCTCTTCCAAGCCAATATTATCAGCCTTTAGAATGTCAGATCTCCCCTTTCTTCTTGTCCCCTTACGCATTTTAGCCTTAATTTTCCTGAGATTATTAGCAAAAATAGAGATCTCAGGAGGAGGTTCCTTTTCAACTGTCAAACACCTTCTTCTTTTAACCATCTCAGGTTCAACGCTTTCAGAGGCTTCTCTTTTGATGCCAAGCACCTTCAGTTTACACACAATCTCACTGTATACTGTGCCGATATATGGGACAATAGCCATGGGGTTAGGATCCACCTCTAAGGAGGCATCAACAGTAGAATCTTGCTTTTTGGACAACGGGGAGCCCAAAAGGCCAGTGTCAAGGTCAACAACCTTGTCAGGTGGGTCCTTGAGTCCGCTAGGCCCAGCATCATTCAAAGCAGTTCTAATTTTAAAACTATGTAATCTCATCTTATCAGAATTGCCATTAATCTTTGATAAAGGTATACGGTTAGTAGCTGTACTTTCAAAATCAACACAGTTCTGTACAGGCACCTCCACTATCCTCTCCTTATTTCTACTTTTATTCAGATTTATGCTAAACAAATCAACATTACCAGGGTCAAGATTTTCCTTATCACTCTTCGGAGAACCGCCTTGACGTCTACGAAGAGCCTCTTCCTTCTTTTTCAAAGCAATCCTCGCCTCTGACCAGTCCTTCTTTACTACCACAACAGCTTCATCCCAACTACGACATAGACTAGTCGAAAGCCAAGCACCATAACGAGGTTCATCTGGATTATAGACCGATCTCAGTCTATCAATCCTGCAAGCACGATGATCATGCCCGATCCTACCACATCGAAAACAAAAATTCTGCAGTTTCTCATACTTCACAGATATCCACACGTTACTTCCATCTGGTTTTGGCATCCAGAACCCGTACGCTAAGGCTTTCCTTAGATCCAGTATCACTCTGGCTCTCAAGAAGCTCCGAATACATCTATCATTGAGTCTTGGATCCTCAGCCATCACAACTTCACCGACGTAACCTCCAATCGTAATCGCATTCTCCAAATACATCGCCTCTAATGGAACATTATGCAGTTGGATCCATACAGGACAGAATCCAAAGTCGAACTCCTCAACTGACTTATACTTCGACCGCTCTTGAAGGCAGAGTAAGTTTCCGTTTATCGACCACGGTCTTCCTCGAACAATTCTATCAAATTCTTCAGTCTCAGCAAAACGGAAAATAAAAGCATTCTCTGCAACTTCCAAAACATCCAAGCCTGAATGCAGATTCCATGCTTTTCGAAGAATCGAATCGACCGTTGCTCTTGAAATGACTTTTTCTGGTAAAATCTTTCCGATCAGAACATTCTTCGAATCTTCCTCCTTCCAGATTAATGGAGCATTAATCTTGGTCTCCTCCATTTTCATCGAACTCATTCAGCCACCTCCGAACTCCTTTCTGTGCTTCGATCTAGCCTCCTTAACCTCCGAACACCGAAACCGTCGCCACTCTCACGCTCAGCGAAGAGAACTTTTGACTCTCACGCGAGTGCGCGGAGAGAACTTTTTTAATTGTCAATACGCAGTTGATAGCAAGCGTTTTAATGTTTTAAAAGTTACTCAAACTCTTTGGGGTCGAATGTTCTTGTATGATAATCATAATCAACCGAATAAATAAAAATGTAATGAAAATAAACTAAAGCATTCTTGCTGAAATGAGATTGACGGATGACGATTTGATGATAAAGCTAAAGTGATGATGAGTTACTCAATTGCGAGAACAAACCCGAGCAATTAATCATGTCGTGGACTGAATGCTTTAGGTTATTGCGTCACCTTGAAGAAGCATTAAAGTAACAGCACAAAATATAATTCTTTTAAAATTTATTATAATTTTTTGCCAACATACAACTTTAATGTATTAAATGACAATAATTTATTATCATTTTTTGCCAATATACAAGCAAACACTAATTCAGCTTTGTAAAGATAATCACCAACACATAGCTCATGGGACCATCTGCCTTCTCAATACTACTTGGAGGAAAAGAAATTTGGTTCTACATTAAGGGGTGATAATTTCTCCAATCTCAGTTATTCAAGAATTTAAGTCAGTCAGTTCTTTTACAGAATTTGCTTTTAAGCTTTGCCTTAGTGATGGACCAGCCAACAAATTTGCTCAACTTAATAAGGATCATCTAATCCTTAGTCCTAATGGTTGGGATGTTTTGTTGTTTAAATACAAGAGGAATTGAATTCATTACTGCCAGGGAGTAATTTGCTGGTCAATGCATTAAAGAATTTCTTTGGAGAAACACGGTTACTACTGACGCTGAATTTCATTCAAAGTGTCTTCGTGCTGCTCTCTATTGGATCAATCACGCTATTGCCATGACCCTTCACTCGAAGCCTCCTCTTCACATCCACTGATAAGTACTTACATTTTTCAGCTCAGTCTTCTCATGTCTCATCCATCACTTGGCAAGAAGTTCTTTCTCTTATTTATAACTTCTCTTCTTACTATATTGATGTAATTCCTAGAAATAGTTTTCTTTCTTTTAATATAGCTAATATAGTCTATCTGACTGTGTAATATTTAAACTCTCATTTTTAATATCATTTTGTCGTTGTTAAAAAAATGACAATAATTAAGGTAATGACAATCAATTTCACAAAAATTTCTGACTATTGACAGGTTTTGCTAGATATCAAGTTAAAGGCATTCGGGTAATTTTGTTATAAAATTCAATCCCAAACTAATCCCTATGAAATCACAATGATTACACTTTTTCGGAGTTCTAAATTGAAATCGGTAGATTTGGAATTTTTGTGTCTTTCTTTCTAAAAATATACCCCCTCCTTCCTTAATATAAAACACATTTAACTAATTTAATTATATTGAAAAAATTAAATAAATTAGTTAATTAAAAAAAATATGACATGTTTTTTCTAAAACATCATATTTATCTTCCTTAATATCATTTCTCCCTCTTTCTTGATTATAATTGAGAGAGTATCAATAAAAGTAATTTTAGAAAAGAAATTGATAAATATGAAAATTAAATTTTATATTTAGAACCAAACCAAAATCAATTCAATGATTAAATTCTATATTAAGGACCAAAGAAATAATTTTATTACCGCTCTTGTCTCTTGTTACTTGCAATTCACCCTACAATTGATAAATAGTTTGTTAGAAACTAAGTTTTTAATGATAGTGCAGCTCTCGTGGCCGAACAGTGGTTCTTTTAACTTTAAATACTCGAACTAATAACAGAACGAATCTATTTAGAGACACGATATGAGTCGGCATAAAGAGTTCCATCACACTTGGCATCAAGAAAATGTATAAATAATTTAATAAACTAATAATTCGTCATGACCTGTCTGTAACAGATGGGATCAAGGAAATCTAACATTGCTTTCTTCAACAAAATAGTCCCCTTATTTTTAGGAAGTTTCCTTCCATACTTCTTGAATGATCAAGAGCCCCCCCCCCCCCCCCCAAAAAAAAAATGCAAACAAATACCTGTGTTTGGTACATCATAATTTTAATTTTTTGAGCATTTTATAAGATGCTTGAAACAGATAAATAATAACTACCCATCTATAAATCCATGTATGTTCAGTGCCAAAAAAAAAAAACAAAATTATGTATGTACAGTAATTACAGGTCCCACGTTCAGAGTGAGGAGGCTCCAGTAGGAACCTGTACCATCCAACAAACAACTATGCGATTTGATTCTATAGGAACCCACAGGAAAATCAGATACATCAAGGAGGCAGCTTGAAAATCCCTGACCTATCTGGTTAGGCACAAATTCCGGAAATGTTTCTGCGGCCCTGTTGTTCTTACCATCATATTCTTCCCTACCATGCTTGCCACTTCTTCTGCCTTTATTTGCAATACAATCTGCAACACAGCTATACAATTTCTTGTTCAGCTCAACAATATCTTTATCTTTCCAAGCTTCATATCCCGGTGACATTTACTCCCCCGCCTCTCCACAACGTGTCAGTACTTGGCAGGACACTGGACAATAGAGGATGCAGTATAACTTTTTTGGCCTAACATGGAGATTTGGCGGCAAGTTTTTCAGTTGAAGACGTAGGTTAAGTGATAGACTGGAGCCTAGCAAAACAGATATATCAGCACCATTTTTGTGTCCTCACTGTGGACAAACAGCTCTGATCCAATAACTTGCCGGGATAAATAATGCAAATGGAACGTCAAAATGCTGAGAAGAAGCCTAAGGTTCACATACACTTTACACTAGGAAAATAAGAAAGTATCAATATACATCAAGCCGCCTTCTAGCTTCTAAACCTGATACGGGGGACCGCTTAACTAATTCTCTATATTCAGAAAGACTACATGATAAATTTGAACATTTAAATGAAGATATATAACAGAGAGAGAAAGAGTTAATAAGTGATAAAGAAAATATAGTTGAGAAACCTCAAAAATAGACCTAACATTTAACAGCTAAAATCTCTGACCAACATAACATGTGATAGTTAAATGATTGACTCTGGCACAGACAAAGAATGGCCCATATATAAGATATTGATTGAAAACGGAGAAAATAATGCTCTAAGCCATGGTCATTCACTCAACCGTACAATACCACTATCAGTTATCTCCCATGCTCCACAATTTGAAATCATCTATGTTAATAGATGCGTTCAGAGTGAAACCCTACCTTACTTTAAAGAAATACTTGGGTATCCGAGGAGGAATACGAATCCATTTTGTTATAGTATCTAATATCAGTTGTGATAAATTCTTGGAAACTTTGGAGAGAGTTGTTTCATTGTGCGTATTGCTTATTTTATTTGCCAAGCAGGCAGCCTCAGAGATCACATTACTACAAACATTGAGAAAATCTCTATATGCAAAACCAACGTCACGAGTTTGATGTCTAGGCCGCAAGTGAAAACAGTTTGTGGGCCGCCAGTCAATAAAATTCAACAGCAAGGAGAAATTTGAGTTGGTTTCATGATCCATATGCCGCAGACACCCTGCTAAATTTTGCATTGCCAAGACCAGTAAGAAGTTACAGGCGTCTTTGTCAACCATAAAATTTTCATGAGATAGCTGCTTTACAACAATAACTGCAAAACCAGAAACAAATGCCAATAGTGAACGACTCAGAGAAAGTGCCGTCACAACTGCAGAACTTTCACTGTCCATCTCAATGAAAGATGTTCCAATCAGATCAAATTCCTCTGCAAGCCTATAAAAATGAAACGAAATTGTGAAATGTCTTCAAAAGACTTCAGACATCGACACAGAACATCTCCCTCATTATTTAACTGATTGCCCCAATCTATTTTCAACACAAGTCTCACATTTTTAAGTATGCCCACCGCATTTTCCAAAAATCTAGTTTTCAATGATAAATACCAACTTTGGAAGCTGAATGGCCAAGAACTTGTTACAGCTGCTTCTAAAAGTCCTATGGAAGAGCAAAGTGCCCTATAAGCTGCAGGTAGCTTGTAACTGTAATGATGATCGTTGACACTCCCAGCATCCCATGGATCCCTCTCATCCATGTAGTCACCAGAATTTAAAAGAAATTTATTATTCTCCGACCCTTCCACTAAAGTGACTCCCTGTGTTGGCAAATTAAGAAGCTGGATTGCTCTCTCAGGCAGAGTGTATTGGGAAAGTGCTTTTAACCAGTTACAGCAAGAATTAGATTTGACCTCCTGAATTAGCTTGCTGAATATGGAAGAAGATAAATGCAGTTCTCCTTGGCATGCTGCATATATTCCAATCCTATAAGCAGTCCAATTATCTATGTCTGTCAAAATGCGGTTCACAAACTCTACTGTATCAACTTTACAGTTAAAGGGACAACTATGAGGATAGATACTCAGGTTATAATGATAACGTATTCCATTATCCTGCTGAAGCAGGCCACCCCAAATATGTTGACTATGCAACAGTAGACAATACAATGTGCATGTATAGCAATCAAGTAAACCACAATGACACAGAAATTCAACCAAAATCTGCACTCTGCTCATCACCTCAGTATCAATGGCACTAATTTTTCTGAGAGTTTCAAGAAAGGACACCAGAAATCTGTATACTTGGCCAAAAAATGTGGACACTACATGGGTGTTCTCTTCCCGATCAAAATTCACGCCCACATGAGTCGATGCTGTCATTTGACCTGTAGTTTTGAGAGTCACAACAAATTCAATTGTCGAAGTTATGTTAGCAAGTACCAGGACAACCAGATGGTGATGCTTTATAAAACTAGATAGAAGAATATCAAACAGAGTTTCAAGTTTCTGAAAACAGCCATGAATAATTTTGATGGGCTTCCAGTAATGACTTAACCAGAAGCTTCATCTGATCCTTGATTAGTGAGACAACCCGTGAAGGCAAAGAAGTGAAAAAGACATCATTTTCAGTACATGTTTCTCCCACAAACTTACAAGACAAATCGGCCAAAATATGGATGGTCAAATGGCCCCTCATCAAATCCGCACCCTGTACTGCATTCTCTGCCTCAGTAACAAGCTTGACAAATTCATGGATTTCCGTAAAAGGTAAAGGTGGAATACACACAAGTACCTGCAAATCATCTAATGCAAGTCAAACAGTTCAAAACCAATGATATAAAATGAAACCACTATTTTGCATGGTACAGGAGCCAAACCTTACGTAAAACCTGTAGAGCGTCAAAGTGCATGGATAAAGACACTTCAGGTTCCTCCAGCATGCGAAGTAATCTATGGATTAGATCTGAATTAACTGAATGTTGACAAAGTCCTCTCTTCACTAGGAATCTCAAACATCTTAAAGCTGTTTCTTGTATATTGGAAGTTCTTTCTTGGCTGAGAAATGAAAGCAGAAGCCCCACCTGAATCAAGAATTTAAATAATACAATTATAAAGGAAATGAAGTGAAATCTAGAACAAGGTGGTTGCCACAAGTCTGCATAGACAAGCTAGTGGTACAATGCTTCATTTGATTACAAAACTCAGACGATCATTTTTTAATTGACATAACATTTGTGGATACAGAAAGAAGAAGAAAAAAAAAAGAAAATGAAGAAGAAGAATTCCACCAGTTGAGAGATTGAAGAGGCAATCATGAATGTACGCTCAGAAAAACAATAACAAAAATGAGAATAAACAATTAAGAGAACATATAAAGTAGGCCGTATATCCTGCCAACTCAACTAGGAAAATCAAAAAATCTTATAGTAGACAAGAAAAAAGGCAATCACCTGTTCAGGGATAAGTAGTGTTGATACGGAAGCCAGTTTTGAGAGTGAGACAAGCATTACTACCAAAAATTCATCTGAAGAGTCCAATATCAACTCTAGACATGTCTGCAATAGAAGAAACAATCACATTAAAACACTTATGAACTGAACACTTTTGGAAGAATATTCTGTCTTGTATTTACAGAGAAAACAATACATCGATTTCTAGGGAAGAGATAGCAGCGTTCTTGCCATTCAATCCCAGGGGGGAAAAAAAAAGGCCTATTATACGGAAAGATTTAAAGAGTAGATAAGGGCTACTAAACAAGGAATAAATCTGACTAATAGAAGAAAATATATGCTGGAATATCATTTGAAATATTCCACCAACAGAAATCATTGGGAAAAAAAGGGCCACAGCCACCAAAAGAAAGTATAAAACTGTACAACAGTTCAAGATAACATTTTTAACAGTCACCAGGCATACTAAAGTTAAAAACACAGCCTAAAATTGTGGATACAACAGTAAGGAACACAGTAAGTCACTAGTAAATGAGTTTGCATGGCTGTACACACATAAATTGGTTTTTTATTCCTGATTTTTTTTTCCTCCATCAACACAACCACTCCTGGCCAAAGAAAATATGTGAATGAATGTGTACATAGCTGCGCACACATAAATGTTGGTTGTTCCTGAATTTTTCTCTTCCATCAACATCACCCCTGGCCAAAGCAAATATATAGTGCAGAGAGACAGAGACATGTGCACATGGAGACAAACACTAATAGTGTCACAACATGCCTGACAGCAGGGGCGAAAAAGAACCTAAAAACTGCACAACAAAGCAACTGACTTGGGGAAAAGAAGAGTCCACCAAGGAAACAGAAGTGTATTAGATCTCACGAGTTATAAAAAAAAGTCAAAGACCTTGTATGCTTTATTTGCAACTGAATATGAGCACCTGAATTTTCCGAAAACTCGAGCAGCATCTAACTTGACAGGCAAGGATATCTCAGATGAAGTCACCATATTAACCAGCATCTCCAATGTGGTAGATGCAAAATCATCCGATATTTCACAAAAGCATCCTGCAGCAAAAAAAGATGCTTTCACCTGTAGAAAACAGCCAATGATTAAGATGTAAACAAGATTGAGACAGCTAATCAATAAAGGAAATGAATTTTCTTCTAGAATGAGCAGCTTAAAGAGGGATAGAAGCAAATGAAAATGGACCCAATAAAGATTTCACATCAAGAGCCTAGAACCGGAATAGAGAGAACAGCTTAGGAACCAATCACTTAATTATGTAAATATATAGTTTAGTCCTGTAAATCAAACAAGAAATAAGCTTTTTGTGATGTTTGCCACACCAATCTGCAACAGCAATTTTGTCATATGCTTTTAACATGACAGTAAGCACAGAATATATCAAATGATCATATTCTCATATCCACTAATCCCCTCATGGAACAATATCCAGACTGCTAGATACCATAAGCAGTATAAGTCAGATTTGATACATAAGCAAAAGATATGATTAGACAGATGGTATCACAAAAATAGGCATCCAGGACAGCATAAATGTTGAAATAAATTATCTTACGAACCAAGCATGAGGAGAAACAAGACTGGAAAGCACTAAGTATCGTATATGAGCATTGTCTTGAGCAAAATCAGCCCAACAACCAAACAGAACCAGAGCAAATGCCTTTGACTCCTCATCGCCACTGTCACAAACAGATTTCACTCTTTTCAACAACTCCAAGTGGTTCGGTACTTTGGCGCGTTTGTGCTTCTTCTTTTTGGGTTTGCTTTTGCTTTAGCTCAGATAAGAAAACCGTGACAATAGCAAACGTAGTCTCTTTGTCACCACATGCAAATGCATCAGCTAGCCGCAAGAGGATGGCATTGGCAAACAACCTATCTTCACCAGGGATCAAATCAAATATGCTATTGGCAGTGATGTTGGATTCAGACTCCACGCTCCATTGTTGAAGCCGAGGCCCAAACTGTAATATGGCTTCAACAGATCCACTTGGACAGTGAATCTCGTCAAATAACCAAAGCCAACAAGGATCTAATAGTAGATCATCCAATTGCAACATAATAACTAGAACAAGAGTGGAAATGAGGTTAAGCCAAGGAGTTAGTTCGCATCCATGAAAATACAATTCTTACCTGGTTCTTAGAACGAAGGCCCTTTTCAAGTTGAATGCTCCATTCCATGGCAGAAGCTGCGCAAGTTCTTTCCATGTTTGAGAAGGCAAAAGGCAAAGAAGAGTGGCTTAAAGTTACAATGGAGGTAGTGATGGAAACAATCTTCGGACTGTGATAAGTATCCTTATCTCCTTCAAATTCTGAAAATGAATAGCATACAAATTTTTAGCCAATGCGTTCTACAGTACTAAAGGGATCAATCTAAGAATTTCCAATCAGGGAGAAAGCAAATATGATGAAGATTGTGTCATCGCTACTGGACGCCAGTGCCATGACGTTCATTTCAAGCTTGAAACAGAGCATTGTGTTATTCGCTGCTATGTTATAGCCAACTTATGTTCTGCGCAGTTTACGGGTATAAAATGATATTCAAGCTAGCTTGAATATTCAAACTTTAAAAGTAAATTGAACAACCAAACACAGATCCTGTCCTTGAGAGTGGTCTAGAGGCCAAACAATAACATAAAAAGAGAGAAGGTGAACTTATTTGAAACCAAGATTACTTGGGCATTGTCTTATAATTTATTTTCATCTTCTTCACTCTACTCTTCTACTACTACTCTCCCTGCTCATCCTTCAATCACCATTCACTGCCACCGTTCACTTGTTGTGGCTTCGTTGCAGCGACTGGAGTACTGTGAGAGTACGGTGGCTGGACCTTTTGCCTGCTGTGGGTGTTTGCACTCTCTCTGAATCTCTAATCCAAGTATGAGGTTTTGTTTGGTAAAGAGTTTTGGTCCTAGAGTGAGGTTAACTTGATATATTGCACTGAAAAGGAAAGCTGGTAATACGTGAGCGAGTTGTCCCGCCAAAAGGTGCAAGTCTGGCGGGGTGAGCTGAAATATTCAGCCAACCCAAGCCGCCAGTGTAGGGTTGGCAGTTTATTTTCTCATTTTTCATATTTTTCCCCTGTACATGAGTGAGCATTAGCTAGCTGGCAAAATTAGAATAAAGTACAGAAATTGAGAAGAATTCAGAATGAATAGAACAATGTGATATAAGCAACAGCAAGTTCCAATTCAGAGATTTTGCTCAGAATCCAATTGTGTTCACACTTCACAGGAATTCAGTGCTACAACAGAAGAACTAAATGTTCCATCACGAGCCACAGACCAATGTGAATTCAATGCTATGAACAAGTACAACTACCTGTTAAACAATGTTTAAAACTTCGACCACAGACCAACAGAAACAAAATTTCATGATGATTGACAGGTACCTTACTCAGAAATTCCGAATCATGTCATTTGTTTATAAGATGAGGCTATATTAATTTAAAATTGGCGTCCAATACAAATAATACTTCAGCCAAAAAAAAAAAAACAATAGTAGAGTGTTGAAGAAATGAATGCCTACATGTGAACTGACCGAAGGGAACAAGAGAGTGAAGAGAGAAGGGTAGAGACTGGAAGGGTAAGAGGCCGAGAGCTTCGGCTGGTCTGCACTCTGCAATGGAGAATTGGAGATGGAGAACGACTGGACGAGGACGAAGTGGAAAATGAAGATGGAGGCCGAGCTGCCGAGGTCGTCCGTCGTCGAAGTCGAAGGCAGCAAGGCGGAACGCTGAAGCCGGAAAGGAAGAGACGAAGAGTGAAGAGTGACTAGTGAAGGCGAGGAAGGACGGACGGACGGACGGACGGACGGACGGGGCACGAGCAGCGAGGCGCCGAGAGAGGCGGCTGGGGAGTGGTGACTCGGGACCCGGCTTCTCTCCTGTACCTTTGGGATTTGACCAATTTTTTAAACGGCGTCGTTTAATGAGCATAAGAAAATCTGGGCCGTTTGTTTGTAAAACTTGCATCGACAGTGGTGGGAGGAGGAAACTAATTTAACGACGTCGTTTCCAAAATTGTATCTGAACCGTACAACCTGTCATTCAATCTCAGCCGTCATTGTAATTTCTTTTAATTTCTCAAATTTCCCCAGCAGCCCATCATTCTGCTCTTTCCCGCGCATCGTCCCTGTCTTTTTCCCGCGCGGCGCGGGTAAACAGAGCAGCTAGTGGGAAAGGTTTCAAAGAAAAGGAATAGAAAGGGAGGATCTGCGGGTACTGAGTATCAAACACTGACGAGTAAAATAACAATCTTTTATCAAATACCCAGAAATCTAACTTGATAATCTTCAAAGTTCATGATTTATTTAGTTTTTACAATTACACTTTCAAAGTTCATGATTGAAACGCTTAGCCTCTCATGAATCCTAGAATCTAACGACATATTTGACGACAGTAACAATACGTCACATATTGACAATCTGTTTCAAAAAAAGGGGGGGATCCATGGATAATTTAAATCCAAACTACTACGAGTACTAAACTTCCATCATGTTGGATTAATATAATCTGTCATGTTTGACATGCTCAAGGAATCAGGCGTGTTTCCAAGAGCTGCCAGCATTGGATAACAGTTGCAACCATAAGGCACAGAGATATGCAATGATAAATTAAACAGAGAAGGAGGAAAAATATACTCTTCTGATCCTATTTATAGGATAGAAAAAAAGTTTTTTTATCCTATTTATAAGTCAATTTATTAAATTTTCAGCATTATTATTTTGTCTTTTATTTATTATAATGTAGATAGTTATCTTTTTTGAAATGTATGTATATTAGATATATGTAAAATTAAAAAAATTATTATATTTTAATTAAGAGTTAATGTATTTTAACATTTTTGTTAATATGTGTGAAATATACTAAAAGTGTCTTATAAATAGAACCAGAAGAATACATAACCAACAACTAGTACCGAGAACATCACAAACATGCAGCCTAGTTTAAAACATCAGAAATAATGCTTTAGAAGTTGAACTGTCCCAAAATCTAGCGATATCCGCCTGCCGTCATCATGAATTTTGTGGCATTAGTGCTGATGCAGTAAAATCATCACAATAGTTGCTAAAACTAGGCAAGCTCTTGCAATTGGCGGTGTGTCAGAAAACTTCCATTGTACAACAATCAGCTCTTGAACTGTGTCAGACAAGAAGGGTAGCATTTTAATTCGATCGGCGAGAGAGGAACACCCTATTCAATCCATCAGACAGAGGATATCTTCTTTCCTCAAAACCAACGGCTTCGATTAGAAAAGCATGGACGGCTGAGATTTAATTCTACGCAACAAAATCACCGTCATCAGGGGGAAAAGGAGGGCAGTTGGAAAACTATAACATAAGTTAGTGTCCGTTTGGATTGGGCGGTACCAAAATGTAGCTTTTTTTTTTTTTTAATTTAGCTTTTTGAAAAAATTACATCAGGTGAAAGTTAGATTTGATAATTTAATTTTTTTGTTTGGATTAATTTCTAAAAAGTTAGATGGGGGAAATAAAAGTCATTTGAATTATGATGGAATAAACAAGTTTATTTTGTAAAATTGTCAAAATTGGTGAAACTTTTACTACATAATGTAAAATGAAAAACTATCAATTTACATAATATAATTTTTCTTCCCAGAACAGTTTTGCAATCACCAAGTTATCACTTTATTCTAAGTCAAGGGAAAAAAAAAGTTGTTCTTAATTAGCCACTTGCAATATACTCCCTCCGTTCCTTATTATAAGAGACATTTGATGCTTATGGCATGTTCCTATATATAAGAGACACTTACAAATTGTCTCTACTTTTTTGTGTTAATTTACTATTTTACCCATATTTATTATCTCCAACTCACACTCTCTCTCCCTCCCACTTCTCTTTCTTTAATAAATTAATTGTTATCTCTCATGCTCTCTCCTTATTAATGAGGGCATTTTTGGAAAAAAATTATACTTTTTACACATTAATTGTTCTCAACTAATTTTAACTGTTTTTTTGATCAACGTACTTCGGTTATTTGTCTCTTGTAATAAGGAACAGAGGGAGTACTTTTCTGGTCTTATTTATAAGGCAGAAAGAGAAGTTTTTTTTATCTTATTTTTTTGGTAATAACAGGGAGAATCTATTTGGAGACACGATATGAGTCGGCATAAAGAGCTTCCATCATACTTGGCATCAAGAAAATGTATAAATAATTTAATAACCTCATAATTTATCATGACTAACCAAGCTTTTTAATGAAATTTTACGCTCTAAAAATATGCCGGATGATTGGAGGAGAAGCATTTTATTTCCTATTTACAAGAATAAAGGAGACATTCAAAACTGTGCAAGCCACAGAGGAATACAACTTATGAGTCCTACAATGAAGTTGTGGGAAAAAGTGATGGAATATAGGTTGAAGCTGAAGATTTCTATTTCGGAAAACCAATTTAGATTTATGCCAAGGAGATCCACATCGGAAGCAATCTATTTACTAAGGGGGTTAATGGAAAGATATAGGAGTAAAAGAAAGGATGTACATATGGTTTTTATTGACCTGGAAAAGGTTTATGATCGTGTGCCAAGAGAAGTAATGTGAAAGGTTTTGGAAAAGAAAGATATACGGGTTGTTTATATCAAAGCCATATAAGATATGTATGAGGGGGTAATGACCAGTGTAAGGACGCCTGGAGGTGAGACAAAAGACTTCCCTATTAAGATTGGCCTACATCAGGGATCTTCTTTGAGTCCGTACTTGTTCAATATTGTTTTGGATGTTCTAACTGAACCTATTCAAGAAAAAATCCATAAGTCCATGCTTTTTACGGATGATATAGTTCTCATTGTGGAATCAAAAGAAGAGATTAACACTAGATTGGAGTTATGGAGAAGGACTTTGGAGTCGAAAGGTTTCTGCTTGAGCAGGAACAAAACAGAATATATGCATTGTGATTTTGGAGAGAGGCAAGGCAATGGGAATTTGGAGGTGAAGATGGGGGAGCAAATCATTCCTCAAGTATCAAAGTTTAAATACCTAGGATCCATTATACAGGAGGATGGGGAAATTGATGGAGATGTTTCCCATAGAATATAAGCTGGCTGGTTAAAGTGGAGGAAAGCTACCAGAGTTATTTGCGATAAGAAAGTACCTGAGAAACTTAAAGGAAAATTTTATCGGATGGCGATAAGACCAGCTATGTTGTACAGTAGTGAATGTTGGGCAATAAAGGGAAAACAAGAACACAAAGTCCGGGTAGCAGAAATGAGGATGTTGAGATAGATGTGTGGTCATACAAGAAAAGATAGGATTTGAAATGAAAATATCAAGACAAGAGTGGGTGTGGCACCTATCCAAGAGAAAATGATTGAAAATCGCTTAAGATGGTTTGGACATGTGCAGAGAAGGCCATTGGAGGCCCCGGTGAGGAGGGTGGATCAGACAAGATGGAGTCCCATAAAAAGGGGCAGAGGAAGACCGAGAAGAACGCTTAATGAGGTCATTGAACGAGACCTCCTAGTCAACAACATATCTAAAGACTGGGTTGTTGACAGAGTACGATGGCGTCGTGTGATTCATGTAGCCGATCCCACCTAGTGGGATAAGGCTTGTTGTTGTTGTTGTTGTATAATTCATCATGACCTGTCTCTAAGGGATGGGACCAAGGAAAATCTCACATTGCTTTATTCAACAAAAATGGTCCCCTTATCTTTAGGAAGTTTCCTTCCTTACTTCTTGAATGATCAAGACCCCCCCGATAGTGCAAACAAATACCTATGTTTGGTACATTATAATTTTAATTTTTTGAGCATTTTATAAGATGCTTGAAACAGATACATAATAATTACCTGTCAACAAACTCATGTATGTTTAGTGCCAAAAAAAAAATCATGGATGTACAGTGATTATAGGTCCCACGTTCAGGGGGAGGAGGCTCTAGTAGGAACCTGTACCATCAAACAAACAACTATACGATTTGATTCTATAGGAACCCACAGGAAAATCAGATACATCAAGGAGGCAACTTGAAAATCCCTGACCTTTCTGGTTAGGCACAAATTCCATAAATGTTTCCGCAGCCCTATTGTTCTTACCATCATATTCTTCTCTACCATGCTTACCACTTCTTCTTCTGCCTTTATTTGACATACAATCTGCAACACGGCTATACAATTTCTTGTTCAGCTCAACAATATCTTTATCTTTCCAAGCTTCATATCCGGGTTGCATTTGCTCCTCCGCATCTCCACAAGGTGTCGGTACTTGGCGGGACACCGGATAACAGAGGATGCAGTACAACTTTTTTGGCCGAACATGGAGATTTGGCGACAAGTTTTTCAGTTGAAGAGATAGGTTAAATGATAGACTAGAGCCTAGCAAAACAGATATACCAGCACCTTTTTTATGTCCTCACTGTGGACAAACAGCTCTGATCCAATAACTTGCCTGGATAAATAATGCAAATGGGACGTCAAAATGCTGAGAAGAAGCCTAAGGTTCACATACACACCCCTTGGAAAACAAGAAAGCATCCATATACATCAAACCGCCTTCTAACTTCTAAACATGATACGGGGGCCACTCAACTAATTCTCTATAATCAGAAAGGCTACATAATAAACTTGAATATTAAAATGAAGATATATAACAGAGAAAGAGTTAATGACTATAAGTGATAAAGAAAATATGGTTCAGAAACCTCAAAAACAGACCTAACATTTAACAGCTAAAATCTCTAACCAATATAACACGTCATAGTTAGATGATTAACTACTCTAGGAATAGACAAAGAAAGGCCATATATAAGATATTGATTGAAAATGGAGAAAATAATGCTCTAAGCCATGGTCATTCACTCACTGTAAAATACCACAATCAGATATCTCCCATGCTCCATCATTTGAAATCATTTATGTTAATAGATGCGTTTAGAGTGAAACCGTACCTTACTTTAGCGAAATAGTTGGGTATCCGAGGAGGAATACGGATCCATTTTGTTATGGCATCTAATATCAGTTTTGATAAATTCTTGGAAACCTTGGATAGAGTTGTTTCATTGTGCGTATTGCTTATTTTATTTCCAAGCATGCATCCTCAGAGATCACATTACTACAAACATTGAGAAAATCTCCATATATGCAAAATCAATGTTACAAGCCCAGGTCAGTTATTTTGTAAGTTGTTGTTCTCTATGACTTGTTTTGCATGCTCAGTTTTATACCATGCATAATATATGAAATACGATTACTACTACTAGGATTCTTTGAATCTCACCCCTCCTTTCTATTTAACCATAGGGCCCAATTCATCCAAGGGAAAAGAGAAGGTGGGGGAAGCGTAGCTAAGGTGTAATGAAAGAAGAACTTAGTATTTAGCTAATTAATTAATTTTGAATACATTTTGTGTTATGTTTTCCTCCTTTCTTTTGTGATATGTGATGTTTACTTTCCTTTTTTAGAAGTTATGTAAATTTTACTTATAGGGCTGTGTGTACCTCCATAAGAAGGAGTGATTAGGGGTAGTTTAGCATAGTTGGGGAGTTAGTGTGTATGTATATATATTATTTATTGATAATATATCTGTGGCATGAAAGAAT
Organism: Neltuma alba; assembly: GCF_004799145.2. Classification (NCBI taxonomy): domain Eukaryota; kingdom Viridiplantae; phylum Streptophyta; class Magnoliopsida; order Fabales; family Fabaceae; genus Neltuma; species Neltuma alba. Next base: position 325,658 of record NW_021633499.1, read on the forward strand.
TAGAATTTACAATGCATAATTTATTAGAGTTGGAACAGAAAGGCAAGGTTTTCAGAATTAACATCTGTACAGGTCTTATTTTTACAGCATAAATCTTCAAGAAAGTGAAACGATAAGTCGTTATTCAAAGCTCGATGAAAAGTTTTAAGAATTCCACCCTTTTTTATGTAAGCTTTCAGCCATAATTAATAAATCTGCTTACATCTATGTGTATAGAGGAGTGTGTTAGAGTATATACCTCCATAAAGAGGAAAGTAATGGCTCTTGTAGTCAGCAGTGGGTGCCATTTGCTCTGATAGCTGTGTGGTGGTAAAGTATAGGAAATAATAGTTAATTATATTTAGTTATCTTATTATATAAGGACAAGTGTATGCATCATGCCCAAGGATAGAGAAGTTGCTCAAGGAGAAGAATTTTTGTGTCGACTTATTTGCTAAGTGTGGGGCTTTGACAATTTTAGAGCCTCAGTCTTAAGATAATTTTATCAGTTTTATAAAATGATTAAATCAAGTATTTGAATCACTAGTTAGACTCCATGAAAAGTAAGTTTGAAAATTTAAATTTTTTTAGAAAATTTCATTTCCAAAACAAGATCAATCCTTATGTTTGGGAAATCTTTTCAAAAGGAAAAAAAAAATTCTTAGGATGAAACCTAATATTTAGTGGTTTAAAATCATCTAGAACAACCTTACTGATGTATAAAGATAAGATGTTACATGCAATAGTTATGGAGATTATTTTTTTTAAAAATAAAAGTAAATAAATATAGGAGACAAAATAAATTGAAATATTATATTTATAGTTAAATTAAATTATTAATTAGTTCTTGTATTTATGGTTGGGAGGTAGTGCGTATCTATATGTATATGTTAATACATAACGGATGGATATTGGACCCATTCAAAGTCCAAGACATATAGTCAAGTCCAACCATCAAGCCCAGAGGCAATAGTTTAGCATACACAACATATCACAAGTTCTTGAATAAAGGCCAATCATCAAAATAGATAGCTTCATGTGGATCCATGTTCCACAACAAATCATTAGTCATTCAACATTATTATCCAAAGTTAAAACATAACTTTGATGCTTTCAACACAACTCATGCTAAGTATCTCAAAAGTACAAGTAATATGATAATCTCTAGGGTCCCCATAGTTACATAGTGAGAAGAGAGAGACTTTCTAGTAATAATAAAAGCATAATAAGTATTGCAAGTCTTTTCATAATTACATTGCTTTTAGCTGTCTTTAAGTTCCCAACATGCATGATTAAGATGAAACTTAAAATGTGAGGAGCAACAGGGGAAAAGTGATTTGATTTTTTTTAATTGATCTTTAAGTTTGCTTATGTGTTTTTTGGCCCCCAACTTTTGAACATCTCACATTTGTGTTCATTCTGGAGATGAATTTCCCCTCTTCATGCTTAGATGTTATTGATTTCTCCCCCCTATTTCTTATCCTTTCTTCATTTTTCTTATTGTTTTCATTATGCATGTCACCTAAATTTTTTCACATAGAGGTGTGCATATATATATATAAGATATACAATTATACTTTAAGTATTTTAATTTACATATCATCTATTTAATTTGCACATCAGATATATGTATTTAGCATTATTTATTTTATTTAATCATTTATGATTGACTAGGTTTATTTTAAATATAACTTGAAAACTTCTTTTTTGGCACGAGCATGCATTTAAGAAATTTATTTTTTTAAACATTGGATAAGAATATAATCTAATTTGTTTTGCTCAATTTATTTTTTAGAATTGTCTCACTTAGAACTTTTGGTAGTAAATAGTCAATTTGAAAATTTTTTCACAGAATAATCATCGCAACAAGAAATTAGTAGTTGATACTATCTATATGACAACAAGTTTAAAAGAGCTTTTTCGATTATAAATATTGTCAAGAACCTAAAGCAAAACAGTATTGGATATAACTGGTGGGGCGATAATTATTTAATTTGCGTACTTATATAAAAAGAGAAGTTTTTTATTGCACTAAAAATAAAAAAATTCATTCTACATCACTGCTGTTTGGAGATGGTTTAAAATTTTACAATGTGTTTAAAAAAATTTTATTGTTAATTTGCGATGATAGAAACAGATCTGAAGATGGAGATCTTCTAGTACTTGGATTGGATTGGCAAATAGCTGAAGATGGAGGATAAACAAATAGATTTACAATGTGTTTCTGAAGAACGAACTGTTAATCGTCTTAGATCTACTTCAAAAATTAACCAAATTAATGTAGTATAGTGCACAATCCGAGTCGTATTCACTTTAGGAAGCCTCTAAAAAGATCCTAAATAACGAAATATGCAAAAGAGAGAAAATTAACTTGGAAAGGGATTGATTTTCTTTTTAACTAACTACTTGGAAAATTTTAAAAGGATGCAAAAAAAGTAAATAATTTTTTTGGATCTGTAGTTGATAAAATGGATATAAATGAAATAAACAAAGAGAATTAACAAGTGATAGAAAATGGAAAAACAATCCTCTAGCACAATGATTAAGGCTATCATTACTTCAATTAATTTGGGGGTTAGCTAAATTTAGAAGACTCGAAGGGCCACCTCTTAGACTCGGTTTAATTAGAATAATCAATACCAAGCCACCTTGCATATTAATTACTCACAATTAAACTAATTCAACACAATTAGCTAAAGAGAATCAAAGAAATTCAATTAACATTTTTAGTCCAATAACTAAGCCACCTTGAATTACCATTGAATATTCATAATAATTTCAAAACATAGTCTGACCCAATACAATTAAAGAAATTAAAGCTAATCACAGCATAATGTTAAATGCTAATCAAAGATTCTAACAGCAACAACCAATCTCAATACAAATATAAATCATCACAGCACACCTAAACATTGTAAAATTCATCCTAAGACCTAGGAATCATTAATACAATGAAAGGAATGAAAATTGGAAAAGCTGAAACTCCCTTTTGAAGCACAAGTTCAAGCCATCACCACTACTCTAGAGATCATGAAATCCAGCCATGGTTTGCCATAAGGAATGCCACAACCAATGTTCTGTTACAAGCTACCATGGAGGAATACTAAGAAGGTGATAATGAAGTCAACGATGGAGGAATACCAAGAAGGTGATAATGAAGTCAACGATGATGATGGATTTCAATAGGGATAGGAAATAATGGTTCGGACTAGTGGGAGTAAAGGAAACAGTAATTCTCATCGACCTTTGGTTCTGGTTCTCTCACCCTCGCTGATTCTCTGGTCCTCACTGGTTCTGTTGTTGTGCCGAGAAGAAGAAGAAGAAGAAGATGAAGGCGATGGTGATGATCTGGTCTCTTACTCGGTCGCCTCCAATCCTCCTCTCTTCAGTCTCTGTTCGGTCTCCCCCCCCCCCTCCGTCACTTCCCGGTCACGAAATAAAGATGATGAATTAGTGTGTCTTAGGACTGGGAGCAAAGCGTAACATTCTGCTCCTCTTTTTATTATTATTTTTTTCTTTTTATTTATTTATTTATTTCTCTTTTTTTTCATTTTTATTTTTAAATCTACCAAAAACCTACGACCAAAATTCAAAAACAAGGTAGCATTAATTGTCCTTAAAGATCAATTAATCACAATTATAACAATTTTGCCCCTATTATGTACTAATTTAAAGTAAAGCACTCTAATACAAATTATATTCAAATAATGCAATTAATGACAATAATAATGACAAAAACCCACTAAAAAGATATGAAAATACCTATAAAATATAGGTTTGTCAGTTTGAAAATATAAGTTCCCTAAAATTATAAAATTGCTAAACAACTCAATTCTGGGTGACAATTCCGTGAATATGAATTAATTACTTTACTAGGTAATACATAGACAGTAGTCATATATTGGAATTGTTAATGATGACGTGCAACATTGGTCTTATCAAATCAAGGATTAGAAAAATATGTAATAGAAACTATAAATTGATAACACATTACTAATCAACTTAATTACACAATATTTAATCATTATTTTGGATTGGTCCTTATTCAAAAGGTAAAACACAAGTAGAATAGGAAAACATTTAAGTATGAAGACAATAATACGTCACACATCATCACATCATGATGATCTTATTTTCAGTTGAGATCTCCAACATAACTTATATGAAGCTATGGAGTAGAACCAGAAATATGTGATTTTGGCATGGCAAGCTGCTTATACACTTGCTCTATGGTTGGGTGAGCACATGGATTTTCATTCAAGCAAGTAAAAGCTATTCGTGCAATCAACATCACCTTCTCAGCCATTGAGCCTTGAGGATAAGGGAGCCGTTGGTCTAACACTTCCTTCAAATCCAAATTGTGAGCAATAATTGTTGGTGTTGCACCAGAAGATGTTGATGAAAAACATGACATTATGAGATCTCTTGGATGCTTTCCCATAATTATTTCCAAAGCCAACACTCCAAAGCACATAACACCATACAAACTCAAAAGTAATGAAAAGCACATAACACAAAAGATCCTTAACTTGGAGTAGCATAGCCAAAGGTGCCAGTAAATGAGGTTCAATTGGTAGAATCTGAATATAAAAGCTTGGATGTCCCAAAGTTAGAGATATAAGCCTCATAATTTGAGTCTAAAATAACATTTTTGCTTGATAGGTCACGATGAACTATTAGAGGTAAGCATCCATTTTGAAGATAGCATGAAGCATTAGCCACACCTTCAACAACTTTGATTCTTTTAGTCCAATCCAATGCAATTGCTTGTGTCTCTTCTCTTAGTATCTTGTCCAAGCTGCCTCCTTCTAAGAATTCATAAACCAAAAAGGAGACCTTTGAATGCAAGCAAAACCCATATAGCTTGATGATATTATGATGCCTAGTTTCTGTCAAGGCTCTAATCTCACTCATAAAAGCTTTTTGATGACACATATCCCTATTTGGTACTGAATGAAGCTTCTATACAGCCACAAATTGACCTATGGATAATCCTGCTTCATAGGCACTTCCAAATTCTCCCTCCCCAATGAGATATTTTTTGTTGAACTCCTCTGTTGCTTTAATAACGTTTTCATATGCTAATTTCCCATCATAACTCCATATAGCAAACAAATTTTGAGTTTGCACTTCTCTTTCTTGACTTTCTATTTTCCTTGCTTTGGGATGGAAAATAATATATGAAATGCCAGCGAAAAATGCTGCTAGCATCACAACTCCCAAACTAAAGGATACAGCATAGATCACTACTTCCTTGCTTTTGGAATGACTGAAGTCAAAATTTGTTGTTGGGCAAATTGGTAGGCCAGATAGATTACCATATAATCCTTTGTTACCTATTAATCTCTCCATTGTAGCTGTACCAAAGACTAAAATATTTGGAAGTGGACCTTTTAATTTATTGTGTGATATGTCAATCATAGTCAAGCTTTTCAAATCATCAAAAAAAATGAAGGAACCATTCTAGAGAAATTGTTACATGAGAGGTTCAGTGTTTCTAGTCATTGTAGTTCTCCAAGCATTGTTGGGATTCTGCCGGTAAATGAATTTCCACTAAGATCAAGAGACCAAAGTTGTTGAAATCAACCAAAACTAATGGGAATGTTGAAGAACTTATTCCTACTTATGCTTAATTCCCATAATTTGGTTAACCCTCCCCGTTGCTTTGGAATTGAACCACTTAAGTGATTGTTAGCTAGACTTAACTGTCCAAGTTTTGTCAACAATCCTATCTCAATTGGAATGTTCCTTGAAAGTTAATTGTTGCTCAGCCTAAGTTCACTCAATAATGACAAGCGACTCAATTCCTTTAGAATATTTCTTGTCAAGTGATTTGATGAAAAATCAAGTCGCTGTAACTTTGTTGCCTAACCTAGTTCTGGTGGTATACCCCTTAACAAGTAATTATCAAATATCTCAAGGTTTGTAAGGTTATTGCACTGCCCCCATATGGGTGACAAGTGGCCATAAAGTGCATTGTTACTTAAATCAATATAGCCAAGTGTGGATATACACCAGAAGCTTATGTGATGTTCCCTATAAGTTGATTACTTTCAAGCTTGACTCTGATAAGGCTAGAGCAGTTCTTCAAACTTCTTGGAATTGGACCAGTGATTTGATTTTTATTTGTAGTGAATTTAGTAAGTAGTCCACCAAGGTAAATATCTTGGGGTAAATGACCTTTTAAATTATTGTATGCAATATGTAAGAGTACCAATTTTGTAAGGTTATTCATCTCTGATAGAAGATTGCCTCTAAGTTTATTTTCAAACAAATTTAGCACGGAGAGCTTTGTCAAGTTTCCAATGCCTGAAGGAATAGATCTGGAAAGGTCATTTTCAAAAAGACAGAGGTGGCTTAGATTGATCAAGTTCCCTATGGATGGTGGGATTGACCCCACTATGTTAATGTCTAACAATCACAATCTTTCCAAAGAATATAGTTTCTCAATTTGCTGTGTAATCAGCCCTAAAATTTGATTGGAATAAAGATAAACTTGTTGTAAGCTGGACATGTTTCTAATAGCACTAGAGATGCAACCAGAGAGATTGTTTCTTGACATATTAAGTTGAACAAGTCCCTTCATCATTCCGATCTCATGGGGTATAAAAACTGTAAACTGATTACTTCCAAGAGCTAAGTACCAGAGGTTAGTCATCCTTCCAATATGGCGAGGAATGTGGCCAGAAAGGCGGTTGTCTTCTACATGCAGATAAGTCAAATTGGCCAAATTTGCTATCCCTTCAAGGACATGGCCATTGAAATCATTAAAACCTAGCTCTAAAACAACCATATTCCTGGCCAACAGTGTGATTGTTGATGAAAGTGCTCCAGAGAGATGATTTTGAGTCAAAGAAAGTTGTGAGAGTGCGGACAAGTTGCCAATACTTGAAGGAATGCTACCAGAGAGCTCATTGTAGGAAAAATTTATAGAATTGAGTTTGGGGAGTTCAATAATCTGGGGAGGGATATTCCCATAAAATGAGTTCAATTGTGCATGTATGAGTTGGAGATTAGGGAAAGATGAGAAGTTGAGACAATCAAGCGTATCTCTTAATCCAAACTCTTAATCCAAAATTTGGAAGAGATATACTAGAAATTGAGTTGAGCTCATTGCATGTAATTCCAACCTATTTGCAAGGACGACTGCTATTATCCTTCCATGATGATAACACAGTTTGGCTATGATTGTCAAGGCTGGCTTTCCACTTTAGCAAAGCATTTGCTTCACTGTTTGGTGAAGTCATGAAAGAGGAAACAGGAGATGGTGGAAACAGTGTAAATAGCCAACCAATAGCACCTACCAAAGTGTTAGCTTCTCAGAAAATTGAGATTTTCTAATGAGGAACCCCATGGCTATGAAGGAAATTTTAAACAAAATGAGAATGCTGCAGTAAACACAATAGATGTTAAGAGATATATAAAAGCAGATAAATTATTCTTAGCAATTAAGTGGGTACGTAATTGACATTTGGGAAAAATGCATGCCCAAAGGGAATTGTCATGAACCTATGACTCTGTATGCAAACTAGCCGATTGAAGACTTTGCTTCAAAGTCGTTGCAAGTTGGGGCTACGCGGAAAGCGAAGATAACAAAGACGTCAATATAATATCCCTTTTTCAAACCCATGCGTTGGATGAGAGAGCATTTATTGATTAAGGAAATACATCAGAGATAGATCTCTTGAGAAGGAAGCAATTCAATCACGTTAGGTGTATAATATCGGTGCTAATTATTTGTTATTTATAGGAGTTTCTCACATATCTAGAAGAGTATTAAATAGATGAAATATTTCACTTTTGCCTTTATTAAATAGACATGAATATTGGAGAAAAAAGTAATAAATACCAGTATAAGGGCAAAATTAAAAATGAAGTATTAAAAAGGATACAAATAACAAATAAAAAGGATTAAAATCTCTCTTTATAAATTATAAGAACCAAAGTGGTAATGATTCAGATTCAATTGCCAAAATAGCATATAATTATATATCATAGACAAATGAGAATTATTTCTGATGAATAGTTTAAATTATAATTTATATTTCCTTTTTTCAATCCATTAAAATAAATAAGTAGTTTGAATACTTTGACTTTACATACGTTAAGGTACATATTTTCCCTAAAAGTTTTCATTTAGAAGTGTTGAGTGAGGTTTTTTGGATAAATTTACTCTGAAAGTTTAATATCGTATAAACATTGTCCTTTATAGTAAAAAATATTAGCTATTAATGTTATTATTTTAATGATCAATATTACTTTTTTAATTGTAGGGATACCCAAGAAAAAATTCCAGATGCCCAACATTTTTGAACAAAAATTTTTGAAGTAAATTTGCATCTCAATTTTTTTTACCTAAATACCTACAATTGACTGACGGCGTGCTGACGACCATTGAGCAACTATTGACTACTAGGTCAGATTGCAATAATAAATACAAAAATTGTGCATGTTCACTTCTAAGCATAAGAGATTGATTTGTTAATATTAAAGTGTAAATATTGTCGGACGCTAACTTGTAAATTGATGAAGTTTGAGCTGTAACTACTAAGTATCAATATTGAAAAAAAAAAATTGATTTATAATTCTAGTAAGTTTATTTGTTATTAAATCGATAGTTTCATTGTCAATCAAAGAAGTTTCTTTGTCGAAAAAAATCATAGTTTCAAAAATAATATTAAATTAGCAAATACAAGAGACGTATTTATAAATAAGTAACTTACATACAGTATGGTCCTATTTATTGAATATTTCTAGCATATTTCACACTGTATTAACCTTCCGTTAAAATATAATAACCTTTTAACTTATATATATTTTTTAAAAAAACAATTATCTACAGCATAATAAATAAAGGATAAAATAATATATTTATGATAAAAATTGAATAAGATGACTTATAAATAAAATTAAAAAAAATATTTTCTTTCTATTTTATAAATAGGACCCGAGGAGTATAATTTTCAACAAACAAATTATATATAGAATTCTTTATTTCTACAATATAATGGCATAACTGTGCATCATTAATTTATTTGTTAATATATTAAAGAATGTAATACTTAATTTACATGACACGAAAAGTATTATAGATATTGGCACGAAAAAGTGTGAAATATTTATTAACACTTAACTCTTTTATTAAATAAAAATATTTTATTTTTACCACAAAAAAATCCCCAAAGGTCCATTTGCCATTTGGGATCAAAATGAGCAATCTTGGTTACAAATTTAATTTATATGAAAACAATGGGAAAATTGGGGATAAATCCCTCATTGAAAAATTAATGGGCAAATCAGACATAAGGATTTTGTGCAACTTAAGTTCTATTATGTGTAACTTAATTTTCTTTATGTGCAATTTATCTTTCTTTGTATACAATAATCTTCCTTTAGGCGATATACAACTCAATTTCTCTTTGTGCAAATAAAATTCTCTTATGAGTAAGTTATTTTCCTTATGTGTAAGTTAATCCCTTATATCCACATAATGTTTTGTGCAAACCATCTTCCCTTTGTGCAGCTTATCTTTCTTTTTGTGCAACTAATTTTCCTCTATGCAATCAATCATCTTAGGAACCATTTGCCAATTAAATTTGCAATGAGAGATTTATCCCTAATTTTTCCATTAAAATTTAAATAAAATCAAGCAAACTTAAAATTTGATCCTTCAAGTGAAATTGAATAAGTTATCAAATTTTCATAAAAGAATAAAGTAATTGTATTTTTGTTTTATAACTTCCGATATGCATTCATTTGCCTCCCCTTAAAATTTATATTTTGCTCCTTGATCGATCCTAAAATTTGTGCTTTGCCTTCTCAATTTTTTTTGAAAAAGATTATCATATTATTTGAACTTTCTTCTTTGGCTTAGTATTTTAACCTTCTCCATTAAATTTTTAATACATACTTTACATATAGTCTGAAACCATATTTCATATTGATCTTCATGATATTAACTTTTAAACAATACTCCCCCAGTCCTATCCAATCATTAGTCACACAATATATGGAAATATTATTTATGATGAATTCATATTAAAAACTAAATTAAAAATACAGTCCCTACAATCTTCATATAAAAACTAGTTGAGAAATGTGTTTTGATCTCAAATATAAAATCTCAATTTGTTTTCTTGCCAAATTTTTAGCTAATCATAGAAAGGACTGGCAAAAAGAAAAATTATGTGTAGAAAGGGAAGAAGAGAAATAGTGATGATGTTCTAAGAAAGAGTTGGACTTCTGAGGCTTTATTTTCAACTTGCGCCTTGGACGACTTGAAAAATAATGCTTGAAAGATGGAAAATCAACTATTGTGTGTGGAAGCTAGGGGCCTCTAGAATTAATTGATGATCGATAGTACATCTCGAGAAATTGATGCGCAAATCTGCACTTTTCTCATAGCTAATGTGTTCGCATTTTATTTGAATAATTAAGCTTAATCTACATATGAATTTTAAGGGGGAAACCGTTTTACAAGTATATGTACTTTTTTCCAATTTTGAATTTGGCACATGTACATTTTTTATTTCTTTTTATTAAAGCATCATTTAGCTTTGCTTTGTTAGCCCTGTACTTTAAGAAACACAGTGAAAGGACCAATGGGGGAAATAGCTAGATTTTGATTTCAACCACAAGAAATATCCAATATCCTGTGTGACTGTGCATGTAGAAGAAATTATAAGCTAATTGGGACTTTTCCCGTAACTCACAAGCTGGGGCAACTAATATTTTCTAAGTGGAAGACTTCGACCTGTAGAAGTGGAGGGGCCTTTCTCTGTTTTGGTGCTCTAAAACAGGGTAAGGCTTGTCTCTCCAATCTTTTGTCAGCTCTCCAGCGCAGTTCGTAGGAATGGAGAGTAGTAGGGTGGCGATTCATTTTCGATGGAAGGACGAGAATGAAGAAGAGGGAAGTCGGAACGTTCTAGTCGGAAAAATCTTCTCCAAAGCAAAGATTGGTTACGCGACGGCGCAGGGTGCAGTCTCGGCGGCTTGGAAACTCCAAGGGAATTTAGAAATAAAATCCCTTGGGTACAACCTCTACTCCTTTGCCTTCCAAAATGAACATGAGGCGGATAGAGTCCTAGATGAGAACCCTTGGACTGTGCCCAATCATATGTCAAGGCTCCAACGTAGGAAGTCGTTTATAGGGGATAATGAGATTAATATCAAGGACTGTGTTTTTTGGGTACAATTCCATAATCTTCCTCCGGCGGGGAGACTGGCAGAAAATATAAGGAGCATGGCCAGTGTTATTGGTAAGTCCTGGAAATTGAAGATCCGGAGGACGTAAGGTTTGCTGCACGGAGTTTCTGCCGATCCCGAGTGGAGTTAGATACAGAGAAACCTTTAGTGCCAGGTGTCTGTGTACCCAGGCCGAACAATCTAACAGATGCTTGGACACAGGTGAAATATGAAAAGCTTTTGAGGTTTTGTTTTACTTGCGGGAACCTTGGCCATGAAAGCAGAACTTGTGAAGAATTAATGGAGGATGATGATAATGAATCTCAGGATAAAGTTTTCAATTCGAGTATGTGTGCGCCAGCATATCGAAGTTTTTCTCCGGTGGCCATGAAGAGGAATATGAATCGAATTCCGGCAGCTAATAATTTGCACGGGAAAGCGCAAGTTTTGAATCGTTGCATGGGAACCCACGTATGGGATATGGTTCCAAGAATGAGGGAGGGAAACAAATGGGGACACTTGGAGAAAGTTCAGGAACTGAGAAGGCTGAAAATAACTCTTTACATGCGAGGGTGGGTATTAGGATCCAGGAAGTCTCGTCATCTCATGATGCCTTCATAAATCCAGATTTACAGACTACAGATTCCTGCGAGCGTACACCCATATTGCGTGAAGCTAGCTAATGAAGAGGAGAAAGGTGAGTCATTGGTCAGTTCTCCTACATCGAAAGTGCCTTCTCATGAGATTGGGCTCCTAGAATCAAAGATTAGAAGCATTAACTTGAAGCGAAGTGAGAGGTTCAACAGAACTGCGTCATCGTGCTGAATGGCTCTCGTGCTCTCAAGTAGGAACGCTGGGAATGTTCCTCCTTCAAAAGAGGAGGATGATCTGCTGCAGAGAAGCTCTAAGAAGATTAAGAATGCCAAGGAAATAGGTGACTACTCTAATATTAATGAGTGGCCAAAGGTGGGAGAAAGGGATGTACCTATCCAGAGGAAGGGTCCTTCGTTTGTTGAGATGCTGAAAGGAGTGCATAGACAAAGTGAAAGCTCATAAGAAGAAGAGGATAAGGAGCATGATTCGTCTGATGATCCCATGTCTGATATGGAGAACGGTAGGGAGGAACCGTTGGTTAGGATTAGAGAGGATCCTAAAAGAAACTTTCCGACCTTCCATTTTTCCGGTAGAGTCAAGAAGAGACTATATCAAGCTTGGAAAAAAGCGGTTATTGTGAATCTTTTGGACTGTTACATTGGTTACAAAGCTCTGGAAACGAGACTGCAGGCACTCTGGGCGAAGAAGGGTGTTATTAATCTAATTAATATTGGTTATGGTTTTTTTGTAGTAAAACTATCAAACAAAGAAGATTATTTCAACGCCCTCACGGATGGCCCCTAGATGATCTTTGATCACTATCTAACAGTGAGACCTTGGGAGCCACGGTTCACCCCTAGTAGAGCAAAAATTGACAAAGTTGCTGTCTGGGTAAGACTTCCTAGAATTTCACTGGAATATTATGATCAGGAAGCTCTCACAATCATTGGCAACAGGATTGGAGAGACACTAAAGGTTGACGTGAATACCTCGTGTTAGTTGAGAGCTCATTATGCAAGAATTTGTGTGCTTGTAGACTTAAGTAAGCAGTTAATGTCCGGGTTCTCCTTAGATGGCGAAGAGTATCTTTTGGAGTATGAAGGGCTACACTCGTTATGTACAAGCTGTGGTGTCTATGGAAATCATTGTGAGGGATGCCCAACTAAACGTCGAGAAGCTGAGTTGAACCAAGTTAACGGCAATGACCAACCCAGAGAGGGACAAGAACAAGGGATAAACATGGAGAGGAAAGTTTATGAGCAGGAAGTTTGGAAAGTTGCCCAGAAACCAAGGAGGCAATGGCGAGGTAGGGAGAAACAGGGGGAGGTACTCCGGCAACAAGGAACCGGAACTCGTTTCAACGCTTTGGCTGACGTGGAAGAAAGAAATAATTTTTCAAAAATTATTGAGGAGAACGTGTTGCCTGCGGAAACAGAGGGACAGGAGGTTTCATTTGCTATGCCGACCACTATCAATGTACGGCGATCGAAAAGCAAAAAACCTGTGCAGCAAAAGAGGCAAGGCAGGGATAACAGCATGGCAGAGTCAGTGGTCCCAGCGAGGTCAGTCGAAGTGGTCGTGCAGAAGAATTGTGGTGGGAAAAGAGAGAAGAGAACCCGAGAGATGTTTCACAACCACGTGAGAAATAATGAGATTTTGATGCTTACTTCAGAAGACTCAAAAGAGGGCAGCGAATTACAAGAAGGAATACGTGAGGAAGGGACCCCAAGGTTCTCAGAGGAAACTGACGAGGACAAACAAATGGAATTTCTCTCTCATCCATCTGGCTTACCACATGACCCAGGAAACAGAGGGGACATAGGGGAAAATAATAGAGTGCAGAATCGTGGGCCTGAATTGCAAAGCCCAATGGAGGAGGTGGGACAACCGAGTGATCAAAGCGATGGAGTAATGGTGTCGGAAACCCAATTCCTAGCTAATTGTTAATTGTGCCGTGGGCTCGCTCCTTTTTCCTTTTAGCTAGTTTTATGGATTGTTTATTTTTCTGGAATACAAGAGGGGCCTGTGGAAAAGGCCTCTCAAAAAACTTGAAGACTGTGCTTGGTGGGCTTAGGCCTAGTATTTTGATTCTGGCAGAAACAAAGTGTGACAACCCTTCCCACATGCATTGCCTCTCAATGTTAGGTTTCGATAATTTTGTTATGGTTTCTAGTGTTGCGCGGTCTGGAGGGTTAGTTGCAGCATGGAGGAGCGAGCGTGTGCTAGTGGAGGTACTATTGCAGGACTGCCAATTTATCCATATGTGGTGTACCTTCTCTGGATACCCTGTGTTCCTGGGCATAGTGGTTTACGCGATTCCTCATAGTAATCTACGGACAGAACTTTGGAACAAATTGGAAGCTCTTGCTGCAACTATTACAAAGCCTTGGTTAGTTTGTGGCGATTTCAACGATATCTCGTCAGTTTCAGAGAGAATTGGGGGTTCTCGGGCAAATGAGAATCGCATCAAGTGGTTCAATGAAAGAATTCAAAGGTGTCTTTTATTAGACTTGGGATTCATAGGACCAAAATTTACTTGGAAGGATCCTAAAATTACAGGCTTTGCAAGACTCTTTGAAAGACTTGACAGGGCTTTCGGTAACGCTCTGTTTATGAGCTCTTTTCCAGGTTGGCAGATTAAGGTACGCCCACGAGTTTCCTTTTCGGACCATAACCCTTTAGCTATCATGATGGCTGAAGATGAGGTACAACGGAAAGGGACAAAGCCTTTCCGTTTTGAGGCTATGTGGATGGAGCATGAAAATTTCTTTGATCTTTTGAACTTGGCTTGGGAGGGGAATGGAAATTTGAACCAAGGCCTGACTAATTTTAAACATTCTCTTTTAAGGTGGAATAAGGATGTGTTTGGGATGGTTGAAAAGCATAAAAGAATAATTCTGTCGAGACTGAAGGGAATCCAGAATTCTAGTGCTTACCCCTATTCTAATTTTCTGTGTAATCTTGAACTGGACTTACGGCAACAATTAGAGGAAATTTTGAAGCTAGAGGAGATGAAATGGTTTCAAAAAGCCAGAACTAGATGGATCACTAAAGGTGATAGGAACACTCAATATTATCATCTCAAGACTTGTGTGAGAAGAAAAAGAAACAGAGTCGCTGCTTTGAAGAATGATCTTGGTGGGTGGATTGAAGATGAAACTGAGCTAAAAAATTTGGTTCTTAGCTATTTCAAGAAACTTTATGCTGTTAATTCGGATGGGAGTTATAATCTTTGTACTGTAACAAATTTCCCCAGACTTGAGGAAGTGATACGGACTAATCTCAACGTGGTCCCCCTGGACGAGGAGGTTAAAGAGGCAATTTTCTCTATGGGACCTTTCAAAGCTCCTGGCATTGATGGGTTTTCCCCTGTTTTCTATCAGAAGAACTGGAAGGTAATCGGTGGTGTTGTTTGTAGTTTTGTGCGAAACATATTCTTGGGGAATTCTGGATTGGGTGAAGCAAATAAAACTCTAATCTCCTTGATTCCGAAAAGGGACAATTCGGGGGGAGTGCACCATTTCTAACCCATTTCTTTGTGCACGGTCCATTATAAGTGTATCACTAAGATCATCACTAGACGGCTTAAGGATGTAATGAATGAGATTATCTCTCCTTTCCAAGTCAGCTTCATCAAAGGGAGGCATATTCAAGATAACATAATTATAGCACAGGAAATCATCCACATCGTGAACAGATCTAGAGGGAGGAGAGGTCTAATGGCTATGAAAATAGATCTTGAGAAAGCATATGACAAGATCAAGTGGTCTTTTCTGAGGCAAGTACTAATTGATGCTGGGTTCGAGGAGGGCTTCCTCAATCTAGTTATGTTATGCGTCACGACTATGAGTTACAACGTTCTTTGGAATGGTGAATTAACCAATGAATTCATCCCACAACGAGGGCTCAGACAGGGAGATCCAATCTCGCCACTTTTGTTTGTTTTATGCATGGATTTGTTATCTCATATTATATGTGATTTGGTTAATGAGCAGAAGTGGACGCCAATCCGGGTTACTAGAAATAGACCTTATGTTTCCCATCTAATGTTTGCAGACGATCTCTTGCTTTTTAGACCTGCCTCTGAGGAGCAAGCTCACTGCATGTTGCAGTGCCTTGATATTTTCTGTGAAGCATCTGGAGAATTGGTGAGTAAAAGTAAGTCGTCGATTTTCTTCTCTCCTAGAGTTGATGCTAGGACAAAATCAAGAATCAAGGAGATTACGCAGATGAGGATTAGCAATGACATTGGTAAATACCTTGGTTTCCCACTTTCGAGAGGAAGGAGACCTACAGACACTTTCCATTCCATTATTGATAGAGTTAGATTAAAGTTATCATCTTGGAAGGCAGCGAGCTTATCTATGGCAGGAAGAATTACACTTGCAAAATCAGTTTTGAGTACTGTCCCCCTCTACCCTATGCAAGTAGCGAAAATCCCAGCAAAAATTTACTACGAGATAGAAAGACTGCAACGAGATTTTATTTGGGGACATAACAACGAGAAGAGAGGTTTTCACCCAATTGGGTGGCATCAAATTACGCTCCCCAAATCATATGGTGGTTTAGGTTTCAAAAAACTTACTTCCATGAACAAGGCTTGTGGTGCTAAGCTAGCCTGGAAGCTGCTAACTGGAGAGTCGGGGCTTTGGTCTGATGTCTTAAGTTAGCGGTACCTTTTGGCTAATGAGGAAAACCTCTTCCATTACCAGCAAGGAGATTCTAAATTATGGCGCTTTATTTGTGAATGCAGCGACCTTGCAAAGAAAGGAATTCAATGGCGGGTAAGAGATGGTAAGTCAATGAAATTTTTCACTGATTTTTAGCTTTTCCCGGACAAGACTATTAGCTCTATGTGTAGAAGGCCTATTTCTAGTGAAGAAGAAGGAAGTGTTGTTGCCGACTAGACACTCTTTCACTGCTGGGATATTCAGAAGTTAGGCGCTATAGTTGATGAGGAAGTCATTCAAAGACTGATTAGTATTCTTCCACCTATGGAGGAAATGGGTTTTGATTTCATTTATTGGAAGGCCTCCCCTAATGGGATCTTTTCTATCAAAAGTTCCTACTTTTTGTTAGAACAAAATCCAGAAGATTATTATCACTCAACCTATAAGTTGATCTGGAGATGGAGAGGAGCTGAGCGGATTAAAGTTTTTCTATGGAGGGCTTTCAACAATAAACTCCCGACAAATAGCTGGAGGAGTTGCTGGTCCTCATCTTCCCCAAAGTGTCCTTTGTGCCCCAATGAAAATGAGGATACCTTGTATATCCTAATAGACTATACTTATGCAAAGCAAATATGGTTGGCCTTAATTGATCCTGGGTTTGCTGACTCTTTTTTCTCTCTATCTCTGAGGGACTGGTTTTCAACAAATCTGACACTGCAGAGAGTGAGTACAAAACTTGGAAACTGGGATCTTGTGTGGGGAGTGATGGTTTAGAAGTTATGGAGCTGGCGTAATAAAGCAGTATTTGAAAATGATTTTGAGAGGCCTAGAAATCCTGTTATAGCACTTAAACATTGCTGGCAGAATTACGTTTTGCAAGCTGGAAGTGATGGGATAGACAGAAATCTGACACCTATTAACACTGGTTAGAGCCCTCCGCCTTGGGGGTAGGTGAAATTAAATGTTGATGGAGCTGTGGAGTTAAAGTCCTCTAAAGCAGGGTGTGGGGGTGTTCTGAGGAATTCAGAAGGGAAGTGGATAGTGGGATTCTCTTTTAAAATTGGAAGATGCCATGCTTATGAAGCAGAGGAGTGGACTTTATTCAGGGGTCTGCGATTGGCTTGGGACTTCGGTTTCAGGAAGATTATTATTGAATCTGATGCAAAAGATGTGGTGGGGAAACTCTTACAAGAAGACACCTTTCAGAATAGTAGTTTGATGCTTATCCAAATCAAAAACTTGCTTCGGAGTTCTTGGGAAGCAAAGTTGACTCATGTGCCGAGGACTTGCAATAGTGTAGCGGACGCTTTAGCAAAGCGGAGAATTGAGACGACATCCTTCTATGACATCTGTCCTTTGAACCTTAAGGATACTGTGGAAAAAGAGAGCTTGGGATTTATTCCCCATTTTGTTTAGTTTTCTGTAATTGGGCTTGACCCTCTTTTGTATCCAAAAAAAAAAAACTTGAAGCGAAGTGCGGATGAAAGCTGGGACTCTCCCCAAGCAAAATGAAGGAAAGATTTCGAGAATGAGTCTCAAGGAAAGACTGGTACAAGGAGTCAGGCTATTGAGTATCTAAATCGCCTAGCTGAAGTGGATGGCTCGAAGGATTTTAGTTTATATACCTATAAAGGTGCGCTCTCTTTCTCTGTTGGTACTAATACTCAAGAAAGTCCAAGAGGCTCTGGTTATCGTAGACGAGTTAAAAAATCTCTCTTCTCTCATAAGAATAATGATTCTGCTAGAGTAGCTGGGGAAGACATTACTGGGGCTATCGTGGCGTTAAATAGGGGTATTAATGATGACCAAAATAAAGAAAAAGAGGATCCTAAAGAAGCCCAAGAAGTTGACAGAGCTGAAGGGCTCGACAGCTGGCCTAAAATAGTTGTCGGGGAGCCATGAGTTGCCTAAGTTGGAATTATCAGGGTCTTAGAACTACCCTGACAATTCGAAACTTAAAGTTCCAATGTGGGAAATTCAAACCCCTGATTGTCTTTCTTTCAGAAACCAAAATGAAGAGAGAAAAGATTGAGAAACTAAGAAGGAGATTAAAATTTGATTATGTAGAATACTTCGATCCTATTGGGCTGTCTGGCGGTTTGGTTGCATGGTGGAAAGAAGAAGTCAAACTGAAAATAGGAATTGTTAGTATATTTTTTGTACACATGGAAGAGGTGAATGTGGGATTGATTTTGGCAATATTACAATGGTATACGGCCCACAAGGTTATGGTCAAAAAATAAGATGGTGGGCATCTTTAGAAAAATTAGAGCCTATGAACTCTACCCCTTGGCTTGTTTTGGGTGATTTCAATGATCTGCTGTATTCGTCAGATAAAGAGGAAGGAAGGGAGTTCTCTTTAAGGGATTTGGATAGATTTAGACGATTTGTAATAAATTGCGATTTGATGGAGGTTGATTTGAAAGGGTGAAAATTCACCTAGATGAATAATAGAGAAGGTGAAGGTTTTATGCGTGAAAAATTAGATAGAGCAATCATTAATGTGGAGTGAAGAGCACGATTTCAAAATGGACATGGTCTCATTCTCGAAAGAATTGGTTCTGATCATTGTCCAATTATAGTAAGACCTTTCCTCGAAGAAGAAAAAACCCCATTCTTGTTTAGATTTGATAGCAGGTGGTTAGAACACCCTGATTTAATGAATCTGATCAAAGACAATTGGACTCTAGATGAAGACTCTGGTTCATTGGTTAGTTTTGTTGAATCTTTAGATAAACTTAAAGATATCCTAGTAAAATGGAGCAAGAAAGAATTTGGAAATTGCAAAAAAGTCCTGAATTGATTGATGACAAAAATTCAGAAATGCCTAGAAAAGGAATGGAATTCAAAAACTACAAAGGAAGTAGAGGAGTTAAAAGGTAAAATTAATAAAATATGGGATCAGGAGGAGGAATTTTGGGCTCAAAAGTCACAGGTTGACTGGCTAAGACTTGGAGATCAAAATACAAAATTCTTCCATTTGTCAACGATAAAAAGAAGATGCAGGAACAAGATTACCAAAGTAAGGAAAGAGGATAATGAATGGGCAGAAAGTGAAGAAAACATAGCTAACCGTTTTGCTATTTTTTAATTAGAATTTATTTGCTTCCAATGGTAAGTGGGACTTCTCTAATGCTTTGAATGTTGTGAACCTAGTTATTTCAAGAGAGGATAATGATCGATTAATGGCTGAAATTTCTGATGAGGAAGTAAAAGCAGCAGTCTTTCAGATGGGAGGTAAGAAGGCACCTAGACCTGATGGCTTTACTGGACTATTCTATCAAAAATCTTGGGATATCATTAAAAGCTAGGTATGTGCATTACTCAGAAATTTATTTAAATTTAGACATCACCTTCATGAAATCAATGCCACTGATCTTGTGCTCATATCAGAGATTAATAGCCCCAAGTCAGTCAATGATTACAGGCCTATTAGTCTTTGTAATTTCCTTTACAAGATTTTC
Source organism: Neltuma alba (assembly GCF_004799145.2). NCBI lineage: Eukaryota > Viridiplantae > Streptophyta > Magnoliopsida > Fabales > Fabaceae > Neltuma > Neltuma alba. The sequence continues at coordinate 345,549 of NW_021633499.1, forward strand.
TCTAAAGTTTTGTCTAATAGATTGAAACCCCTTTTAAATGATATCATTGATGAGAGGCAGAGAGCCTTTGTTCCTGGAAGACTAATACAAGATAATGTTATTGTGGTTCATGAAGTTTTTCATCATATGAAGCTAAAAAGAACTGGTCACCCAGGGGTTGCTTTGAAACTAGCCATGAATAAAGCATATGATTGAATTGAATGGGATTTCTTGTGTGCTATTCTGCTTAAAACGGGGTTTTGTCGGGGTTGGGTGAACAGGATATTGGCACGTATTGGCTCTGTTGATTTTTCTATCATGCTGTCTGGTAAAAGGGTCTCTGGGGTGTCTACTCGGAGGGGATTAAGGCAGGGAGACCCCTTATCTCCATACTTGTTCATTCTTATTTGTAACATTTTATCTCTTCTATTGAAGAATGGTGAGTCTCTGGGTCTAATAAAGGGAATAAAAGTGGTGAGAAACTGCCCAGATATTTCACATAGTCTCTTTGCAGATGATTCTGTATTGTTTATTCAAGCTAATCTGGACTATTGCAAAAATCTTTAGGACATTCTTGGAACTTATTGTCAGGCTTTAGGGCAAGCTATAAATTTTAACAAATCTTGCCACTTTTTCTCCTCCAATACACCTGATTCTCTTAAAGAGGAAATAGGACAAATTTTTCAAATTCATGATATACCTGGGAATTATTTGGGTCTTCCTATTACTTGGGCGTGTTCTAAAACACAAGTGCTACACTGTGTTGTTGATAAACTCAAAAAGAGAACTCAGGTGGCAGAGGAATTTTTTGTCTGAAGTAGGTCGTGAGGTTTTGATTAAGTCAGTAGCCAATTCAATTCCTATTTATCCTATGTCCTGTTTTCTCTTTCCAAAAAAATGTTTTAAAGCAATTGGATAAAATTATCTCATCTTTTTTGGTGGAAAGAGGATGCTAATAGAAAGAAAATTCATTGGACTTTGTTAGACAAATTAAAATATCATAAAATGGATGGAGGCTTGGGATTTAAAGACTTTGAGGCTTTTAATCTTGCTTTGCTTGCTAAACTCGGATGGCGTATATTGCAACACCGTAATCAACTTTGGGCCAAAGTATTAAAAGCAAGATATTTTCCTAAATGTGGTTTTATGCAGGCCTCTAAAGGAAGAACAGCTTCTTGGATCTGGTCTAGCATTATTGAAGGAAGGAGAGTATTGGAAGGCAATGTGATGGTTCGTATTGGAGACAAAAGAAGAACAAATTTTTGGAGTGACCCCTGAATTCCATCTCTACAAGGTAAGAAACTTAACTCTCAATGCCCCCATGAATCTTTAAAAAATATATCCTTAGCTGATCTCAGAAAAAACAGGAGGTGGAATTTATTTACTATAGAAGGCTAGATCTCTCAAGAAGAGAAAGACGCTATTATTTCTTTTTTTTTTTTGGGTTATACGCCCCTGGTCATCCAGCACCTATTGGCTATCGACTAATCCGGACTTGAGGGGTAGGAGTGTCGTGGTTTTCCAGCAGGGTTGTCCCCTCATAACGAGAGCACTTTCTAGGATTCAAACATGCGTTCTCATCCCTACGGGGACAAACCCACTTACTAGCTTGACCAACTTCTCGTTGGTTATTATTTCTACCATAGTTCCGTGGAGGAGTAGGGATGACTTGTGGGTTTGGACAAGAAGCAAGAAAGGTGAATATGAAGTTAGAGAGGGTTATCTAATTGCCAAATCAAATGTGCCTAGAAGATTTGATAATCTCACTAGTTCATCCTTACATAATCACATAAGTTCTTGGAAGGAAATTTGGAGTGTGGAAGTTCCATATAAAATAAGAAACTTTCTTTGGAAATTAGCTTCCAATTCATTGCCAACCTTCAGTAATCTTCACAAGAGGAAATGTACCATGTCTGATTTATGTTTCCTCTGTAATCAATCAGTTGAAGATTCCTTTCATCTATTCTTGGAATGTGAATGGGTTATACCCGGGTGGTTTGGCAGTCCTCTTACTTTAGATGTTAGAAGGGTTGAAACTCAAGACATGCATGAGGAATTTTTTGCAACATTGCCTGTGTGATTTGGGTCTATTAAATAATCAAAAGGCTATGTTTGCAACTTTACTATGGCTTATTTGGAAGAGTTATAATGCTTGTATTTATCAAAATATTCTTCCAAACCCCTCTTATGTACTGATGCAGGCTTCTGATTTTGTGAAGGATTTTTGGATGGCAAACAGAAAGTTGGGATTACAAGAAGATAAGCACCAAATAAAAGTCAAACCTCCTAGGAATCAACGCTGGTCTCGCCCAGAAGGTAACTTTCTTAAATTCAATACAGACTGTGCGATAGATAACGAATCTGGGAAAGCCGTTGTTGCCTTTATACTAAGAGACTCTAATGGATGGATTCTCGATGGAGGGACTAGAGTCATATGCTCGGAATCAGTTATGGTGGCTAAACTCATTGCTTTGATGGATGCCTTTAATTACTCTATTGAAAACCAATTGGACGATGTTATTTTTGAATCAAATAGCAAAGTGCTGATTGATTGCCTTAATAGTAGAACTCCCCCTGATTGAGGTGCTTTTCTCTCTTTGAGAATGCCTTATTCTCAAGGGAACTTATAAGGAATCATTCTTGTATTTGGATTCCCAAGGAAGTGAATATGGCAGTGGATTGGGCGGCCAAAGCTTCATTGAAGGGGCCGTGTCTGCATGGCTGGATTTGGAGACCTCCTTCTGCGCTAAGGACTATTTTGGAGAATGATGCTCATGATTCGATAACTGGAGTTGCATAGCTGTTTTGTGTTTGATGACTTTGTTACCTAGTACTCTTGTGTCTAGCTGAGTTGGTTAATACTTTTTGTTGGCAAAAAAAAAGAAGTGGAGGGGCCATTTTAATTACTGATAGACACATTTGGACCGCATTATGAGAGAGACTTCATTCTAACAGGACCAATTCAAAGTGCATAATCTCAGTAGGCCACGATATGAAGAATAAACTACTGCATTTTTTTTTAACCTTTTTTTTTTGGAGCCTGAGATTAGAAACTACTGTTGAAAATGCAATTTAATGGCTAATATATCATATCTGTAACTTTATTTGTTAAGTCTTTAATACTTACTTTACATAAACTAGGAAAGTGTATCTAATTTTAATCTTCATGATATTAACTTTCACTGCCAAAATATTGACTTTTAATCACAATTCTAAAAAGTTGTTGAAACTTGACTTTTAGCAGCGACAATTTAAGTTGTTACTAAAAGTATGACTTTTTCTAATGACAATTGAAATCAAAGCTAAATGGGTAAGTTTCAGCCGCAACTTTAGTTGTCGTCACTGAAAATCACACTTTTAAATCGCCGCTAAAAGTGTGAATTTTGAAAACTATTTTTTTCTCACTAACAAATATTATCTCAGGTCCTTAATATAAGAACTCGTTTGATTTTTATTTTAGTCCTAAATATAAGACTCCAATCCCTTTTGTCTCTCACATTTATGTAATTTTTTTAAGATAGTCCTTCTAATAATTGTAGTTTTAGCCAACACACCTTATTAGCAAGAATATTTTAAGAAAAACAACACCTATTTATTATAAATAACTAACTTAATTTATTTCCTTAATCTCCTGAAATTAGTTAACTAGCTCTTATAATTAGGACTGGAGGTAGTATAATTTTTTATTTAAATATAATATTAATTAATATCTCAAAATACTAATTAATTCCATTTTCATAGGATTTATGTTTAAATCAATACTTTAATTATGAATGTATTATACATTTACAATTATATACTATATACTCCTCTGGTCCTTAATATAAGACCTAATTTGAGAGTTGATATTACTCTTATATGTAATACCTATTTCATATGTTTATCAATTTTTTTTCCAATTAACCCTATTGATATTTTCTCAACGATGATCAAGTAGGAGAGGGAGGTAGAAAATTTAGAAACATGCTTGGTTATTTTAGGAAAAAAATATCATATTAACTAATTTAACTAATATCCTTAATTTATTCAAATTAATTAATTAAGTTTACATTAAGGAATGAAAGAGTATGTATATAAATGCTTTTATTGTTTTAGCGTCTACTTAAAAACAATTGTACATTCTACTAATTTGATAGATAAAGTTTAATATGTTGTATGTATTTGTCTATATAAAATATAATTGACAAAATGAATTTCAACAATTTACAAATAGTCAAAACAAAATGACTTTCAGCAGCAACTTTTTAAAATTGTTGTTTAAAGTTTGAGTTTCAAAAGTGTTATTTTTTACAACTATTTTTTCTCACCAAAAAATGCAATTTTTTTGTTTAAATATAGAGTAATATTTAACATCTCAAAACATTAAAAGTATCATTTTTTGATGAAAAAAATAAAGAAAGAATCCCACAAAAAGACGCTTGAAATTACTAAATCTTAAATCAGGTTTGCTAACACTACTTTGTTTGGTTTTAACAACACTGAATTTGTAAATGACAATAAATTTTTAATGAATTCCTTTATTTGACATTTAGTAATTTTAAACTTCTTTTTATGGGATTCTCACAAAAATAAAACAAGGTAATGATATTCCATTTTCATAATGTAAATTTATAATTTAAAATTTAAAATAATAAAAACTGATAACATAATGTAAAATTTTTTTGAATAAATTTTTTTAAAATTAAATAATTAAATAAAAGAAAAATAAATTATTGCATCCATTTTTTCCAAAAAGAATATTCTAAACATTATATCAATATATAAATTAATATATGTGTGTGTGTTAACGTAAAAGACGCTGGGGTGGGAATACACACACACACACATATATATATGTAATGAGTTTTCAATACTATCTTGAACTGTAAATATAAATAATATAATTTTGCTGGTAAAAAAATATAAATAATATAACTTAATCTATAATTTTTTTTCATAAAATTATATCACCATTAATAAGCATAATTTTAAAAAAATTGTGAATAAACTCTTTAAAATTATATAATTAATTTAAAATAAAAATAAATTTCAAAGTAAGGAAAAATAGTACACGTCATATAATCTATGATATTATAAATATTAATCTGTCAAAAAATTTATTAATATATTAAATAGATATTATTAATCAATAAAATAACATTAAAATATATTAAATAAATAATCTTAATCTAATTACATTCATATTTTAATTTACTCAAAAATAATATTATAAATATAATATGAATATATATTAATATCCTATTTTATATTTTAATACACACATATTATAATATATACGTATACATTATATATTTATATATTAAAATTATATGTATTTAATATTTATATACATGTATATAAATATTATACTATAAATAATATACACACATGTGTGCAATATTTAATGATACATATATTTAATTTCATCCCTCAAAATTGCAAAGTCATTCTAGCTTAGATGGCAAAGCATGTCACACAACAAGAAGGAGGTCCAGGAATTAAGTCTTGGGCAAGGCATTGTGAGGGAAAAAATATTGGATTGGTGATGCAGCACAATGAGGTGATGACTTTTTGTTATCATTGAAAGTCAATTTTTTTATAATATTTATAACAACATATTATAAGATATATTAAGGTATATTGAATCAGTAAATTAAAATTTCATTTTTTTTAAAACAACTCTTAACTTTTATAAAAACGATAGTTTTAAAAATATTTTGGTTATAACAAAAATGATAATTATTATTTTTTGCATTATATATATATATCAGTTTATCTAATTAAATTGTTTGTAAGATAAAAAATAGATAGTTGTAGAAGTTGAATACTTGTATGAATGATAAATTGTTTCAAATAAAAGCTGTTGTAAATGACATTAATAAAGTCGTGAAACTCAGTGAAGAGGTTGTCAATGCCATTAATAGTATAGTAAATGATTTTTAGTAGCACCCTTTACTTTGATATTTTTTCAAGTGTTGAAATTATTAAAAAAATTGATGTAAATAACGTTAATGAAATGATTAAACTTGGTAAAAGTGTTGTCAATGCTATTAATAATATAGTAAATAATTTTTAATAGGGCCTTTTACTTTTTTTTTCGGTTTACAATAAGGCCTTTTACTTTGATTCTTTGAAAGTATTGAAATTTAAAAAACAAAGTAGTCAAGCCCGATAAAAATGTTGTTAATGTCGTTAACAGTGTAGTAAATGATTTCTTGTAATGCACCATTTATTTTCCATGCTATTTCCCTAATAGATTTATGCGATATATCATAATGAGTAAGCCCCTAATTCAAAAATGTATTAAATAATAACAATCTAACTCGTAGTTTTTGGGATTCAAATTACCAGTAAAGTCACGGGAGAGTTTGGATTTTGACAATGCAAGCCTGATAGTTTGATGGAAATGCAGTAAGTGCTCAAACATTTTCGACTAATCTGTAAACGGAGACCACTCTTGCTTGTGTGAATTTGGGAACGTCAATAGTTAGCTTAGCTTGTAGAAGCTTTTTCTTCCTTTCTTTCTTTTTTCTTGGCCTTTGATCGATGCATATATTGCAGCCTTGTATTTTACCTTATATTCTAATTGATATACCAAATGTAAGTAGTGTTGTTTGATCTGACCAGTACAGGGAAAATTATAACTGCGTCTCTGTGTCATTTACCAGAAGGGGAAAAAGTTCATATTCAATTTGATGACAAGTTTAAATGCTTTCATTATTGGGATATACATATGTTTTTGCAAACTGTTAAGTCCTACTTCACTTTACACAGCTTGCCCTGTACATTGAATTCATCCTCTAACTCTCCAAATTTCTAATTTACATTATGTTTGATGGCTGTTATGCTCGTCTTATTCATAGGTTGAGGCATCAAAAGATGAGTGTCATTCAATAATCATCACTAGCTTGCGGATCTGGGATGCTATATCTTGAGATCACTCAAATATATTTACGGTGTGTTCGAAAAAAGTAAGTTCTCTACTCCAAGAATACAAAATTGTTAAACAAATAAATTCTAAGTGACACAAGCATAAATTAATTACACAATATTTAATTATTATCTTGAGATGATTCTTATTCAAATTGTGAAACATCCTTACAATACAACACAAGTAGAGTAGGAAAATGCATGAAGTATTAAGACGATGCATCACATATCACATAGTAATACTAGGATTTTGATTGAGATCTCCAACATAACTTATATGAATCTATGGAATGGAACTAGAAATATGTTATTTTGGCATGGCAAGCTCCTTACATACTTGCTCCATGGTTGGGCGAGCACGTGGATTTTCATTCAAGCAAGTAGAAGCTATTCTTGCAATCAACATCACCTTCTCAGCCACTAAGTCTTGAGGATAAGGTAGCCTTTGGTCTAACACTTCGTTCAAATCCAAATCATGAGCAATTATTGTTGGTGCTGCACCAGAAGATGTTGATGAGAAACATGACATTACGAGATCTCTTGGATGCTTTCCCATAATTATTTCTAGAGCCAACACTCCAAAGCTATAAATGTCACATTTCTCAGTCACTTCCATTGTGTAAGCAAGTTCTATAACAAAACCAAAAAGATTATCAAGAAAAAACATTGTGAATGATAAACTTTTCATTGTTAAATAATGGAAACATGAAACATAATGCCATGCAAACTCAAAAGTAATGAAAATCACATAACATAAAACATCCTTAACCTGGAGCAGCATAGCCAAAGGTACCAGCAAATGAGGTCCAATTGTTAGAATCTGGATACAAAAGCTTGGCTGTCCCGAAGTCAGAGATGTGAGCCTCATAATCTGAGTCTAAAATAACATTTTTGCTTGATATGTCACGATGAATTATCGGAGGTGAGCATCCATGATGAAGATAGTATGAAGCATTAGCCACACCTTCAACAACTTTGATTCTTTTGCTCCAATCTAATGTAATTGCTTGTGTCTCTTCTCTTAGGATCTTGTCCAAGCTACCTCCTTCCAAGAATTCATAAACCAAAAAGGAGACCTTTGAATGCCAGCAAAAACCATATAGCCTGATGATATTATGATGCCTAGTTTCTGTTAAGGCTCTAATCTCACTCATAAAAGCTTTCTGATGACACATATCCTTGTCTGGTACTGAATGAAGCTTCTTCACCGCCACAACCTGACCTGTGGATAATTTTGCTTTGTAGACACTTCCAGATACTCCTTCCCCAATGAGATATTTTTCGTTGAACTCCTCTGTGACTTCAATAATGTTTTCATATACTAGTTTCCCATCATAACTCCATATAGCAAACAAATTTTGAGTTTGCGCTTTTGTTTCTTGAACTTTTGTTTTCCTTGCTTTGTGATGGCAAATAATATATGAAATCCCAATGGAAGATGTTGCTAGCATCACAACTCCTAAACTAAAAGATACAACATAGATCAACACTTTCTTGCTCTTGGAATGACTTGAGTCAAAATTTGTTGTTGGGCAAATTGGTAAGCCAAATTGATCACCACATAAGCCTTTGTTGCCTATTAATCTCCCCATCGTAGCTGTACGAAAGGCTAAAATATTTGGAAGTGGACCTTCTAATTGATTGTATGATATGTCAATTATAGCCAAGCTATTCATATCAACAAAAAGTGAAGGAATAGTTCCTGAGAAATTGTTGTGCGAGAGATTCAACATTTCCAATCGATGTAGCTCTCCAAGCATTGTTGGGATTCCCCCAATAAATGAATTTCCACTAAGATCAAGAGACTGAAGTTGTTGTAATTGACCAAAACTAATGGGAATGCTAAAGAACTTGTTTCCACTTATGTTCAATTCCCATAATTTGGTCAACCCTCCTAGTTGTTCTGGAATTGAGCCACTTAAATGATTGTTAGCTAGACTCAACTGTTCAAGGTTAGTCAACAATCCTATATCAATAGGAATGTTTCTTGAAAGTTGATTGTTGCTCAACGTAAGTTCAATCATTAATGATAACTGACTCAATTCCTTTGGAATACTTCCTGTCAAGTGATTCCATGAAAAATCAAGACTCTGTAACTTGGTTGCCTTACCTAGTTCTAATGGTATTCCCCCAAATAAGTTATTATTTGAGATCTTGAGGGTTGCAAGGTTACGGTACTGCCCCCATATAGGTGACAAGTGGCCATAAAATGCATTGTTACTCAAATCAATGTAGTTTAAGTGTGGGCATACACCAAAAGCATTTGTGACATTTCCTATCAATTGATTACTTTCAAACCTAACTCTGATAAGGTTAGAGCAGTTCTTCAAACTTCTAGGAATTGGACCAGTAAAATGATTCCTATGTGCAGTGATGTTAGCAAGTAATCCTCCCACACAGATGTCTTGAGGGAAGTGACCTTTGAAATTATTTTCTCCAATATGCAAGGATCTTAATTTCCTAAAGTTATTCATTTCTGATGGAAGGTTGCCACTAAGTTTATTTCCACACAAATTTAGATAGGTGAGCTCTGTCAAATTTCCAATACTAGAAGGAACAAATCCTAAAAGATTGTTTCGTCCCAATGATAGCATGGAGAGCCTTGTCAAGTTTCCAATGCTAGAAGGAATATATCCAGAAAGGTTATTTTGATAAACAGAGAAGTTGCTTAAATTAGCCAAGTTCCAAATAGAGGGTGGGATTGAACCTGATATATTGTTCTCTAACAAATCCAATGTCTCCATAGAGTAGAGCTTCCCTACTTCCCATGTAATTGGTCCTGAGATTTGATTGGAAAAAAGATAAATATGGTGCAAATTGGTCATATTTCCTATAGTGGCAGGGATGTTGCCAAAGAGATTGTTTCTTGACAAGTCAAGTTCAACTACTTCCTTTAACATTCCAAGTTCATTGGGAATGGAACCAATAAGTTGATTACCTCCAAGTACTAAGAATTGGAGATTGGGGAAAGATGAGAAATTGAGACTATCAAGCGTACCTCTTAATCCAAAATTCGGAAGAGATATACTGGAAATTGAGTTGAGCTCATTGCATGAGATTCCAACCCATTTGCAAGTACAACTGTTATTATCCTTCCATGATGATAACACAGTTTGGCTATAGCTGTCAAGGCTGGCTTTCCACTTTAGCAAAGCATTTGTTTCACTATTTAGTGAAGTCATGAAAGAGGAAACAGGAGATGGTGGGAACAATGTTAAATAGCCAACTAGCAGTATCCACCAAAGTATTAGCTTCTCAGGAAATTGAGGCTTTTTGAAGAGGAATCCCATGGCTGTGAAGGAAATTTCAAACAAAATGAGAATGATGTAGTAAACACAACGGATGTAAGAGATATATATATATAAGCATATGAACTAGCAGTCATTTGTTGACGATGTGAGTTGACATTTCTGATACTTTTATATATGTGTGGGTGTGCTTGTGCGATTGTATACAAATTAGTTGAATGAAGACTTTTCTTGATAGTTATTTAGCTAGTATTAAGGAAATTATATTTTACTTTATCAATTTTATTATTATATAAATTTAATAAATGTTTAAAAATTTATATTTTTAATAAATGTTAGTATGAGACATAAATTCGAAACCCTCAGGAAAATCAATTTCCCTTTTCCATCTCTTGTTACAATCTTATATATAATTTGAAGATGTCATCACTCAATCTTGTGAGAACTATGTGTATCAAGATTAGTATTCCCTCTTCTCCATATTATAAAACGTTTCTAACCAATTTACATGCACAAATAAAAATAATTAAAAGTATTAAATTTGTTATGAAATTTAAGTGATTCCTAATATTACCCTTATTAATTATACTAAGTTCTATCATAATATAAATTTATCCTCTCATTATCTTTATTAAATATGAGCATATATTAGAAAAAATATTTAATGCTCATTGAGAAACTATCAAAACATCTTACAAAATGGAGTATAAATTCCTTCTAAAAGACTTCTTTATGACATGAAACAGAGGGAGTAATTATCAACAATAATACATTTTAATCTGACTAATAATTATCTCCTAAACCAATGGCCACATTATTTAAGAGCTAATCAATGGCTTGGATGCAAGACAAATTATGATGGTTCCGAGTAAAAAGGGCGGTATTGTTGTGTGCAGCTATCCGAAGAAAGCAACAAGAAATAGTCAGACAAGGTGTGCTACTGTGCATTGCAGTCAAGTCAATTGTGGACTTTTCTAATAACTTGCAAGCTAGGCCAACTTAAGAAGAAGAAAGCAGCTTATTAGCGATCATTATCGCTGTGACTTCATTAAAAGGGAACCAAACATCTATGACAGATGCGCGCCATATAATTCAAACAGTGCGAACATCCAATCTGAAACAAGTATCCTATATTGAATCCTATTTTATTATATATCTTTTTCACTTACTCCTCCTTAGTTTTCAATGATTATATCCTTCTTAAATCCTTTTTACCCCTCAGCCATCTAACAACATGAATGAGTAAGATTAACGATTATCCTAAAACAACCGTAATTGACATCACATGCAATTAAAATGCTTCTTATTCTAAAAAAGAGAAACCATATTGAGGTCTTTTCTTCCAATACGCAAGTTGGGCCAAGGAAAAGGATACATTGCAAGATCTACACAGGTCGGTGATCATTTTCCCAATAGACAAAAGTGAAAGACTTTGAAAAGTGGGAGTGCCTGTGACATTTTAATTAGTGACATTTACAGAATATTATCGCTGAGACTTCACTAAAAGGGAACCAAATATCCATGAGGGATGCACACCATATAATTCAAACAGTGCGTACATCAAATCCGAAACAAGTATCCTATATTCATTAATCCTATTCTATTATAAACTATTTTTAATCTTAATTATAAGATCTTGTTTGTAGTCTACAAATAGGAGACCGGAAGTGGTATCTTTTTCTCTTATTCCTTCTTAATTTTCAATGATTAAATCCTTCTTAAATCCTTTTTCCCCTCAGCCATCTAACAACATGAATGAGCAAGGTTAACCATTATCATGAAACAACCATAATTGACATCACATGGAATTAAAATGATTTTTATTCTAATAAAGAGAAACCATAGAACATAGTAAGGCTTGAATAAAAGGTGATGGCTTTTTGTGAATTTGTCTAAAGAATGCAGCAGTAAGAAATGAACAACAATAATGTGCCTAATTGAGGTCTTTTCTTCGAACACGCAAAGTGGGACAAGGAAAAAGATACATTTGCAGCGTTGTCTACAGACAGGTCGGTGACCATTTTCCCAATTGACAAAGTGGAAGACTTTTGAAATATTGAAAAATCAACCGATGTGTTGGAGTAAAGGGGCCATTTTTCATTAAGGGTACATACATTTGAAGAGCATTGTCGCTCGGACTTCACTGAAAGGAAACTTAAATCCCGTTTGATACAAAGTATTAAAATAAGAGATAGGGATTGATATTAGAATTTAAAAAAAAAATCTGCTAAAAAAGAGTTTAATATGAGAGATTACTTATTACATAGAATTAGATAAACCCATGTATCTGAGATTAGGAAATATCACAGGAAGAAGTGATATTTCTCAATCTTACTTTCATAGGTTTTTCTAATCCCATATAACAAATAATTATTTATAATAAATACTCTTTAACGATTTTTCTCAATTGCAATCACAATTCCAATCTCTTATTTTCAATGCTTCCTATTAAGCGGGACCTTAATGTCTACGAGATATTTGCAAATTAAATGGTAATTCAAACAGTACATAAAATCGAAACCAAGTATCTTATGTGAGATATTTTATTACTATTATAATTATTTAGATATTTAATTAGAAAATTAATAAAATATCCTGAGCGTAGCCAGTTATTAAATAAGACTCAAGCCCAATAAGGCAACTAATTTCAATCAATATATTGGAATTTCTCTAAGGGAAAATGACAAAAAAAGACCATCAAAATAGAAAAATTATAAATAGGGACCCATAACTATATTAGTATAGGTTTTGACAACAATAATATGGGTTTTGACAATAATTTTTATGAATGGGTCCTTGTGTGCAATTTTTCTATTTCAGCAGTTTTTTTTTTTTAACAATTTTTCCATAATAGTGAGAAATACAATCAAGTTTTAACAGCTGAAAAATTTGAGTGATACGTCCAATGAGAGGAAAAATCCTATCTGCACATTTGGTTGTCTCCTGACTAGTGACTGACGACTAATTCTAGCTGCCCTGACTTGTGCCAGTCAAAAGATGATTGAATGTTTATTTTCTTCTAACTCTTGTTCTATTTTGTAGTTTTCTATTCTCATATCAAATCCCGAGATCATTTAAATCAAAGCTATGCACGACGTATTTATAAAGTCTTTCGTCGTAGTTTTATAAGAGGATTCATATTTATATTATCTAGATTATTTGTTTGGTTATATGAATCTGTCTTACATCCCATGCGTCGAATCTTGCTTTATTTTCTATCTTTTTCGTCTTATCTTTTTCCTCTTTAATTTTTAATTATTAGATCCATTTTTTCTTAATAATATAAGAATTTGAATGAGTAAGATTAACCAGTGGTCGTAAGACAGCCGCCGGTCTTGACACGCAACTAAAGTGATTCTTCACTTGCATGCGACTAAGGGCCTGTTTGGGTATCCCCAAACCGTGGTTTCAGAAGCACTTTTCCGCAAAACGAGATAATCTCCTCCACATATTTACTTCGTAATCCGTAAAAGCACTTCTGAAACCATGGTTTGGTTTCTATCCAAACACACCCTAAGATGATTTCCTTTTCTTAGAAAGAAGGCATAGAATCGAAGAAGAAAAATCTGCCTTTGAAAGAATGCAACGTGTATCTGATGTCGTATCTCTTTTCCCACCTTTTCTTCCTTTCTTTTCATTCTTTCTTCTCCTTCCCACGTCCTCCTCTCTTTCCTATGTTTCTTCCTTTCTTATCTCTCTTCTTTATTTTCTCTTGCCTAGACGTTGCCATATCCCCAAAAAAGTCTCATTCAAATATTAACGTATATTCTTCCTACTGTATATTGGGGTTATACTCATCTAATATTCAATTGTTGTAGGGAGAAATCCCACTTAAATTTAGTTAAAATATTTAAACCCAAATTTATACTTATATTTTTAATAGATTTTTAACCATGCCAATAAGCCTAACTAAAAAAATTTTAATATTGTTCAAAGACTATAGTGTCCCTAGGTAGTTAAAAAAGAAAATTTAATTGAGATTTTTTCTTTATCTTACCTCAATTTTTTATATACTTTTCAATAACTTAAATATAATATACATTTTGACTAAAATTTCGATTCAGAGTATTTTATAGTTAAAAGTTAAAATTAAATTTAAAATATTGGATAACTTTTCATTTTTATAAAGAATTATATAATCTTAAGAATTAAAAAAATAGTTGTGCAGTTTAAATAAAAAAGATTTACGCCATGCATGTTATCATAATTTAATTTAAATTCTCAGATATAATTATAGACCTGATAAACTCATTATCTTTCACAAGAAAATTTAGAGGTAGAACCTCTGGGAGAGGCTAGGAGTGGACATCAGGTGAGGGAAATAGATAAATTCTTAAAATTCTTCTTCCATTAACTCAGTTGACTTTTTGACTAGTAAGGAGCTTATTGATGGAAAATTGAGAGAAAAAGAGAATAGAAGAAAGTTTATGTCAGTGTAGCTGCTCAAAACATAATTTTTCCACCTTCTATAGAATTCCTTGATGATATCTACGAGAATTGAATCCGGATGGAAATGGAGAAGGCCTAGTTCCTTCCTTCCCACATACTTCATCCTATAGTTTGTTAGGTCTATACTTATCTCAAAATTTAAATTAAATTGTGATAACATGATGTAAATGTTTTTTATTTGAATTGCACAAATATTTTTATCGTTTGAGATTATATAGTTCTTTAACAAAATGAAAAATTATTTCATACTTTAATTTTGATTTTGATTTTTAACTATAAAATACTCTAATCAAAATTTTAGTCTCAAATATATATATGTTAATGAAAATTATATTAAAAAATTGAAGTAAGATTAAAAAAAACTCAATTAAATCTAACTAAAATACCTACCTTCAATTTTACTTTTTAACTATAGAGGGATATTCTAGCCATTTAACAACTTTTAAAAATTCCTAATTAAGTCTCGTGATCTAATTAGGAATTTGTTAAAAGTGTAAGTTTAAGTTTAAATTTTGATATTTTTGCTTGATTTAATTGAGATTCTCCCTACCTTAATCTCTGCAGTAACTAAATAGATACATAAACATATATATAATATGTTGGTTTATAGAGGATGACTAAAACGCTTTACTGTAGCTTTAGAATAACTTTAAAAGTAGCACTAGAGTAGTTGTTAATAGTCTACTAATAAATTGTTATGTTTATGATTATTGTAGATTATCATTGAACTTAGAATAACTTTCTTGTAACTATTTGTAAATTAGAGTAACAGATAACTATGGAAATTCTCCGTATACACGTTGATATTGTACTTTGTTGGTTATCTACTGAATTATGCAAAACTGAATTATATAAATCTATGTTATATGTATTCTGAAATTTTTTTTAGTGTGATTTAACATACATTTCGCTTCATTTGTTATTTACATTATCGATTAATTAAATAATACAATAATTAATATTAATACTAATTTAATTCCTTGTTAGTTATAATTAATTAAATTATATATAGTTATTCATATTTTTAACTTAAAATTCCTATACATATATATATATCTGTGTGGGCGTATGATTTGGATTTAAAATGTGTGTGTAATGTTTAGATTGTTCGTATTGTGGTTGAATCATTTTCAGGCATGCCTGTATTCTAATTACTGTTGCGAAATCTCCGAGTATTTTGTTTCTTTCAAAACTTATTTTAATGATTCGATAAAATATTTTAATTATTTTCAAACCTGCTTATATGCCTTGTGTTTGTGTTTGTTGTAAATGATAAGCAATGGTGACGGGCTAAGGAAATGATGATGATATTATATGATACAGGGAGACTTTGTATATGGTGATTGGTCTCTTGTAAGTCTCCCCTCCTTGGCACATGGGACCAGGACTTGTAGGTCTTACATGACATGAAAAATGGTACAATACATTGTAGTAGGGGAGTTAATAGGACGGGACGGAATCAAGACAATCCAGCCCCATGTCCTATCATCCCAAAACCATTCTAGTTTCAGTCTATTAAGAAAGATAGTTAAATTAGTTATTTGTTAAAAATATATATTAATTTTTTAAAAATATTTTCTTAAATAATTATTTGAATTGAACATACCATTTAATACAAACTCCCTTAACACATATAATCAATATGATTAGTTTGGATAAATAAAGGGGACAAAATGAATTAAGTCTTATATTTAAAATTAAATTAAATTATTATTAGCTCTTATATTAAGGACTGGAGTTAGTATTATCATTATTGTAAAAAATACTCTCTACGCCTCTGCACATCAGAAGGAATGAAAGGAGGATTTGTGAGAGTCGTTCTTTTTGGGATTTTTTCGCCCTTTTTTCCCTTACATTCTAAATTCTTAATAGAATTTGTTGTGTCTTTCTCTACAATACTCATTAATTATAACATGTAGTCCTTCAAAAGCTAACTATCCTTTCTTTGTCATCCTATATTATTACTATTAATTTCCTAATTTAATTTATACATCATGTATGTATCCTGCTCATATCAACTTCCAGATATACAAATATGTAGTTTTGGAAGATTTACCATATTCTATTGGTGATACCAGCATTGTGAAGAAATTTTCTAACTTCGGCAAAAAAATAACTGACGGTATGTACATGCGTTTTCTCATTCGTCATCAACCTCCCGCACTTGTAGTTAAACTCTCTGATAGTCCTTTTCTCTGTAAAACAAGAAAAAAAATTGTGGCTAGCAAAACAAAGAACAAGGAGATTCTTTGCTAGATCAAAAGGAAGTGACGACTCCTAGTACTGATCAAAACTAAGAATGGTGTAACAAACAGATACTATCTTTCGTTCTTTAACATAACACCTATTTTACTAATTTGAAAAGATTAAGAAAGTAGTTACATTAGTTATTTGTCAAAAATATGTATTGATTTTTCTAAAATACCCTCTTAAATAATTTGGATTGAAACAACCTTTTGATACAAATTTTCTTAATATATACGATTAATAGAGTTAGCTATTTGGATAAATATGAATTTGGATCTTATATTTAGGATCAAATTTAGCTTTCCTGCTAAGTCTTTTTTTAAAGACTAGGAGTTAGTATAAGATTATTTTACTATTATTTAATTATTTAATCAATGTGATTCACGAAAAGTTTCTCACTAACACTCATTGATAAATTCTTTATGCTTTACGAAATAACTTTGGAGGATGGGAGAGCTCTTCATACAACATTGAATAATAATGATAATTACATGTGCATAATAAATATTATATCGTGTTTCTGCCTTCTCCTTGCTTAACAGTAAATTAAAGGATACCAACCCTCTAACTGCTTCATTGGTTTCCACAACCAACATATTATCTGACACATTACATTGGTCACAGCATGTGCCACAAATTTAGACTTTTTAGCATAAAATGAGAACCAAAAATGACTAACCCGATTAAGAAATGCCAGATGTCTCAAAAATCAATTATCCATTTGGAATGACTATAATTTTTTTAAAAAACAACTCTTCAATCATAATTTACAAATACAAAATAATTATATAAAAAAAATCTTATTTTAAATTACATGAATAGGTGCTTTTAAGGTGTCCAATCATAATCCCAAACAAGCACTTCCTGGCAAACATCCAATTATCATCCCATGGAGCCCATTAATATCCTGATCACAGTCCAAGTCCATTTTATGATTCAGCCCATACGTTCAGCCTTCTTGCTGGTAGTTACGATTGCTATACATATCACTCCAATCCCTATTATAACTCATTTGTGAGGAAAATTTTTTGCTCTAAATATAAGTTACTCGTAAGGTATTTAATAATTGTTTTCTAATTTTATCCTTACTTAATTCTCATTAAAAAGGAGAAAGATGAGGATGATTTGTAAATATAGAGAGGGAAAAAACCCTTTTTTTTGGCCAAAGGGAGGAAGCAGTATTAATTGCAAGTCATAAGTCTTACAAACTTATCAAATCAACAAAGCAAAAACCAAAACCAACCCGAAGTATCGGGAAGTAAAACAGAGAAACTAAAAAGATTTGGGGTGCCCCATCTCTACTGCCCCTTGATTTTCCTCTAGTTTCAATTTTTTTTTTCTTTTTTAGTTTTATCATTATATTAATCTGCATAAAGTGAGTAAAATTTTGATATCTCATGAGTCAAAATTGGTGTTGTTTTCAATTTCTTATGATTTTTCAAAGAATTTGTATCTAAATTTAAAAGAAACATTACCAATTTTAGAGTGCCTTTTTAAAAAAAATCATTAAAAAATTGAAAATAGGATCATTTCTTACTTATGAAATATCAAATTTTCACTCATTTTATATAGAATATAATGACAAAAATAAGTAACACTATTAGACAAAGGGTAATTAATGTCAATCAAGGAGGACTTTTAACAACGGTTAAAAGAGGGACGTGTATACGGGGAATGTAATTTTGATGATTTTCTATGACAGTTACTAGACAAGTTGGAATGTTCCTTTTCTACGTCGGTTAAATTCAATAACTATCATGGATTTTCTATTAACAATGACGTTTAGCATATACTCGACATAGAAAATTTTTTTATATACCATATATTTTGTAATTTAACCTCCCTGCAATTGCAAATTATTATAGTCAATAATTATACTGTCCAGCAATCATACGTATCCACCAGGCCAGACAATAACTCAAATGTTCAGAAACAATAGTATAACCGAAAAATTGAATCAGTGGAAACTTAGTTAAAGGGATTATTTAATTAAAAAAATTTTGGCAAAATTTTGCCTTATTTAAGCATTCTCATTCAAGACTTAACAACAACATACACAAGACAACAAGTATCTCAAGTATCACCAAATCAAAATATTAACCATGCACTCCAAAAAAACAAAGAACCAAAATCAATCTTTACACTGTTGGATTCAATATTCCCATAACAATTATGTAACAAGATTAAACTAAATAAGAATCGATTGCATTGCCAAAAATGTGTTTCAAGACTCATGAGAAATGAATACCCAAGAGTCTAAGAGCATCCAAAACCATAGAAATTCATATAAAAATGTTTTAGAAGAGAAAAGGAGAGGAGAGACCCTACCTCATGCAAAGGCGACGACAGAAAGCAAAGAAAATGGTAAAAAAGTCAACTATAGCAATGGATTGGTTGACGATAACGGAAAATCCCGTGGATACACCGGAGAAGACCATGGGAAGCAATTTGGAGAGAAGGGCGAAGGGAGTTGTCACAGGAAAGAGTGAAAAGAAAAGGGAAAAAGTGAAACTATAAAAAATGTCGAGGGCCTGTCTAGGGCTTTTTAAATTACTTTTAATGACGATTTTTACTTATAACCGTCATTGTTTAGGATTTTTTAGTTTCACTTTTTACCACACTATAACACTTTCCATGAAGGTTATTTGCACAGCTACTGTGAAAAGTTTAAATTTATTTACAAAATTATCACCACCTTTTTTTTTCACAATGGTTGTTTTTGTAACCAACATAAAATGATGACGTAAAAGACTATTTTTGTAGTGGTGTAAAAAAAATGTTTGGAAAGTGTGAGAAAACATTAAAGAGTAGAAGATGGGTTAGCAAAGATGGGGCAACCAATGTCCCAAGTCCAAACTAAAGCTAGAAAGCATAAGCAAGAGCAGCAACAAAGACTAATAAGGATAAATTTTAGTAAGGAGACATTTGAAACATTATTTTGTCACTTTAAAGTATTTTTCATATGAAAATGAGTTACAAATGACTTATAATAACAACACTTCAAAATGCATATCAGGATTAAAGGTATTATTGGTGGGAGGAATAACCTGTTAAAGTAGAAAAAAAATTAAAAATAGTTTAATAGCCTTTTTGAAATCATTTTTCTCAAAAAACTTGAAGCAAAATTTGACGTACAAAATAGTTTACTTTATATAGAAAGAAAAATATTTTATTGTATAGAAAATGAAAAAAAGTTAAAAACACACACACATAGATATTCAAACTTATAATATTATATATGGTCCTCACACGCTAACATTTCCTTCATTTTGTTATTATATATTTTGTTGAATTAATGCATATATGGAGGTACTTATGATACAAAAATGTGCATAGTTGATACTTGTGTTAAAGTTGTGGATTTTTTCTTAATCATGAATATTTTGCTCCTAATTCATCAATTTTGATTTCATAGTTTGTCTTGTTTTGTTAGATGTTTTGAACATGCCATTTGAATCATTTTTGGAGCCATTTGAAGCATTCATTAATGCCCATGAAGCTAGAAAAATGCTGAGGAAGCCATGCCACAATTTGGAAAGAATAAAAAAGAAATGGAGGAGATGCAAAACATAGCATTGCTACCTTCAGCCAATAGCATTCCAAAGACTAATTGGCTGTAGCCAAAAAAAATCTTGGCTGCCGCTAATGGAGTCTTGATGAAGTTAGCATTTTGATGACAGAACTGATCCTAGGGCTTCATATACTATGCAAATCAAAGGGAAGCGCCATTTTCACTCATTCTGGTCTTATTAGGTGCATTTGGGAGCTCTTTGATGTGCTATGGCATGGATTTTGATGGAGATTGAATTGGAATTTGAAGTTTGAAAGAGATTTTAGCTTCATATCTTAGTTCTTCTTTTCCATTCTCCTTCTCTTCTTCATGTTCAATGTTTATGTTTGTTTATCTGCATTTTCTAATGGGTTTTTCGAACATGTTCAATGTTAGCGGCAGATCGAATAACTTGTTGACGCAAATTCCATAAGTAATGAACTGTTTTTTAAATGACTTTGGATTAATAAAGGAATACATCATCATCATCATCATCATTATTAGAGTAAAATATTCTGACCATCCTTCTATTTTGTCTTAATTACACGAATCTCTCATCTATTTTAATAACATACATTTTAATACATTTTTAATTAAAAACATATTAGAATAAATCTTGTTTACTAATTTACCGGTCATTATATTGAATCTCTAGTTTATCTTTAATTATTAATATTTATTAATGATCTATATAATATTTTTACTAAATTAAGATATAACTTCATAATTTAATTGAAAATAAATATATACAATTACAAAACATTTTCAGCTAATATATATTTAACAAGTTACATCACAAGTAAGTTTTAATAAATAAACTAGATTAAATATTTAAATTTATTGTAAAATAAAAATTGTATTTATAAAATTAATTAAATTTATAATATGGTAATTGATTTAATATTATAACCAAAAATATTAAGATATGTGTTAAAATTAATTTTTATTTTTAATTTCAAATAAAGATATATCATATGTTATTAAATGATAATTATTAAGTAATACCTGTGTTAAGGAGGGGCGTTTTGGTCAAAATAATGTGTCAACCCGATCATTTAATGGTCAACCGATGTCAAGTGAATGAAAGTTGAATTTTAAAACTAGAAGGGAGGTTTGTGCAATATATATTTTGATTTGAAGGGAGACTCATATAGGTTTTCAAAATAAAAAGGAACTCTCTATAATTTAGGTTAAATAGAAGGGAGAGTAATGTATTTTACTCTTATTATTATTATGGAGACTTTTGATTAATGAATTTAATAGTATACATAATACTCCTTCTAGTCCTAATCAATGCAAGAGATACGTGGATAATTTTTTTCTAAATTAAATATAAGACATTAGTTGGCAAAGGAAAAAAAAAAACAACGAGACGTTCATCTTTTTTGTCTTCGGATTCTATTACCTTTCTCCCAAAACTACCTCTACGTTGATTGCACGAGCACACTGATTGATGTTTGAAATAGAAAGTTAATAAATTTAACGAAAATTTGAAATATAATGTAGAGGAAGAATCTCTCTTTGCTCTCTTGTACATATACAGAAGGGGATTGGAATTGGCACCACAAGGTGGTGAACAGCTAACGTGTACTGTGATTCTTTTGTAGATACCGCAAACATTTAGACATGTTGGCATATTGTGGGATTGGTTGTGTGATTTTAATTTTTCAGATGCCAACAGAGAAATACTTCATCATTTGATTGGAATTGACATTGGGATAAGGTCTTGATCTTTGATCCTTTCTCAACCATTCGTTTTTTCAATTAAAAATTTTCTCTAATTCTAAATGTAAGAGTTAAGTAAGAGATTTTTTTTGTTTTAAATATAAGATTTCAATCAATTTTTTCTTTCAAATTTATAATTCTTTTTTCAAATTATTTCTTCTGTTTTTTCAAAATCATATTATTCTTATTGATTATACATATTAGAGGGTATTTATTAAGGTAATACTTTCTAATGTAAATGACTCAAATGAATAAATGATATTTAAAAAAAATTAATTCATATTTTTTTAAATAATTAACTCAACTAGTTTGTTTAATCTCTACAAATTAATTATCTAAGGGTAAAATTTTTGTTGGGATTTTCTTCACCCAGCTCATCAAGATCTGTTAATGAGTTATGTGAGTCACCCAACATTAGCTCATGATAATTTTTTTAATAAACTGGTAAAAATTTCTCAAAACAAATGTATGTGTTCAGCATTAATTCCGCAAAATGTAGAATAATTAAAATAAATAAATGCACAATCACAATTGAAACAGTTTGTCAAATTAATACAAAACGGTTGCGTATTATAAATGCTAAAATATTTCATTCATCTTCATCATCAAAACCAATGTTTACATATACTCATTTGTTTAACAATTTGGATCAAACTAGAAAGGAGCAGCCGAATATTTATTACGTTCTATATTGAGCTTGTTTGGATTGATTTATAAGTAGCTTTTCAAATGTGATTTATGGAATACGAAGTAAGTATATAAGGAGAGTTTTGTCTCCACTTACATAAACTTACTTAAAAGTCTGTTTTGAACGGAGCTCTAAACAAGCCCATCATCGTCCACATAAATAGCCTCGACATTACTGTTAATTAGTGTTTGGTACAAAGAATTTGGAGAGGAGGATTTTTGTTCCCCTCCTCTTGTTGAAAGCAGTTTCTCTGTACTCTTTCCCTCCTCTACCTTTATCATTAGGGATCAAATCTCAATAGTCAAAATTTAATATTTAAAAGAAATTAAAGGTTACTCTTTTTATACCAAAAAATATTATAATCTTACTACCTACAGTAATGCTTTGATTGGTTTTCCATAGCTTATATAAAAACTAATAATTGGTTTCTAAAATATTTTTTTCTACGGGAAAAAAGTTTTAAAATATTATAACATGTGCATTTAAGTTTCAAAATATTCTAATATGTTCATTTTGCACTGTAAATTTTTTTCCATATATAACTTTTTGCACTTATATTTCAAATTCAATTTCTTTGTACTGTTAATTTCTTTTAAAAAAATTCTTCACAAATTAGAATTTTGCTTGTAAAAGGCCACTGAGATCATTTTCTTTCTCATTTGAGTAATACTATAGATGAAAATTATACTGAGAATGAGAAGGGAACCAGTTTTAATACTCATAATTTTGATGAGTATTTTAAGCTTATCAAATCTGAATCGCCCGTATCTTATTTGGATAGTTCAGATTTGATTTTTTTCTTATTTTTATTTATTCAAAATCATTATTTTAATATGTATAAAATTTAAAATAAAGACAATTTCTTAACTATTATTCTTTCAAAAAATATTTTTTTATATTTAAAAATAATTAATTAAAGATTTTAAATATAAACCGTTTAAATCTAACATAGACAGTTCAAATATGATGAGCTTATGATGTTCATCGAGATGATGAGCACTGAAATTAGTTCCGAATGAGAAGAGACTAGGTGAGTCTAAATTTGCCAGGATTTGACCTTATTAGCCTTATTAAAATGGAAAAATTTCTTCGCAAGCAAAAATATTAACTGTAATCATATCCCTTTTAAATTCCAAAGTCCTATATCAGCATTCATGCACGCTCTTCCTCATTTAATTTCTTGTTTTGGTATATAAAGTGAAGAAAAATTGGATATAAAATAAAGTAAAAAATCTATAACAAGAAGTAACTTTTATATAGTTTTATTTTAAAAACTAAATGCATCTACAACGTTTAAGGAATAATTCAGATTATTCACTAGCTATGAATAATAAAACTTATAATAAATTGTATATTACCTAGTGATATAGTAGTATATTGATGAATATAAAAAGGTAGTATAAAATAATAATTAAAAGATAATCCTATAGATGTTTTAGGGATTTTCTTAGGCTTGGGATTGAATGAGAACCAACTAAAGAAACTGCCACTGGCTCCATAAATGAGGTCCGGGTCCTGTTCAAGCCAGTTTTGTTTTGTTTCTGGTAAGGCCTTTTAGGCCCAATGAGCATGAGGAATTAATTATGCAGTTGAAGTGTTTGGTGAGAGATGATAATAAATTAAATAAAAATAATAAAATTTTTCATGAGAAATTTTTAAAATAAATTCATCTGAAAGAGAAAAAGTTACTGGCAGCAGTTGTAAACCAGTTTTCACTGAAAATAATTTCCGAAGAACATTTGTGCAAAACATTTCTTTGCCTTTACTATACTAGTTCTGATCCTTAATATAAGAACTAGTTTGATTTTCAATTTGATTTCAAATATAAGAAATTAATCCATTTTATCTCTTATTTTTATCTATTTTTTTGAAGTAGTCTTTGTAATAACTGTACATGTTAAGTATTTCATCAAAAGATACTTGATCAGTAAGGGTATTTTAGGAAAAACAACCCACATTTATTACAAATAACTAACTAAAATAATTTTTTTAATCTACTCAAATTAGTTAATTATCTCTTATATTAAAAAATGGAGGTAGTATGTTATTTTGCCACCAAAGGGTTAAAGAGTACTAGTATTGTTATTGTATATGTTTGTACCAATCTTTAACCCAATATTTGGTACGAAGGAATTGAAGAGGAGGAAAGGAAGGAGAAAATCTTAATGTGCTCAATTTAAAAAATTTAGGAAAATGGGGTCATAAAATTTTGATAAAAAATTAATAAAAAATTTTTAATCCCCCTTCAATTTTTTAAATTGATATCGGTAAAAAAATTTTCTTCCCTTCCCTCACTTTCAATTCTCTCATACCAAACAGATCCTCAAGAGGTCTTGAAGTTATATGTTCACAAATTTGATATATAATATATAAATAATTAAATTATGTATATAAAAAAGTTTTTTAAAATTAGTTTAAAATAACGATTTTGTAAAAAAAAAAAAGCATTTTTTTTAGAAAAATCTACTTATTTAATATTTATGGAGAGAATGAGGAGAAAGAGAGTGTGAGTAATTAATGCGTTAATATATTGTATAACTAGGATGGGTAAAAATAGAAAAAAAAATTTAGATATTCTTTAAGTGTTTCATATAAATAGAATCATGTATGTATACCCAAAAACTATATCTTATGTATGTGATGAGAGAAAATATAGTAAAATAAAACAAATTAAAATATATTAAGGGATGGTCTTATCACTTGCCCCGCAGGGCTCTCTGCCATCTCTTTTTATTCTTCCTCCATACTAGAAATAATTTACTTAATTATATTTAAATAATTTATTTAGAAATAAAATGAACAACACTATATATATAGGGTTAAGGTGCACCCAGCACCTCGAACTATTTTCTCAGGTGCACTCAGTGTCATAAAGTAATTTTTGATGCATCCAGTGTCCCAAACTAATTAAAATGGTGCATCCATATCCCAGGCTTAAGTTTGACCGTTAGTTGACCGAAAAATCTGACGTGGCGAACACTTAGGCGTCTAATGTGTATTATTTTGATGAGTTAAGATGCGCCCAGCACCCTGAACTATTTTTTCAGGTGCGCCCAGTGTCCTAAAGTAATTTTTGGTGCATCCAGTGTCCCAAACTAATTAAAACGGTGTGTCCACATCCTAAGCTAACAAAAAAGTCTCGTTTGACCGTTACCTTGCTGATTCAGCTAAAGGCTGACTGAAAAATCCTACATAACGGACACGCAAGCATCTGATGTGTATTATTTTGACTAAAGCTCTCGAGACGAGCCTGGTGGCAGCGGGTGTTTTCTCAGAAGGTGACGACAATGTCGATGGAGTGACTAAGGAAAAGTTTATTGTGTTCTACGAGGAGGAAAGCAAATGCGAGTCGGATGAGGAGTCGACAGAGATGAAGATGGAAGTGTGCTGTGACAGCGGTTGTGGCTTCAAATCGAAATGGTAGAAGAAATGAGATAAAATGTTAAAGACAAGGATGGGATTAAATGGGTGGTATATGTACTAGGATTTAAGAGAATAGATTGGTGGTCTTTCTTTTTTTTAAGTTTAAAAACTGGTAGAAGATAAATGTTAGAAGAGGAGGAAATAAATTGAATTTTTAGTCAAAATAATACATACTATGTTAATCAACCTTCAGTTGAATCAACAAGGTAACGGTCAAACGAGACTTTTATGTTAGCCTGGGATGTGGATGCACCGTTTTAATTAGTTTGGGACACTGGAGGCACCAAAAATTACTTTATGACACTGGGTGCACTTGGAAAAATAGTTCAGGGTGCTGGGCGCACCTTAATTTGTCAAGATAATACACATCAGATGCCTACATGTCCGTCACGTCAGATTTTTTGGTCAACTAATGGTCAAACTTAACTTTTCTGTTAGCCCGAGATATGGATGCACCGTTTTAATTAGTTTGGGATACTGGATACACTTGGAAAAATAGTTCGAGGTGCTAGGCGTACCTTAACCCATACATATATGTGCATTTTTTATGTTTTATATAATTAAACGTATACACATACAAACATGTCAATATTAAACTTAAATTGTTTTCTGGTTGGAAAAAAAACTTAAATCGTCATGCTCCTGTTGAAAATGTATATATACTACCTCTAATCCTTAATATAAGACTTTATTTGATTTTTATTTTGGTCCTAAATATAAGACCCCAATTCACTTTGTCTTTCATATTTATACATTTTTTTAAAGATTCTCTTTCTAATAATAGTAGTTCCAGCCAATACACTTGATTATCAAGGATATTTTAAGAAAGACAATACCAATTTATTACAAATAAATAATTTAACTTATTTTTTTAATCTTCTCAAATTAGTTAATTAATTTTTATAATTAGAATCGGAGATAATATATATATAAATACGCATTATTAGTCCCGTTCAACTCAATAGTCCAGACTCGTCACCAGGTGGGACATTTTTTTTTTTGGGGCCTGAGATGGGACATCCTTTGTGGGTTTAAACTTCAAACTTTTGACATTGTGAGAAGTTGCTATTTCAAGTTTGTCGAACTAATCCACCAAATCCATTTCTAAAAACTGCCACACACATTTCATTTCAAAAAAGCGAATGTGACAGGATATTTCAAAAAATGACTTCGAATGTAGTTTTACCGATTCCTTTTATAACATTTAAATAAACCAACCATGTGTTGACAAGAAAATTGATTAAAATTACTTAAGAACAATGATTAAATGTAGAGACTAACCAATAATTAATGAGATTAAAAATAAAACAAGATATTATAAATTTAAATATATGCTATTAATATCTCTTGTGAATAGAATCACGTTATCAATTGAAAAAACAATTCGTGTGTGTGTATAGAACCAAGGGAAAGTTGCATAAAACTTTATTCGTTTGTTCTTTAATAGAATTAGGTCCTTAATAATCCAACTTTTCGTTTGCAATAACAGGTGTAAGTCTCAAAGCAAGCGCTAATATATTAATCAAACATTGCCTCATGTCCCAAATATAAGAGTTAGATATACATCTAATTTGAAGAGATTAAAAAAATTAATCAATTTGGTTATTTATAACAAATATGTATTTCCTTACTTAAATTACCTTTTTCAAGCATGGGCTTTAGTGTTACCCTTAATAAGAACGCCTTATAATTAATAGGAATATTTTAAAGAAAAAATTATAAATTTAGAGGATAAAAGAGATTGAGGTCATATATTTAAGATAAATTTCAACCTGCCCACTAGCTCTTATATTAAGGATATGAGGCAGTAATATATCACAGAATATTAAATTATAAAAATGAAATTAATTGGAATTGTGATGATGACAGAAAAAATTGAAGTTGTGCAAGAGCTGCTGTGCTTACATTTCCAAATTGAATCAGTCTTGGTGGAATTTTACTAGCCAAGCTGATTAAAAATAATGGTATCCTATAAAGCATTTAAATCTAAAACCTTATAAAACAAATTACTTTAGGCAACTAATTAATTAAGAACTCTTTGTGCAGTTCTCTCCTCTTCAATATCACGAGGCCAAAAGCTTGCAACTTTCAATTATATGCTTTGATCCACAGCAACGTATAAACTTGCAGACACTACCGCTTCACTTGTCTGAATCACCACACTATTATCAGACACATTCCTCAGAACATAACTTGGGAAAGTGTCGCCTTCGAAGCTCAATGAATACTGAACATGTTTGATAAGGTTAGGGAAAAGCAAAACATCATTAAAATCCGCTATTAATGAAGTCCCATTCGCTTGCACTGTCTTCTTCGCCACAGTGCTCTTCAGGTTCATCCCCTTCACAACGTTCCTGTCTACCACAACCTGATCAACTTGCTTAAAATTATTCCCACTCGATTCATCCAGATGAACGATTTCAACCCCTTTGTTAGATCCAGCAAACATATTGTCAGCAATGGTTACTCCATTGACTACTCCGTTGACTGATTTTAGGACAACATTGGCATCTCCGAGGAAGAAAGTACCAGAAATGTGAAGCTGAACTGGGTCTTCTGCAACAATGCTGGTATAATCCATGTAAGAATTCAAAACCCTAGTTTGTGTCAACCCGGCAAGTTTGAGATAGATCCCGGTGCCTCCGAAACCAGTGGCTTTGTTATAGCAATGCACGCCGGAGATTATGTTGGCCTGACCGGAGACCATTATTCCGATGGCAGCGGAGAAGATGACGACGTCGGTGACGGCGTTGTCGTTTCCCTGGAGGTTGATTCCCGTGCCGGTGAAGTTCCTTTCGCCTTTGTCGCCGCCGGCGGTGATGTGTTGGCCAATGAAGGAGTTTCTGACGTAGGTTTCATGGCCGCCTTGGACGAGGATTCCGTTGGTGGTGAAGTGGGTGACGTAGCAGTTGTCAATGCCGATTCTGAGAGAGTTGATCACTGATATGCCTCCTCCATGGAAGTCGGAGTCCAAGAGAAGGTCCTTGAAGGTGATGAACTCGTAATTGTAGGATGAAGAAGGGGCAGTCTTGTCATTTCTATTGCTCGTTGATAAATCAATGAGGTACCCATCTGATGGAAAGTTGTCAGAGGCTCGGAGGGTCCCACCATGCATCTGTTTTCACCAAATGTACATTACAATTCTAAATATTTCTTCTAATCTTAAATATAAATTAATTTTAACTCCCAAATCTTTTTTTTCTTGCCAACAATTTTAACTCCCAAATCTAGACTAAGAAAAATTGGTTTCTCCATTATATTAAAATTGAATAAGTTTTCACTTTTATCTTTAATTATTATTAATACTATCAATTTAAAAATCAAACTCTTCCTGTAATCTTTAAATAAGGATGAGTTCTTTTTGAGAAAAAACATTAATACGTGAGTTATATATTGGACTATCATATATTTCACTTTTGAAATATGTTATAGTTAATATGAGAAAAAATATTATATCATAAAAATATTTCATTCGCCTTTCATACTTATAAAACTGAGTAGTAGCTAATTGATTAGCAGTTACTCTTTTTTTTGTCCTTATTATTGTAACTAATTCTCATATATCAAAGCAGTTAAAACATTAAATTTATTCTGATAATTTTTTTAAGATTACCGCTAATTTTTAACACAAAGTTTGATGAATTTTTTCACACTAAACATTAATTATTAACAAAAACAAAAGTAAAAAGTAGCAATCAACAAGTTAGTTAATAACTTATATTTAGAACTAAAAATTCCTTTTTGATGATGCTCTACAGTAGGAAGCAAAAGTAACATATAAAATAAAACAATGGCAGCTATCTTGTATGAAATACTATGTCCGATCTTTAATATAAGACCCTGTTTGACTTTTATTTTGGTCCTATAAATAAAAGACTACAATCCACTTTGTTTCTCATATTTACTCAATTTTTTCCAAGATAGTCCTTCTAATAATTATAGTTTTAGTCAATACACTTGATTAGCAAGGATATTTTAAGAAAAACAACACCTATTTAGGACAAATAACTAACTCAACTTACTTTCTTAATCTTCTCAAATTAGTCAACTGGCTCTTATAATTAGGACTAGAGGTGGTAAAACTTAAAATGAGTCATAGTATTTGTAACTAAACAACTCATATGGCCTATGACAACTTTATTGATTGATGAATATTAAAAATTTTGAATGAAATAATTGTTCAACATTTAAATAAATAAATTATTAATTTTGAAAAAGGGAGAATAACATGTTTTTTTCTCCTTAACTTTCTGTAAATGTGGTATCTTTTGACATAGCTCCAAAGGCCAAGGCCTACTTTTGTTGAGAGAAGAGTAAATTAGCAGAAGAAAAGGGAAAAGAAAGATCCCAAAATTTTCAACAAGATCACTAATATATATACCTATATACATACATATACACACACATATAGTCATTCATTGGTGAGGCCAATTTTGAAATTGAGGTTAGGCCAACCCTTCACCATTACCATTAAACTATACTAAATGCAGAAACCACCTCCGTCGCATAGCCGATATTGGATTCTCCGTCCTAGTCTTACCAACCAACGCCACGTGGCACCATGCATAGACTTTCCAAGTACATTTTTCAAGAAAGTAACACACCATACTAAATGCTTCATTTTGTAAATATTACCAATTCCCGGCCCGGCACTTTCCATGTTTTAATCAAAAACAAAAAAATAATTTTGCTTCTTGATAAAATCACACCTACAAGGGCCAAATAATTGTTTAGAAAAATTTAAATTATAATTATTTTTTAGAAAAAATATTTTTTATTTTTTATTTTTTTAGGCTTTCGGGAGGAATTATTTTTTGAATTATTTAATATTTAATTAAAGTCTTGCAAACTTTTTGTCCTGAAATGCAATTTTCTTAACTTTCTTATGTTGCTTGCGAAATTATGAGCTGTAAAATGAGTGAAACGAACGAGGAGAACGTACCATGAAGTTTCCGACACCGGCGACCGGCAGCCGGAGAGGCCGGCTGATCAAGTAGTTCCCGCCCTGAAGATTGAGCTGTGCGCCTCCAAGATTAGCAATGCCGTCCAACAAGAACCCTTCACTGTTATTCTTCGCCGCATCCGCCATCGCCGCAAGAAGAGCTTCTGTACTGTCCACCTTCCCCGTCGGATCCGCCCCGTACGACGTCGCTAGATATACCCGTGGAACATTTGAACCCGACTTCACACCAACACAAAAGCCAATTATTTTATTGTTATCACATTTTATAAAAGAGTGCCGATATATATACATATCGTCAGTTGGTTACCGGTGGTGGCAACGGTGACGGAGAAGGAGACGAAGCACTGAGTTGTCTGACGTGAGAAGCTTTGAGAGTTTCGAGTCTGCGTAATGCTCGGTGATGGCGGTCGCCGGAGATGGTGGAAGGTGACGGATTCTGTACAGAAGGATGGATACTGAGGAAGAAAAACAGAAAGAGAATAGGAGGGAATAGGGCTTTTATGGTTGGTTCCATTGAAGAAGACGAGGACGACGTTTGAGTTGGGAGGCGTTGGATTGTTAAGATTCAGAAGAAGAAGAAGAAGGAGGTGGAGGAGGAGGACGAATGAAGGCGTTTTCTGTGAGGGATATAAAAAGGGAAGAGGAAAAGCTTTGATAAAGAGACATGGAAAGAAGAGGGCGTAACTAAGATTTGATAAGAAAATGATTTGTCACATTTCATTATCGCCTCATGCTTGTGACACCCAATTTGGATTTTTTTCCCATTTTAGAGACATAATCAAACATAAATCACGTTATTAAATTATACTTAAGTAATTAATTATTATTTCATTATATTAATATTAAGAGGATACTAATTATTTATAATTAGGACCGGAGGTAGTATTAAGTTATAAACATTTATGTGTTTGATAATTGAGACTCATGTGAATAGAATATCTATCTGGCATAATGGGTAGATGCAAATCCTATTAGTATACTCTCATTTTCTTTTCCTTTTGAATATTTTTCCAAACTCAATAAGAATTAGATTTTAATTAAATAATTTCTAAACAAGCTTAAATTAAAAAAAAAAGTCAAATATTTTCTTCTCTTGCCGACCATATGAAGTAAAACTTTCAATGGAATTATCAATCTTTTCTATTTTTCAGCCGGAAAAAATAAAAACCTTCTCCATCCAACCCATAAATACTTCTCTGGTTCTTAATATAGGACCTAATTGTTAAGTTAATTTTGGTCTTAAATATAAGACATATTTCTTATATTTATTAATTTTTACTAAATTACCCCTATGGATACTTTATTAACAATAATCAAGTAGAAAAGAAGAGAAGATATTGAGAAAGATAATTAGGGTGTTTTAGAAAAAATATGTTATATTTCTTATAA
The DNA here is from genome assembly GCF_004799145.2 of Neltuma alba. Classification (NCBI taxonomy): domain Eukaryota; kingdom Viridiplantae; phylum Streptophyta; class Magnoliopsida; order Fabales; family Fabaceae; genus Neltuma; species Neltuma alba. Next base: position 378,119 of record NW_021633499.1, read on the forward strand.
TTAACTAACTTACTTAACTTTCTTAATCTAATAAAATTAATTAAATAGATCTTACATTAAGAACCAAAGGAGTATATATGATCAGTTTTCATATCGTTATCTCACTGAGTTAGATTCATCATACTCAATTAGGAATAACTCTTCCGCAAGCCCCTTTTTTTTTTTGTATTAATGCGAATTTAAATTCGAGACTATGAAAGTCATTATTAATTTTCTCTCATTTTTTATACAAAATAAAATCATTCAATATAAATTAAATTAAAATTTGTTTTCAACTAGAAAAAAGCAAATGATTTGTAGAAAAACTATTAGTTCTCCAGTGGCAATGTCGATCACTATATGCTTGGACGATGTTTCATGTTTAAGTCCAATGTTAACATGTTTGTGTGCGTGTTTTTAAATTGTATAGAATGGAAAAAAAACAATGTGTAAGAAAACAGAGAATATAAAATTGAACATTAATTTAAGCTATAATATTATTAGGCAGATTGATAATTAATTGTGCTGTTGAATATGTATAATATAACCTGACCTGACAGAAAAGGAAAGGGTTACCAACTTGATACTTATGGGACCTGTTCAAGATTGAGGTTGTGTAGAAGGTATTTTGAAAATGGAAGCAAGCAAGCAATCAGAAGCAGGTTGTTTTACTTTTAATCATTTATTTAATGTTAATTAAAAAAAGATGAAATTATATGCTAATAATGAAAAGAAGGCGGCGGTCCCCCACACATAACTTATGTCTTAGGGCTAAAGGGGTTGGCATATTGGGGAAGGTAAGCCCAGTGACTTTTCTTTGGTGGGTTGTTGTACTTGTTTGATTACTTTCATTATTACCATATATTTATGCTGCGCCCTATAACTAATTAATTTATTTTTTAAATCATCATAGCTATTTGGTATATATTATTCTACTTGTTAATATAAGTCACTTATAACATATTTTTGCATATCAAGAAATGTATTAAATTAACAAAAAAAATTTAATTTACCCTCATTAAAAATTTTTCCTCTTTCTACATTTATCAATCATTCTCATAGATCTTTCCTTTATTTCTCTTTTTTTAATAAGAATTAAATAAGAGTATAATTAAAAATAAGCATTAGATATATTACAAGTAACTTACATTTAAGACCAAAACCTCCTCCTATAAATGGCTTATATTCAAGATCTGAGGGGTATAATGGAGCTCAAGAAATAAGAAAAATTATCTGCAAAGATTAGTAAAAACCGTACCGTATAATCATATCTCTATCTCATTTTCTCCAAACATTGATAAGGAAAAAAATTAATTTATAGGTCTATAAAGCTTACCTCAATTTTAAATTTAGTTCCTGTAGTTTAGTTTGTTTAAATTGGAACAATTTTTTGTCTCTAAAATTTAATTTATGGATTTTATAAAATTTCATATATAGAGAGAGATATGGGGTGTTAGAAGAGTGTTAAATGAGACGATAGAAATTTCATAAAATTCATGAAATTCTATAATTTAAAACTAAAAAGTTTTATACTCGAGAAGACACGCTTACAAAGTCCAATTTAAATAAGATTTAAGATGTAGATCTACCTATAAAATATTTCATCATGGGCGTCTAGCACCATATATTTTTTTCGAGTACAAAAATATATATGAAATTTTTAAAATGATGAAAAATGCCATGGCCATTAAGTCCATTAACATTGACAGTTCGGCAAATATGTAGGACAAGAAAATAGTGCAAAAATACATATAATATTTTCAAAATGATGCAAAAATGCCACGGTCATTGGAAACTTCATATATATTTTTATACCATTTCAAAAAGTTTATGTGTATATTTGTACCATTTTTTTGTTGACATGTTCATTAAACAGTCAATGTTAGTTGACTTAGTAGTCAAATTATTTTTGCACCATTTTAAAAAATTCATGTGTACTTTTGTATCTAAGAAAAATTTATGATGTTCGATGCCCCTAACAGAATATTTCATGAGTAAATTTGCATTTTAACCCATTAAACAAAATAAGATATAAAAATATGATTTAAAATTGAGATAAATTATAAGAAAGTAGAGATTGATTTTCTAGTTGACATCATTCGCATAATTTTGATTTGACTGGCTCAATGGTCAATGTGCAGTTGATAGCAAGCAAGTGTTTTGATGATTTAAAAGTTACTCAAACTCTTTGGGGTCGAATGCTCTTGTATGATAATCATAATCAACCGAATAAATAAAAATGTAATGAAAATAAACTAAAGCATTCTTGTTGAAATAAGATTGATAGATGACGATTTGATGATGAAGCTCAAGTTATGATGAGTTACTCAATTGCGAGAACAAACTTGAGCAATTAATCATTTCGTGGACTGAATGCTTTAGGTTATTGCGTCACCTTGAAGAAGCATTAAAGTAACAACACAAAATATAATTCTTTTAAAATTTATTATAATTTTTTGCCAACATACAACTTTAATGTATCAAACGACAATAACTAAGATAATGACAATCAATTTCACAGAAATTTCTGACCATTGACAAGTGATAGCAGGTTACTAGACATCAACTTAAAGTCATTTAGGTAATTTTGTTATTAAATTCAATCCCAAACTAATCCCTATGAAATCACAATGATAAATGATTACACTTTTTCGGAGTTCTAAATTGAAATTGGTAGATTTGGGATGTTTTTGTCTCTTTCTTCCTAAAAATATACACAACGGCCCTTAATATAAAACATACGTAATTAATTTGATTAGGTTAACAAAATTAGATAAGTTCATTAATTATAAAAAATATGAAATGTTTTTTCTAAAACACTATAATTATCTTTCTTTAAATTCTCCTTCCTTCTCTTCTTTAATTGTGGTTGAGAGAGTATTAAGAAGAGTAATTTTAAAAAAATTAATAAATATGAAAAATAAATTTTACATTTATAACTAAAATCAAATCTACACTTAAATCCTGTATTAAGGAGCGGATGATATTTTTATTACTGCCCTTGTCTCTTGTTTCTTGCAATTCACCCTACGATTGACAAATAGTAGTTTGTTAGAAGCTATGCTTTTAATGATAGCGCAGCTCTCGTGGCCGAACAGTGGTTCTTCTAATTTTAAATACTCGAACTAATCACAGGAAGAATCTATTTAGAGACACGATATGAGTCAGCATAAAGAGATTCCATCACACTTGGCATCAAGAAAATGTATAAATAATTTAATAAACTAATAATTCGTCATGACCTGTCTGTAATAGATGGGATCAAGGAAAATCTCACACCGCTTTATTCAACAAAAATGGTCATCTTATCTTTAGGAAGTTTCCTTCCATACTTCTTGAATGATCAAGAGCCCCCCCACCCCCAAAACACACCAAAAAAAAAAATGCAAACAAATACCTGTGTTGGGTACATCATAATTTTAATTTTTTGAGCATTTTAGAAGATGTTTGAAACAGATAAATAATAATTACCCATCAATAAATTCATGTATGGTCGGTGCAAAAAAAAAAATCATGTATGTACAGTGATTATAGGTCCCATGTTCAGAGGGAGGAGGCTCCAGTAGGAACCTGTACCATCCAACAAACAGCTATGCGATTTGATTCTATAGGAACCCACAGGAAAATCAGATACATCAAGGAGGCAGCTTGAAAATCCCTGACCTTTCTGGTTAGGCACAAATTCCAGAAATGTTTCTGCAGCCCTGTTGTTCTTACCATCATATTCTTCCCTACCATGCTTGCCACTTGTTCTGCCTTTATTTGCCATACAATCTGCAACACGGCTATACAATTTCTTGTTCAGCTCAACAATGTCTTTATCTTTCCAAGCTTCATATCCCGGTGACATTCGCTCCCCCGCCTCTCCACAAGGTGTCGGTACTTGGCAGGACACCGGACAATAGAGGATGCAGTACAACGTTTTTGGCCGAACATGGAGATTTGGCGGCAAGTTTTTCAGTTGAAGACATAGATTAAGTGATAGACTGGAGCCTAGCAAAACAGATATACCAGCACCATTTTTTGTGTCCTCACTGTGGACAAACAGCTCTGATCCAATGACTTGCCTGGATAAATAATGCAAATGGAACGTCAAAATGCTGAGAAGAAGCCTAAGGTTCACATACACACTACATTTGGAAAATAAGAAAGTATCAATATACATCAAGCCGCCTTCTAGCTTCTAAACCTGATCCAGGGGACCGCTCAACTAATTCTCTATATTCAGGAAGACTACTACTCCGTCCCTAATCATGAGAACCTTTTGGCCAAATTATGCTTTTTAAGAAAACAGTTAAAATTAGTTAAAAACAATTAATATGTAACAAAAGTAAGTTTTTTTCCAAATATACCCCTAATAATGTAAAGAGTAATAATGAGATAAATAGAGAAAGAATGTAATATATGAAATTTATTAGGGGTAAAATAGGTAACAATACATCAAATGTTCAGACAAACTCAAAAGGGACTTATAAAAAGAGACAAATCCATTCAAAAAAGAGGATCTTATAATTAGGAACAGGGGGACTACATGATAAACTTGAACATTTAGATGAAGATATATAACAGAGAGAGAGAGTTAATGACTATAAGTGATAAAGAAAATATAGCTGAGAAACCTCAAAAATAGACCTAACATTTAACAGCTAAAATCTCTGACCAACATAACATGTGATAGTTAAATGATTGACTCTTGGCACAGACAAAGAATGGCCATATATAAGATATTGATTGAAAACGGAGAAAATAATGCTCTAAGCCATGGTCATTCACTCAACCGTAAAATACCACTAACAGTTATCTCCCATGCTCCATAATTTGAAATCATCTATGTTAATAGACGCGTTTAGAGCGAAACCATACCTTACTTTAAAGAAATACTTGGGTATCCGAGGAGGAATACGAATCCATTTTGTTATAGTATCTAATATCAGTTGTGATAAATTCTTGGAAACTTTGGACAGAGTTGTTTCATTGTGCGTATTGCTTATTTTATTTGCCAAGCAGGCAGCCTCAGAGATCACATTACTACAAACATTGAGAAAATCTCTATATGCAAAACCAACATCACAAGTTTGATGTCTAGGCCGCAAGGGAAAACAGTTTGTGGGCCGCCAGTCAATAAAATTCAACAGCAAGGAGAAATTTGAGTTGGTTTCATGATCCATATGCCGCAGACACCCTGCTAAATTTTGCATTGCCGAGACCAGTAAGAAGTTACAGGCGTCTTTGTCAACCATAAAATTTTCATGAGATAGCTGCTTTACAACAATAACTGCAAAACCAGAAACAAATGCCAATAGTGAACAACTCAGAGAAAGTGCTGTCACAACTGCAGAGCTTTCACTGTCCATCTCAATGAAAGATGTTCCAATCAGATCAAATTCCTCTGCAAGTCTATAAAAATGAAACGAAATTTGAGAAATGTCTTCAAAAGACTTCAGACATCGACACAGAACATCTCCCTCATTATTTAACTGATTGCCCCAATCTATATTCAACACAAGTCTCACATTTTTGAGTATGCCCACCGCATTTTCCAAAAATCTAGCTTTCAATGATAAATACCAACTTTGGAAGCTGAATGCCCAAGAACTTGTTACAGCTGCTTCCAAAAGTCCCATGGAAGAGCAAAGTGCCCTATAAGCTGCAGGTAGCTTGTAACTGTAATGATGATCGTTGACACTCCCAGCATCCCATGGATCCCTCTCATCCATGTAGTCACCAGAATTTAAAAGAAATTTATTATTCTCCGACCCTTCCACTAAAGTGACTCCCTGTGTTGGTAAATTAAGAAGCTGGATTGCTCTCTCAGACTGAGTGTATTGGGAAAGTGCTTTTAACCAGTTACAGCAAGAATTAGATTTGACCTCCTGAATTAGCTTGCTGAATATGGAAGAAGATAACAGCAGTTCTCCTTGGCATGCTGCATATATTCCAATTCTATAAGCAGTCCAATTATCTATGTCTGTCAAAATGCGGTTCACAAACTCTACTGTATCAACTTTACAGTTAACAGGACAACTATGAGGATAGATACTCAGGTTATAATGATAACGTATTCCATTATCCTGCTGAAGCAGGCCACCCCAAATATGTTGACTATGTAACAGAAGACAATACAATGTGCATGTATAGCAATCAAGTAAACCACAATGACACAGAAATTCAACCAAAATCTGCACTCTGCTCATCACCTCAGTATCAATGGCACCAATTTTTCTGAGAGTTTCAAGAAAGGAGACCAGAAATCTGTATACTTGGCAAAAAAATTTGGATACTACATGGGTTTTCTCTTCCCAATCAAAATTCACAGCCACATGAGTCGATGATGTCATTTGACCAGTAGTTTTGAGAGTCACAACAAATTCAATTGTCGAAGTCATGTTATCAAGTACCAGGACAACCAGATGGTGATGCTTTATAACACTAGATAGAAGAATATCAAACAGAGTTTCAAGTTTCTGAAACAGCCATGAATAATTTTGATGGGCTTCCAGTAATGACTTAACCAGAAGCTTCATCTGATCCTTGATTAGTGAGACAACCCGTGAAGCCAAAGAAGTGAAAAAGACATCATTTTCAGTACATGTTTCTCCCACAAACTTACAAGACAAATTTGCCAAAATATGGATGGTCAAATGGCCCCTCATCAAATCCGCATGCTGTATTGCATTCTCTGCCTCAGTAATCAGCTTGACAAATTCATGGATTTCCGTAAAAGGTAAAGGTGGAATACACACAAGTACCTGCAAATCATCTAATGCAAGTCAAAACAGTTCAAAACCAATGATATAAAATGAAACCACTATTTTGCATGGTACAAGAGCCAAACCTTACGTAAAACCCGTAGAGCTTCAAAGTGCATGGATAAAGACACTTCAGGTTCCTCCAGCATGCGAAGTAATCTACGGATTAGATCTGAATTAACTGAATTTTCACAAAGTCCTTTTTTCACCAGGAATTTCAAACATCTTAAAGCTGTTTCTTGTATATGGGAAGTTCTTTCTTGGCTGAGAAATGAAAGCAGAAGCCCCACCTGAATCCAGACATTTAAATAATACAATATAAAAGGGAAATGAAGTAAATTCTAGAACAAGGTGGTTGCAACAAGTCTGCTTAGACAAGCTAGTAGTACAATGCTTCATTTAATTACAAAACTCAAACGATCAATTTTTTAATTGACATAACATTTGCGGATACAAAAACCCAAAAAAAAAAAAAAATAATTCCACCAGTCGAAAGATTAAAGAGGCAATCATGAATGTACGCTCAGAAAAACAATAACAAAAATGAGAATAAACAAGTTAAGAGAACATATAAAGTAGGCCGTATATCCTGCCAACTCAACTACGAAAATCTAAATATTGTAGTAGACTAAAAAAGGGCAATCACCTGTTCAGGGATAAGTAGTGTTGATACGGAAGCCAGTTTTGAGAGTGAGACAAGCATCACTACCAAAAATTCTTCATCTAAAGAGTCCAATATCAATTCTAGACCTGTCTGCAATAAAGAAAAAAATCATATTAAAACCCTTATGACACTGAACACTTTTGGAAGAATACTCTGTTTTGTATTTACAGAGAAAACAATACATCGACTTATAGGGAAGAGATAGCAGCATTCTTGCTATTCAATCCCAGGAAAAAAAAAACAAAAAGCCTATTAAATGGAAAGATTTAAAGAGTAGATAAGGGCTATTAAACAAGGAATAAATCCGACTAATAGAAGAAAATAAATGCTGGAATATTATTTGAAATATTCCACCAACAGAAATCATTGGGAAAAAAAGGGCCACAGCCACCGGAAAAGAAAGTATAAAACTGTCAACAGCTCAAGATGCATTTTAACAGTGACCAGGTATCCTAAAGTTAAAACACAGCCTAAAATTGTATAAAAGGACTAAGGAACGCAGTTACTAGTAAATGAGTGTGTGCATGGCTGTAGACACATAAATTGTTGGTTTGTTCCTGAATTTTTTTCTCCCATCAACACCACTCCTGCCAAAGAAAATATGTGAATGAGTGTGTACATAGCTGCACACACATAAATTTTTGGTTCGATCCTGAATTTTTTTTCTTCCATCAACACCACCCCTGGCCAAAGAAAATATATAGTGCAGAGAGACAGAGACATGTGCACATGGAGACAAACACTAATAGTGTCACAACATGCCTGACAGCAGGGGGGGAAAAGAACCTAAAAACTGCACAACAAAGCAACTGACTTGGGGAAAAGAAGAGACCCCAAGGAAACAGAAGTGTATTAGATCTCACGAGTTATAAAAAAGTCAAAGACCTTGTATGCTTTATTTGCAACTGAATATGAGCACCTGAATTTTCCAAAAACTCGAGCAGCATCTAACTTGACAGGCAAGGATACCTCAGATGAAGTCACCATATTAACCAGCATCTCCAATGTGGTAGATGCAAAATCATCCGATATTTCACAAAAGCATCCTGCAGCAAATAAAGATGCTTTCACCTGTAGAAAACAGATCCAATGATTAAGATGTAAACAAGATTGAGACAGTCAATCAATAAAGCAAATGAATTTTCTTCTAGAATGAGCAGCTTAAAGAGGGATAGAAGCAAATGAAAATGGACCCAATAAAGATTTCACATCAAGAGCCTAGAACCGGAATAGAGAGAACAGCTTAGGAACTGATCACTTAATTATGTAAATACATAGTTTACTCCTGTAAATCAAACAAGAAATAAGCTTTTTGTGATGTTTGCCACACCAATCTACAACAGCAATTTTGTCATATGCTTTTAACATGACAGTAAGCACAGAACATATCAAATGATCATATTCTCATACCCACTAATCCCCTCATGGAACAATATCCAGACTGCTAGATGCCATATGCAGTATAAGTCAGATTTGATACATAAGCAAAAGATATGATTAGACAGATGGTATCACAAAAGTAGGCATCCAGGACAGCATAAATGTTGAAATAAATTATCTTACCAACCAAGCATGAGGAGAAACGAGACTGGAAAGCACTAAGTATCGTATAGGAGCATTGTCTTGAGCAAAATCAGCCCAACAACCAAACAGAACCAGAGCAAATGCCTTTGACTCCTCATCACCACTGTCACAAACAGATTTCACTCTTTTCAACAACTCCAAGTGGTTCGGTACTTTGGCCTTTGACAGCAAACCATTATGCCATTTGTGCTTCTTCTTTTTACGGTGCTTTAGCTCAGATAAGAAAACCGTGACAATAGCAAACCTAGTCTCTTTGTCACCACATGCAAATGCATCAGCTAGCCGCAAGAGGATGGCATTGGCAAACAGCCTATCTTCACCTGGCATCAAATCAAATATGTTATTGGCAGCGATGTTGGATTCAGACTCCAAGCTCCATTGTTGAAGTTGAGGCCCAAACTGTAATATGGCTTCAACAGATCCACCTGGACAATGAATCTCATCAAATAACCAAAGCCAACAAGGATCGAATAGTAGATCATCCAATTGCAACATAATAACTAGAACAAAATTGGAAATGAGGTTAAGACAAGGAGTTAGTTCGCATCCATGAAAATACAATTATTTTACCTGGCTTCTTAGAACGAAGGCCCTTTTCAAGTTGAATGCTCCATTCCATGGCAGAAGCTGCACAAGTTCTTTCCATGTTTGAGAAGGCAAAAGGCAGAGAAAAGCGGCTTAAAGTTACAATGGAGGTAGTGAAGGAAACAATCTTTGGACTGTGATAAGTATCCTCATCTCCTTCAAATTCTGAAAATGAATAGCATACAAATTTTTAGCCAATGCGTTCTACAGTACTAAAGGGATCGATCTAAGAATTTCCATTCAGGGAGAAAGCAAAGATGATGAAGATTGTGTCATCACTACTGGACGCCAGTGCCATGACGTTCATTTCAAGCTTGAAACAGAGCATTGTGTTATTCGCTGCTATGTTATAGCCAACTTATATTCTGAGCAGTTTATGGGTATAAAATGATATTCACGCTAGCTTGAATATTCAAACTTTAACATTAAATTGAACAACCAAACACAGATCCTGTTCTTGACAGTGGTCTAGAGGCCAAACAATAACATAAAAAGAGAAAATGTGAACTTACTTGAAACCAAGGTTACTTGGGCGTTGTCTTATAATTTATTTTCATCTTCTTCACTCTACTCTTCTTCTACTACTACTCTCCCTGCTCGTCCTTCAATCACCATTCACTGCCACCGTTCACTTGTTGTGGCTGCGTTGCAGCGACTGGAGTACTGTGAGAGTGCGGTGGCTGGACCTTTTGCCCGCTGTGGGTGCTTGCACTCTTTCTGAATCTCTAATCCAAGGATGAGGTTTTGTTTGGCAAAGAGTTTTGGTCCTAAAGTGAGATTAACTTGATATATTGCACTGAAAAGGAAAGCTGGTAATACGCGAGCGAGTTGTCCCGCCAAAAGGTGCGAGTCTGGCGCGGGAGGCTGAAATATTCAGCCAACCAAAAACCGCCAGTGTGGGTTGGCAGGTTGGCAGTTTATTTTCTCATTTTTCATATTTTTCCCCTGTACATGAGTGAGCATTAGCTAGCTGGCAAAATTAGAATAAAGTACAGAACTCGAGAAGAATTCAGAATGAATTGGACAATGTTATACAAGCACCAGAAAGTTCCAATTCAGCGATTTTGTTCAGAATCCAATTGTGTTCACAAGAATTCAGTGCTACAACAGAAGAACTAAATGTTCCATCACAGAGCCACAGACCAATGTGAATTCAATGCTATGAACAAGTACAACTACCTGTTAAACAATGTCCAACACTTCAACCTCAGACCAACAGAAACAAAATTCAGTGATGACTGACAGGTACCTTACTCAGAAATTCCGAATCAAGTCATCTGTTTATAAGATGGGGTTATATTAATTTAAAATTGGCGTCAAATACAAATAAAACTTCCAACAAAACAAAAAAACCAGTAGGAGAGTGTTGAAGAAATGAATGACTACATGTGAACTGACCGAAGGGAACGAGAGTGAAGAGAGAAGGGTATAGACTGAAAGGGTGAGAGGCCGAGAGCTTCGGCTGGTCTGCACTCTGCAATGGAGAATTGGAGATGGAGAACGACTGGACGAGGACGAGGTGGAGAATGAAAATGGAGGCCGAGCTGCCCAGGTCGTCCGTCGTCGAAGTCGAAGGCGGCAAGGCGGAACGCGGAAGCCGGAAAGGTAGAGGTGAAGAGTGAAGAGTGACTAGTGACGGCGAGGACGGACGGACCGACGGATGGGGGACGAGCAGCGACGCGCCGTGGGAGGGGCTGGTGAGCGGTGACTCGGGACCTGGCTTCTCTCCTAGACGTCTACGATTTCACCCATTTTCCTTCAAACGGCGTCGTTTAATAACAAAATCTGGGCCGCATGTTATAGAACAAGCATGACGGTGATAGGAGGCTGGTAATTTAAACGGCGTCGTTTCCAATATTGTATCTGAACCGTACAACCTGTAACTCAATCTCAGCCGTCCTTGTAATTTCTTATTAATTTCTCAACTTTCCCCGGCAGCCCATCATTCTTCTCTGTCCCGCGCATCGCCCCTTTCTTCTTCCTCCACCGGCGCGGGAAAACAGAGCAGCTAGTGGGAAAAGGTTTCAAAGAAAAGGAACAGAAAAGGAAGATCTGTGGCACTGAATATCAAATACTGACGAGTAAAATAACAATCTTTTATCAAATACCCAGAAATCTAACTTGATAACCTTCAAAGTTCATGATTTTTATTTAGTTTTTGCATTTATACTTTCAAAGTTCATGATTGAAACGCTTAGCCTCTCATGAATCCCATAATCTAAGGATATATTTGACGATCAGTCACAATACGTCACATATTGATAATCTGGAAAACAAGAAAAAAAGGGATCCATGGATAATTTAAATCCCAACTCCTACTTCTAAACTTCCATCATGTTGGATTAATATAATCTCTCATGTTTGACATGCTCAAGTAAAATCATCACAATAGTTACTAAAGCCAGGCAAGCTCTTGCAATTGGCGATGACAGAAAACTTCCATTGTATAACAATCAGCTATTGAGCTGTGTCACGCGAGAAAAGTAGCATTTTAATTCGATCGGCGAGCGAGGAATACCCTATTCAATCCATCAGAGAGAAGGATGCCGATGTCAGAGAATATGTTCTTCCCCTCAATCCGCGAGAGAGGAACTGTTCTTCCCTCAAAACCAACGGCTTCGATTAGAAAAACATGGACGGCTGAGATTTTATTTTACGCAGCAAAAACGGCGTGGTTTGGGAGAAAGAAGGGCAGCTGGAAAAGTATAAAATAACTTGGTGTCCGTTTGGATTGCACGGTAGAAAAGTATAACTTTTTTTAATTTAATTTTTTAAAAAAATTAGATCAGGATGAAATTTAGATTGGATAATATAATTTTTATTTAAATTAATTTTTAAAAAAGTTAGATTGGGTAAAAATAAAAATCATTTGAATTATGATTGAATAAGCAAATTTATTTTGTAAAATTGCCAAAATGGGTGAAACTTTTATTACATAATGTAAAATGAAAAATTCTCAATTTACATAATATAATTTTTCTTCTCAGAATAGTTTTTCAATCAACAAGTTATCACTCTGTTTCTATTTATAAATCACTTGTAGAGAAAAAAGTTTGTTCTTAGTTACAAGAAGTCATTTGCAATATAATTAATAAGCTTTTTTTCAATTTTATCCCTCTTAACTTAATAAATGCAGAGAGAAAAATAAAGTAAATTGGTGAGATAAAATATAAAACGTATTTTTAATATCCTTTCTTTAATAAAGACAAATATAAAAGAAAAAATTATCAATTTAATGTATTTTTTTATTTGTCAATTTAGAGCACAAATGACTTATAGATAAGAATAGAGTAATATATTTGGTAGAGTAATTTTATCTTTTTTTTAATTAAAGTAAGTGGGGACCCATGAACTTCTCTCTCTCTCTTTTTCATGGTCTTTTTCTCTCCTCTCCATGCTTAAAAAGCAATTTTTCTTTATAAGCAACTCAAAATAGCTTATGACTTTTACAAGTTAAAATTAGCTTTCGGCTTAAGCTACCACTCAACCAAACAAGGAGCTGACCAATTAACATGCTTTTGGATTCTAAATCGTGGCTTTTTCATCCCAAAGGACTCTGCCAAACAGATCCTTAGAAGGTTAAAAGTGAGGTTGTCTGGATTGAGCAACGGGATGGGCTCTAAAATCATGAGATGAAATGGCACGTTTTGAGGCAAAGGAGAGTATAGCCGATAATAAGGGTTGAGCCTGCCAACCCCCCATAAGATGACGAGTTGGGTTGAAAAAAATAGAAACTATTTTTTTTTTTTTAGGTTGCCCATCCAGTTCACCGGAGCTTTGCTCCAACTATATCTGAATCCGACCCGCGTCGCGCACCTGGCTGTGGTGGGTAAGTCTCCCAACGGGGATTTCTGCATATGTTGAGGCTCGAACTTGAGACCTCGCTTAAGCTGTATCAAACTGCTTATCACTTGGACCAACCCTTGTTTGATGTAGTCCTTTTCAGCCCACACCTACCAACCCATAACCCACCACGAGCTAGCCCGCCAGCCACTTTTTTATTTTTTTCAAAAACCTTTTCACAATTTTTATTTTAATTTTAATAGGAAAAAAATTTTATCACTTTCACTTAATTTACATATAACTTTGTATTTTGTTAGAGACCTTGATTCTAAATTTGATTTCTCATTTTCTTTATTGTTTTACTATTTTTATACTAATAAAATGACTATTAACAATGAATTATCTGTTTATATTTCAAGTGTTGATACTAATTTAATTATATAAAAATATAAAAATAAGAAGAATTTGATCTATAAAACTTTATAATTTAATTTTTTAAAAATTAAATATATGTTTAAAAAAATTTAAAAAAGGGGTGGCCCCTTTGGCGGGATGAGCTGACAAAATGTGAGTCTGCCAAGAAGTAATCCTTTTAGGACCAACTCATATGGTTTCGAGCCCGTAGTGGGTCAACCTGTTTTACCACTTCTAAAGGAGAGGTAGGAGAGGGGAAGCCTGAAGGCTTGATTTGATCGATTTTTTAAAATTTATTTTATTAACATATATATTAAAATATGCAGACTTCTAAGTGTACCAAAAGCCTCTATTTATACAGGCTTTAGTAGGCTCAAAGCCTATTTAGAGCCTTCAAAGCTTAAAACATGCATTCTTTTTAAAGTCTTACATTGTAAGTAAGTCTTTAAAAAGGCTTCAAAACCTGAGGCTAAAAAATTTGCATGTATAGAGGCTCGGCCTTTATACTCTAATTATATAGGCTCAGGCCTATTTGGATAAATTCTGACCCGATCTATTTCCATTCTTAATTGGAACGGTGTATTTGGTTGGAAGGGACACATTGGACAAAGGAGGGAAGGGGAGATGTTCCTTCCTTTGGTTGGAAATTTTAGAGGGAGAAAAGCTGCACCTTTACTCTTATTTTGCCCGCCTCGGTAGCAGGTTAGCCCACAGTTGTTAGCGAGCTAACCCACCATGGGCTTGAGTAATGCAAGTGCATTCGAGCCAAATAGACCTGCATTAAAATAGTTTTGCAAACTTGGTTAGTCTTTTGTTTAGTGGGCTTAGCCCTCTCTCTTGTAACAAAAAAAAAAATAGTTTTGCAAACTATGAAACAGACCCGTTATTACCACCTCTTCTCAAGAGCATGCAAAGTGCCCCAAAATTCAGCAAACATCCGAAGTAGCAGCAATAGCAAATTTTCACAACACACACCTAACAAAACCTTAGCTAATAGGATCACAATAATCGAATTAATCAAAAATAGAGGTAGCACAGCTGAAATAATGAATTTCGTATTCAAAGTGTGATTCTAAACTCAAATGTAAGTTTAATCTCTTGAATACAACATCATAACTCACAGCTTGAAGAAGATAAGGGTAGGATTATACCAAGTTAGGGAGGCTTTTGAGCCCAGTGAGAGAATGAGAGATGCCATGAAAAAGAACAACACTGCTTGAAAAGGACGACAATGGTGCAAGCGAAAAAGAGAGCACAGATAAAGAGGGTGATTATGGCTCATCAATAGCACAAGGAGCAAGAGAACAGGATATAAGGGCGATGACCCATCTGAAAGTGAGACAGTGATTTGAGCCGTGAGTTTATTATCTAAGGCTAATTCTTGACCCTGGTTTTATAAAAAGCTGATCTAACGATAACATTTTACCGTGGCCTACAAAACAACAGGGGTAACATATATTCAAACATTATTTTATTTTTTTTTAAATTTTACTGCTTGATACATCAATTGCAACTATAACTAGTGTAAAAGCTTTTCCAAATTAATTTATTAAATTTTCATTTATTCTAGGGTTTACTTAGGTTTCATGGTAGATCAATGCATTGATTGAAACCCTAACCGATGTATTCAAACATTATTTTAATTTTTTTTAATTTTACTACTTTAAATATAGGTTATACCTATAATTGGCGTAAACACTGTAGGGAGAATTGCAATTAGGTCCCACCCAAAGGAATTGAATACAAAAATATCTCTTGAAATCATGAAATTATTCTGAAGTTCCAAGAGATTTTTTTACAATAAATTTTATTTGTTTAATTACCAAATTACCCTTCTTTTTTTCTTTAAAGTTTGCATTGACAACTGAAAGAATAATGGTTGACAACTTAGGGTGCAAGGATTAACAACTATCGTGGCTAATTGGACAACTTATGTGTTACATTTTGTGATATGCTGAGAAAATGTGTTGTCAAACCAGCCATAATAGTTGTCAATTTTTACATCTTAAGGTGTTAACCACTGCTCTTTCTTTTTTTTCCCCCCTCAAAGGGGCAAGATGAACTTGCTAAAGATAAATTAGTACAGCACAACAACTACATTTAGACCCTGTCTAAGCGTAGGCGATCAAAACATCCAAGATGGGGTTTGTTTAAAATCTTCATGTCCTCCACGCTATGATGTGCTTCTCTTGCCAGAAAATCTACACACTATATGGACTCTCTAGGTGCATATCTAAGTTCAATTTCCCAATCAGAGAATATCAGCCTCCTTCCTTCTGTGATATATCTATGTTCTAAAAGGATGGTGTCCTCCACTTTCTATCATGAGTAGGTGGATAGCCTCAAGTGAGTTGGTATAGGCCAACACTTTGTCAAAACCTTGTTTAGAGATTTGAAGTCCAGTGGTAATCCCAAGTAGTTCTGTTGTGGTCAACCACTCTTCTTTCAATTGTTAATACAAACTTTAAAAAAAAAGGTAATTTGGTAATTAAACATAAAATTTATTGCAAAAAGGTCTCTTGGGACTTCAGAATAATTTTATGATTTCAAAGAACCTTTTTGTATTTAATTCTCTTAGACGGGACCTAATTGCAATTTTCCCAACATTTTAATTAGATACCATCTTTCTTTCCTGGGTTTGATTGGTTATTTTTTCAGTGTTTATTTTAGGGTTTTGCTTAGCTTTAATGGCATATTAATCTTCTTTTTTGCTTGAATACTCCCTCTGTTTCTTATTATAAGAGACAAATAACCGAAGTACGTTGATCAAAAAAACAGTTAAAATTAGTTAAAAACAATTAATGTGTAAAAAGTATAATTTTTTCCCAAAAATGCCCTCATTAATAAGGAGAGAGAACAATTAAATTATTAAAAGAAAGAGAAGTGGGAGGGAGAGAGAGTGTGAGTTGGAGATAATAAATATGGGTAAAATAGTAAATCAACACAAAAAAGTAGAGACAACTTGTAAGTGTCTCTTATATATAGGAACATACCATAAGCATCAAATGTCTCTTATAATAAGGAACGGAGGGAGTACAAGATATATACCAAATATTTTTTTCATTAACCTAGCAGGTGCGAGCGGAGCACACTGCAGACTTGAAAAAAAAAAAAAGATTACACAATAACCAAAAAAAAAAAAAAAAACCCTCCCTATTAGTATTCCTCTTCCTTTGAGGAATCAAAGGAATCGGAGCTGGAGGAGGGAGGGGATTGTCCATAAGGTCGTACTCGAAGTCTTGCTTGTTGAGTATCCTATTCATTTTGTTGTTGAGTGTGTGCACAAACGCGACGATCCTTCGGGTGTGGCGTTATATGTTTACTACTTTATAGAGTACCTCATCTAGAGGAGAGGAGGTGGAGGAAAGGGAGGACACATCGGTAGTGTTCTCCCTTTCCTCCATCTAATGTGATGAATGGACATGACTTTTGAACTTCAGACTTGCAAAAACTGAAACGATTGAACAGAAACAAAATTGAGGGGTCGTCTCTTCAGTTGCTAAACTTGTTAGATGTCTCTAGTTGTTAAAGTAATCGGTGTGAAGAGTACTTTCAAAAGACTATTATTAACTGCTATATTGGTTGCATAAAAGTCTAGTGTAGTTTACACCGACATATAAGAAACCAGTACAAAATTTGTATCAATATTTACAAAAAATCTATCAATTACACTTTTACACCGTCGCCGTAATGAACAGTGTAAATAAGACAATTTAAAAAGAGTTTTTTCTAGTAGTGCAACAGATTTGTCTAATCTCCAATGCATGATCTTATGGTGGGGTTTCAATGTAATTCTTGCAGTGTCGTGCCTTCCTTTATAACTTTTCCTTTTCACATCCCCCCTTTTTTCTGATACACCCTTTTGTCCCCTCCACTTACTATGTATTTCCCATTCACATTCTTCACTAGTTCTCCCCATACTAATATGAAAATCGCGATACACATATTTTAATGAAGTGCTGGCAATATGGTGCACATGTGACAACCAATGTTCAATGCGTCACAGCTTCCACCACTATGCAATTTACTACTCAAATATAGAAAATTCAGCATTTATACTGGTCATTTTTTTTATAACATGTCACTTCAACTTAAAAAAAACTTCCAACTCAATTCACACTTGTTAGCATCATGTCTCGAACACTAAAACTTACAAAATTCAGCATATACATTGGTCATTTTGAAAAACATGTTACCTAAACAAATGTTTCAACTCAATCCACAATTGTTAACAACAACATCATGTCTAGTGCAATTTACAACTCATATCTACTTAACAAAATTTACCATATATAGCTGCTAAATTTTCATAAAGCCTCTACTTTTTTTCCAAGTTTAACATAGATTTCCCCATGGTCATGCTTTCACCCATGTGTAAAGCCTCCGCCTTTTCCAAAACATCACAAAGCCCCTTCCTTTACACTTTAGTCATTTTGCAACCCCCTTTAATCCTACACATGCTAGTACTCGACCCATTATCATGAACGCACAAAGCCAACACACGGCCACCAATTTATCCAAGCCCTATAGAGGAAAGACAATCAAACGTGATCAACCATCAACAGGTACCCACCACCACACAAATCTCTCTCATTTTTTTTTCCCAAGACCTATCAGAAATGAAAGTGAGAAGAAGAGGAAGACATGATGGATTAATGGAGGTTGTGTTGAGAGAAATGAGGTTCTTAATTACCAATCAATCAATGAAGAAAAGTTAACGCTTTAGAGAAGATGGTAGCCGAGTGAGTTTGGGGCCTCAAGGGTACTATAAGTTTCAAATAATCAATTCACAAATAACAAACAATTAGTTCAAAGTAATAAATATGCTAGAAATATGTTTTTGTTTTCAAATATAACTTTATAATAAATGAGAAAAAAGATAAAAAAGAGTGTATGGGAAAATATGATAAGAAAGATTATGGCAAGGGCCAAGGAGAGAGAATAAATAATTGAGGGCCATATTGGAAAAAATGCATCAAATGTTTGAGTGGAAACCAAACCATAATTTTAAAAGCGATTTTATGATATATAAAATAAGTGTATAAGAAGAGTTTTGTTTCAAGTTGAACACTTTTTAAAAGTGCTTTTAGATTAAGCCAAACATCCCATTAAGACAAATACCAAATTAAAACTTACAAAAAATAGACCACACCCCTCCCAAATTTGAAACTCATAAATACAACTAGAGGGAGTATCTCGCTCTAATAATCTCTAATACCTTTTATAATGTCGTGATTTTCCAAATATTTTTTATGGAAACTAATGATCAAAAAAAGAAAAAAAAATATCCAAGAAATTGTGACATTGCAAAGGACGGGACTAAGGACAAAAAAAGTCAGAAGCCCCAGATCCTAACCAAGTCCACTTGTTCAGCCATCTTTCTTTACATCTCAATGCTTTCATCCCGCGTGTATATGCCTTTATATATTTGCATTGAGAGTATTATGGCGAGGTCACATTATTAATAAAGGCATAAGCAGCGTCTTTTCCCTTATAAACCTACGTCAAAACTACTACTCCGGTCCTTAATATAGGAGTTAATTAGGGAGTTAATATTGATCCTATGTATAAAACCTATTTCACATGTTTATCAATTTTTTTTTCAAATTAACCATATTGATATTCCACTAACAATAATCAAGTAGGAAAAGGAGTGAGAGAATTAAGGAATATGCTTAGCGTGTTTTGAAAAAAGTATATCATATTAACCAATTTAACTGACATCTTTAATCTACTCAAATTAGTTAATTAGATTTTATATTAAGGACTAGCGGAGTATTAATTTGAAACAAAATTGTGATCCACTTGTATAAACTGTAACCGATCTTGTCAGTATATTATTGTTTAAAACAAGCCTATATAGTATATACGGCATCCAAAATAGGCCTTTTGTTTTCTTCCTCGGCTTCTTCGACCTTAATGCAATTGAAGGGACCTCAACCTCGTTTTTATATGACTTTCCGGCAAAGAAGCACAAATCAAATTCAGTACAAATTTCTCGTATATGAGTATTTATCAATTTGATAATGATGTATTAATTAAGTATTTTATATATAAATAAAATGATTATTAATAATGATACCTCACGTATATGAACATTTAGCAATTCGAAGAAAGACATAAATGATAATGTTTTTATTTGTAAGGAATTAAACTAAAAGATACTATTTATATGCTAGAAACTACATAAATTAAGAAGCCTAATCTATAAGAACAAACAAAATGTACGTTGTTCATGATGAATCAAATTTTTTAAAAAATAATGTTATGACACACTGAATTGAAAAATTCATTCACCAAACATGGACCAAAATGAAGTTTTACCCGATTCTATACATGAAGGGGGGAAAAAAGATATCTCTTTTTATCAATTTATTTTTGATTTCCTCTACTCTATAATAAGTAAGCAAATCCGTATTGCCTGCTCACCAAGATTGAATTGATTAGCAGGGAATGCTCCTTCCCCTAATGACTGTATTTAGGGGATGATATGCCGATCTTTCTTTTTTTATTTTTTATTTAGATTAAGTTGTATATAACACTCGAAAGCATTTTTTCAATAACACCCAATATCATAAATTAATTAACTTTCAGTGCATCTAGAGTATTTTTTTTCAATTATTAAGTAATACTAGAAAAATATTTCAGGATGCTAAACGCACTAAAAATTACTAATCATTTAGGATACTGAGTGCTATTGGAAAAATATTTCAAAATACTGTATGGGCTAAAAATTAATTAAATTTAGAATACTTGGTGTGACCAGAAAGCTCAAGACGCTGAATACACTTAAAATTAATCATTTTAGGATATTTGGTGTTGTTGAAAAATATTTCTGATTGAGTACTGGATATAACTTAGCCCAAATAAATGGAAAAAAAAAACATAAAAATTAATTTTTTTAAAAAAAATATTCGTAACCGCTGCCGTTTGAAATGAGTATGGCTGCTCAAAGATTCCATGAGAAGAGCATGCGGAGCCATAAGTAGACAGATTCCTCATCACAAAAGGACATAATTTAAATAAAGTTAAACAGTGACGCATTGAGCTGCACAAAGCCACTTTATGTCATATATAACAATAGTTGCATTGTATTTATCATTAGCCAAGTAAGCAGTCCTTGTCAATTTCCTTTGTTTTTCTCTTTTCAGTTTCAGGAACTTAATTTAAACCGGTCCGTGATCATCAGTTAATAAACAAGCTTCATCAGAAACCTTTTTTTTTCCTTCTCATCATTTTTTTCTCTATCCACCAGCTACAACATAATGCCATCCTCACAATTTAATTCAAGCAAATTATTCCTGATAAGCCTATCAATCTTCATCTTTCTTCTTCCAAACTTGGTCTTATCACAACACGCCTGTGAAAATAACAGCAAAGAAGATGAAGATGAGAACAAATGTGCATCTTCTTCTGAGGCAACGAAGTACAAACTGATCGCAATAGCTTCAACTTTTGCTTCTAGCACAGTGGGTATAAGCCTACCAATACTTGCGAAAAACTGGTCATACTTAAAACCAGAAAGTGACTTGTTCTTTATAGTAAAAGCCTTTGCGGCTGGTGTGATTCTGGCCACTGGGTTTCTTCATGTTCTTCCTGATGCATTTGAAGCCCTAGAGAATAATCCTTGCATCGCAGAGAAGAAGCCATGGGGTGATAAGTTTCCTTTTCCTGGGTTTATTGCCATGGTTGCTGCGACTGTGACGTTGATAATGGAGGCTTTGGTTGTTGGTTATCATAAGAGGTGTGAATTGACGAAGGCTCGGCCTTTGAGTGATGAAAATGATGCTGAAGAACTTGGATCACACAGATTTGAATCGTCGGATAATTTGCGGCATACCTTGGTTTCTCAGGTAATATCAATGAATCAATTTATTTCTTCTAAGGAGTATTTTTGCCTACAATATCATTTTTGTTGTCCTAAAAGTGGTGAAATGGAATAATATTTTAATGAGATTGGGCATTATTGATGCATTTTAATAAGATTGAACGAAGAAAAAATTTCAGGGTATTAGTTTTAAGCAGAAATTTTATGAGCACATTTGTATTTTAACCTTTTTTAATACAACTCATTGATAATTACTAATGTTTAAAACAATGTAATCAATTAAGATTCCTTTTAACCGTATAGTTCTTTCAAGGGAGCCTACTTTATTTACATATAAACAGAATAGAACATCTCATCTAAAAAAAAAACCCAAACCATAGATCGAAATAAACACACTAATAGCCTTATAACCTACCATTGGGTTAATTTTGTTCTTTTCTGACCCATGTATACATGGTCCGTGGCTAGAAAGGACCTAAATCAACACGAAGGAAATATAGCTATGGATTAAGAACTGGTTTATCTCTTGAAAATATGATGGATTAGTACCAAAATGTGAGGGTGTCTTGTTTCATCATAAATTGTTTTACTCTCTTTGTTTTTAAATGTAGGAGTTAGATAACTGATTTACAAATATTAATCAACATTGTTAGTTCTCTAAAATACTCCTTTAACAATCATTTATATTAAAAATTACCTCGTTCATAAAAAAAAATCTCTCTTTAATATGTAAATAATGAGGATAGTTTTAAAAGAAAATTATAAATTTGGAGACAAAATATATTAAGATTTTACATTTAAAATCAAAACTATTATTTTAGCTAGTTCCTATATATAGAAACGGGGTCAATATAAAATTTGAAAAGCAAGTAATGTATGTGCAGGCGAACCTATATATTATATATTGTTCCTCACTTTATTTTTCTGCCATCATATTTTTTCTCACTTATACTTTCTATTTCATATTCTCATATACTCTCTCTCTCTCTCTCATTCAAACTCCACAATGACTCTAAAAAAGGGACAGCAGAGAAATCCGACTTTGTAGGGACAAATTGACAAATATGACGTTAACTTTGATGTTATCATGTAAATTAAATTAAATTAAATTAAATTAAATTAAAATTGTGAATGGTGGAAACCATTAATTAGTTAACTATCAATTAATTAATACAGATTTTGGAGCT
This sequence comes from Neltuma alba, assembly GCF_004799145.2. Classification (NCBI taxonomy): domain Eukaryota; kingdom Viridiplantae; phylum Streptophyta; class Magnoliopsida; order Fabales; family Fabaceae; genus Neltuma; species Neltuma alba. The sequence goes on from NW_021633499.1 coordinate 400,892, forward strand.
GGGAATTGTGGTTCACTCAGCGATCATTGGCATATCTCTTGGTGCCTCCAAAAGTCCCAACACCATCAAACCTCTGGTTGCAGCACTTAGCTTCCATCAATGTTTTGAAGGCATGGGACTTGGTGGCTGCATTGCTCAGGTATTAAGGCTTCTATTATTATTTTGTTCTCCTCATTTTACTTGGTTTTTTAATCTAATATAATTTTTATGTTTAAACCCTAGTGTAAATAATAAATCACTTATTATAAATTAATACTCTAGACATATGAAAGCTGAGACAAACTATTCATAGTTTCTAAACTTTGTCCTAGCTGGTGAAGTGCCTCACGCACGAAGATTCTTGATCTTCTTCATCATCTTATCTAACATTTCATTCTTGTTGCTGGCAATTATTTGTATTTATATATATATTGATTATATCATCAGTTCAGCAGCGCTCATATGTTAAATTTTTTTAATAATTTATTATTTCTTTTGATCCTAAATGTATGAGTTAGGTAACTTATTTACAAATATTAAAAAAATTAAATAATTTATTTGTAAAAATGCGTGTTAGTTACCCTAAAATACCACATTTTATCATTTATATGGGACATTACCTCTACTATTGATTGAAAACCTTTTTAATATATGCAATCAACAGAGATAGTCAGAAAACAAATTATAAATTTTAGACATACAGTAAATTAAGATCTTACATTTAAGGTCAAAACAAGTCTTTCAACTACCAATAAGGGTTGGCTCTAGTGGATCAAAGTTGGAATCTCCATTGGTAGAGGTGATGATGTTTATCTAGGTGCATCATTTTGGCCATCCTTTTGGGTAACAAATTTTGCAATAAGAAATGTTCAGCAATGTTCACCAAAAAAAAAAAAAATGTTCAGCAATTTTTCCTATTTAGTACTCCTTTGGTGATTCCTTAATATATAACCTAATTTGAGAGTTGATATGTTGATCTTATATATAAAATTTATTTTGCATGTTTATCAATTTTTTTTAAAATTATCTATTGATATTCCCTTAACAATAATCAAGTAGGAAAAGAAAGGAAGGAACTAAGGAAGATGATTAATTTATTACTAATTTAACTAACATATTTAATCTACATAATCCACTCAAATTAGTTAATTGAATGTTAGATTTAGTACCAGAAGAGTATTTATATATAGATTATATCATCAATTTAACAGCCTATATATCTTAACAACTTTCTAATAATATAATGGGCTCCCATGAGTGACTCCTTTTCACTCGCTGCCCTACATTTTCTTTGTTTGGCTTTTATCAGGCGAAATTTAAATGCCAAACAATTGTTGTCATGGTGCTATTATTTTGCCTAACAATCCCAATGGGAATAGGCATTGGAGTGGGAATATCAAATGCGTACAATGGGAATAGCCAAACGGCAATAATAGTTGAAGGAGTTCTATTGTCAGCTTCAGCAGGCATCCTCATTTTCATGGCCCTCGTTGATCTTCTTGCCACTGACTTCATCTTCAGCTCTAAAATGCTAACCAGTCTTAGGCTACAACTTGGGGCTACTTCTGCACTGCTCATGGGTCTCATTTGTATGACAATTTTGGTCCAATGGGGAGAATAAACGTCACTATATGTATGGGGCAAAAAATTTTTAAAAAAAATCTTATCCAATAGCTATGCTAAAAATTAAAGTCACAGCTAAAACTTGGCTTTCTGCAATAACAATTGAGGTTATTGCTGAAATTTCAACTTTTAGTGGCGACAAGTGACTTCCACACACCAATATTTTGTTCTCGTTTTATGATCTCTATATATTCGCACTAATATTACGGACAGTAACAGATGAATTTTGTTTTTGCTAGGTCAAATGTTGTATGGAACAAATGAAGTTTGTTGTTATATATATTGCTTGTCCCAAAATTGCAATTTTTGATGTTAAGACCCAAACCAAATTAAAAGCCTTCAAATATTATATTTAATAATGATTCTGAATCTTTTTCAAAGGAAAACAAGTTAATGCCACTAAATTCATACTCTATTCATGATCGCTAGAAAAATAACTTAGTACCGATGAAATTAGTCACATAAAATTATTTCATTATTAATTTTTAACCAATTACAGACCAAAATTTCGTCGCTAAATTAGCAATGGATTAATTGTGAGATTCCATTCCGTAGTTAATCTGTAATTCCAATAAATTTATTAGTTACAAAATTTTTCTATCTCTAATTTCTATCCTTAATTTTGTCCCTAATTTTTGTCACAAAATTTTTTATTGCTAATTTTATTAGTAATTTTTGTCATAAAACTTTAGTACTTAAATTTTTCTGTCGTTGATTTTCATCTTTAATTAGTTCCATCTTTAAATTATTTGCCATAGAGTGAGTCGCCTTAGCTTGTGTATAAATAAAAGAAAGATCTGTCACGTGAAGGATGAACCGCCATCAAGTATCAATCAATACAAGGCTTTTAAGTTTTCCACCTAGCTCCGATTTTTTTTTTGTTGGCTTCCCTATTTTATTTATTTTTTCTGTTGTTGTGTTTAGTCCTTTGGCATATTTTCCATTTTGTTAGAATTAGGACCAATACTCATTTTAATTCCTATTTCTCATTTCCCACTTATATTTTTAGGGAGAATTATAAGGAGATCCCAAAAATAGAAATAATTATAAAGTTCTGAAACTTATCATTACATAATACTCTGGTGTCACTGAAATTTTTTAGTAATTATGTTTAATTTTTAAGACTTCATAGTAATTCTTCTTTATTTTTATTCTTGCATCTTGGGCAAACTGTGGAACGGAATCTTAAGGTTACTTTGAAGTAGGAACAGACTATCATTTTTATGATAGGTGAGATTCCTTGTGTTTTTGCACGCCCAAGAGTCCAATATGAGAAAATATATAAATTACTAAATGTGCCAGGCCCATATGAGATTGCATCCAATGGGTCCTCTCCATTTCCTCTCCACTCATGGCCGCTGTTATTTATTAAATCAACATTTAATAGTTGAAATTTAATATAGAAAAAATTAATCTTCTAATCTTTTAACTCTTAACTCAATTATAACTCCATCCTTCAACTCATCCCTTCAATAATCCTTAATCTTTTTATTATTTTATATTATTATCCTTTTTATCTTCTGACTCATCCTACTTGTCCAAAACGATTAACGTAACTGGCCAAGTCAGCACAGGTGGGTCAAAATAGCTTCCCTCAACATCTCCAATCGGATTCTCTCCTCCCGATCTGAGCGTTATTGTCGGCGATGGATATTTGAGCGGCGATGACAGAAGAGAGACAGCACAATGCATAAGAGGAGACTCCTCCACCGATAAGAAAGACCCAGGCCGCACCGCCGTGGTTCTCAGATGTGTAGCACGCAGAAGCAGTTTCAACACATGGCTTCTCATGATGTACGTCATCATATCCTGTCTAATTCTAGCATTTTCAGAAAACCCAAGAAATACTGTTGCTTAGTATTATGAGCAAACACCGTCCTAGCATCCCATTTTCCCAGTACCAACCATTGTTCACCATAGCAGTTCAAGGATATATATTTGAGTCCGATGACAAGGGTAGCAAATGCGTCCTTGAAAATGTCAATCACCTCGCCATGGGATGATGAGAAAAGAAAGCAAAAGGCTTCTGGGAAATGCTGAAAGAAAGAGAGAAAGCAGAAAGAAAGATAAACAGCATTTGCGTTTGCCTTCAGTTATTAACCATTTTCTTTCACAGCAGATTAAACCTGACTTAAAATTTCGCCTTTATAAAACAAGTGCGCTTAGAAATGAATATCATATAACACAATCATCCTTAATTTTATTTTCCTTTCAAGTAATATGAGTAACTTGTGATACTAACATGTAGTCTTTTTTATGGACTGGAAAAAAGGGAAATAATGAATCTATAGCCTTATCATCGGACTCGAATCTATATCATCAGCTACACTTCTGAGAACCACCGCGGCGAGGTCTGATTCTTTCTCTTCGGCAGAGGAGTGAATCTAAGGGAAACATCTTGACCCCACCTGGTGCCGACTTGTATAGTTATATTTATTGTTTTTGACAGGTAGGATGAGTCAGAAGATAAAAAAGATAATAATATAAAATTGAGTTATACCAAGTCTTGAGGGATTGAGTTATAATTGAGTTAAAAATTAAATGACTAAAAGATTGATTTTTCCTTTAATATATTATAACAATATTGTTATAATATTAATTAATAAAAATATATAAAATAAATAAATATAACCTACACGATTCAGAAGTGTACATTGAATAGGATAAAAAGTGAAAAAACAGTTATCAAAATATTATAATAAAGTTGTTTACATTTTCATAATTATTATATTTAATAATAAATTTTATTATATATATTTTTGATTGCTTGAGTGATCTGAGAAGACGAGACAACAGCCTCTTAAGAAAAATTTGAAGTGGTTTAGGTTGAAAAATTAAGCAAAATATATAGAAATAATAATAAATATAAAAATAAGCTGAAAATTTATTGGTCAATATCACTCTAGAACCTCCCAAACCTTTTCTGACATCATTTTTATATTCTTAATTTAACGATACTCCTCGAATCAGAATATTGTCTAAATATTTGCATTGCATTGTTATCCATTTAAGTTTTGTCTGATTTTTTTTAAAATGTCTTTTAGATAAAATTAATAGAAAAACAGTTTCATGTTGTATGATTTTAAAAAAAAAATTAAAATAATTACCATTAGAATGAGTGTAGAGGATGCTTGATTAAAAGGTAGATTAGAAAAATTTTCGTTGCTGAAAATTGATTATGATTTTTCAAATGCACAAGCTATTTCTTGTTATTTATCCTAAAAATACGGTAGAAAGTTAAAATCACGATTTATCATAATTTTATAAAAATTACCCAAACAAGATAAACATGTTTCATAATCACTTATTTGGATTTAAATGAACTTATTTGAGATCATATCAGTTAACCAAACAAGCTCTTAATTAGCTAACTAATTTAATCATTTAAAGGCAGAATCCAAAGAACTCAAGCCAGACTTTGTTAGAACATTAACCCCTTAATCTCGGAATTTCTTCTCCAACTTAGGAAAGAATTAAAAGATAAAAATATATTAAGTAGTCTATTCCCAATAAAACTATTCAAAAAACTATTTTCAATATAATTGGATGATGTATAGTATAGGAATAAATTAATCATTATTTGGCCTGCTTTATTTTTCTTATTTATTAATCAATTCTCCAATAATTTTAATAACTTGTATGCTTTGATAATTATAGATAAAACAATGAATTTAATAGACATATTTTAGCCAAGTAGAGAAAGCTAAGTAGAGATATTCTTCTCTCCTATAGAATCAAATTAAATATACATAGTCTCAGCTAATATTTACAAAAGTTTATTTAAAAAGGGAGATTATATATTTCTATTTATTACTCATCAATAATATAGTTTATTGTGACTTTTATATTTTATATATGAATTGTGTGTGAATCTATGAAAATCACATTATCTACACAAATCTATACGGTCTCACACAAGTTTGGTAAAATCTATAGCACCGTTAAATTATTACTATTATTCACTCAAAAAAAATTATTACTATTATTTACCTCATGCCATCTATTGTATTTAAATATATAAAAAAAAAAAAAAAAAAAAAGGCATGGTTTGCAGGTGTTTATGCAAAAGCTAGTTAGTTTACTGTTTGCAAACTTAAATTACAAGGGACCATCGAATCAATGAATAAATGATCCTAAGCGTCACTTGGACTGAACCTGTGAACCAGAATCCCTCGTCTATCGCCCATATTGTGCTTTACATTATTCTCCTTTACATGATTCTAGACATTCCCATTTTCTTCTTTATTCAATTAATCCTCGAAACGAATTTGCTTGTACCATGTAGCTAGCAACCTCAACGGACAAACAATGTTACTTTAAGGACAGTACGGTGACATTGACACGTCTCAAAATCTTATCTTTCTATAGACCCCATTTCCAAAAATATCGTCTTCTAGTACCATGATGGTAAAGACGTTTCTGAAGGTTTCCGAAGGCCAATATCCATTGATTCAAATAAGAAGTTTTATAACTTCGGATTTATCTGATGCATGGTCTACGGCTGATTTGAATTAAAACCATTGGATGGAAACAATCGTACCTTTAATCTGAAGCACAATTATTAGTGCTCATGTTGTTGCACAGTATTTATAGCATCACCGGAGGAAGGGAAGTTGGCCAGTGTTCCAAGAGAGAAAACTGTTTGTTCTCTTTGGTGGCTCTCATTCATTCACACATGGGTACTAGGAACAGTTATGACAGTTTTGCAAACTGTTCCCATCAATTTTCTCACCTAGTTATTTTTCTTATTCACCATTTGAGTCCTAATTGTAACTACTAGTTGGGCTTATTCAATTTATTTGGATCGAAAGAAAATTAGAAAGAAAAGAATATTATGAGAAAAATTTCTCAAAATAGTACATTTTTATTTACTATTTTAAAAAGTTTTCCTTGCTAGTATTCCCTCCTCCATATTTTACTCTTACTTTCCCTTCATTTAAACATGGCATAATGACGGGTCGGTACTCGGTAGGTTTTTCTAACAAAATTAAATGTATAGTCATGAATTCATCGTTTGATAGTTGAATCACGACTTGGCTGGGTGAAATTTTTTTTTAAAAAAAAATCAATTAATTAAATTTGAAAATTAAATTGTGAATGCGTGAAAGAACATGTCGGATACAAAGATTGATTATATATGGAGACAATATTGATGGGATGATGGAGATCATGATCTTTCTATTCTTTCGCATTCTCTGACCCATAGAAATAATATTCCAACTAGAAAACGATCGACAGACTTGCAATGCAATGAGCCTATCTTTCTGAACTGTTTGGATAACTCTTGCAAACATATTTGTCTGTATCTTCCGTTATTATCTTATAAAGGACAAATTTTACTGTAAAGATAATGTACACGTTTCAAATAAAGGCTTAGCCCCAGTACTATTAGTATTATCCTGATTCCCAAGAATCATATAAGAGCTGTTGAATCTAAATAATACATCAACAGTGTTCATTAAAAAAATTTAAAACAAGATCAAGTGAGGCATGGTTGTTCTTTTCATTGCGAATGATGATAATGACGATTTTTCAATTCAAAAGATGTAAAGTTCATAATTTTTTTTTCCTCTTAACTTTAAAAGATACTCAAGTGTTGATATCTTACAATTAAGTTTTAATGATATGGGGAAGTGATTAGTAACCTTAAACTTTACCTTCGAATTTGGTTAATTACAAATTTTATGATTTTTGCATCATAAAAAATAATTATATATATAGCGTGAGTTAGTGAAAATCAGTTAATTTCTTGTAAAAATATAGTTAATTTCATTCCATAACCTAAATTAAAATGGTAGAGTTTTAATCACTCAATTTTTAAATATATCACAAAAATTACTGGCTAGCTAGTAAGTTTATCCATTTGTTCTGTTTCTTAAAGGAAAGGCAAAAGGAATCAGCTCCCAGATTATGCCCCCTATGCCCCTAGTGCGTCTTTTTGAATCTGGCATCTGCATTTTAATTTCCATCTTCGAATTCAAAAACAAAATAGAAGAGTGGGGAACAATGTTTTGAAAATCCAACCCAACGTTAAGTCAAAAAGGTACGTTGATTTTGATTCCTATCATTCAACGAATTACTGAGGGTTGAGCTAAAGATATAATAACTAAACAAAAATTTAATAAAGAATAATTATATATAAAAGAAATAAATGCACAAGAAATCTAATGTCAACATAATAATATCATATTATATGTCAATTTTTAATGAAATAACACCATATCTCATTTTGATTTTCTAAAACCCATTTCGATTTTCCAATCTGATTCCAAGTTCTAAAATTCAATGACAGCTCAACTCCAATCCAGTCCAACTTAATTATGAAAATAGTTTTTTTTTGTTCAAATTGAGCTATTAACAAGTTTGGCTTGTTTAGAAAATGTTTGGATAGAATCAAAACTATAGTTTTAAAAATGCTTTTACGGGGTACGAAGTAAATATGTGAAGGAATTTGTCTCGTTTTGCATAAAGGTTCATCTAAAAAGCACTTTTAACCCCGAGGGGTTAGGTCAGCTGGCTGGGACTGTTCTAGCTTAACCACAGGTCTCGAGTTCGAGCTGTGGGAACGCAGCACCCTGAGGGGCCAGAGGGCGCCGACCGAAAGGTTCCTTGCAAGCCTTCGATCCGGATTAGTCTGGGGCCGCTGTCACGGCTGAAAGATGCCTATTGCCCTGGGATACCGGATGGAGAAATCCAAAAAAAAAAGCACTTTTGGGTGCTTCCAAACATCCTTTTAGTCAAATTAGTTTTGTTTAGTTATTTAGGACCTGTTTGGCCAACCTTCAAAATCATGATTTTGGAACCTAAACCATGGTTTGGATTCCAAACTTGCCAAACAGGAGAATAAATTGACAAACTACAGTTTTGAACCCAAAACCATGATTTTAGAAGAAGTGAATTCATTCTGTTTCTGGATCAAATTGGAAAATATGATTGTGCCTGTCAGAGTAGATCCAAACGGTAATATGACTTTAACACCCCTCAATTATTTTTTTATAAACATATTTAATCTTATATTTTATAAATATATATACACATATTAATTATTTATTAATTACATTATCTTATATATTATTAATTATGTTGGTAAAAATATATTATTAACAATTTTATTTCTTCAAATTAAAATATATTATAAAATCTATTTTTATGTAATTATCATATTAACTTATACTTTTTTTTATTAATTTGCACATATAAAAAGTGTTTCGGATAACAACTATTCAAACACTCTTATTTTGTTAGAATCACTTTTTCACAAAATCTATTCTTCACAAAATCTATTTTTCCAAGAATCTATTCTCCAGAAACTATTCTCTAAACTATATTTGGTTTCATCCAAATATCTCATTAATCATTGGTGAAAGATGACCCCGAGACATATCAACATCCGTAGCAAATAAAGGAAATTTAAAAGAAAAGAAAAGAAAAAGAAAATCATCTTGTTCGTATGCTTACGGTTTGAGAGGATGAAGAGTTCTATTTCTTGGCTTGAATTTATTTGAGACTTGTGTGAATGGCATCATCTATGTGTTTTATAGTTTTATTTTACAAAAAAAAAAATTAGATGAGTTGAATTGATCTCAGGAGCTTATTAGGATTGAGGCATGCTTTCAAACTCAAAAAATATTTACAGAAGTACATACAAATTGTCTACTAATAAGGTTCTCACATTGACAGCCAAATTCGAACTAAAACAAAAATCAAACAGACTATTATATTATGGACCGGATGTAGTATTAATGTACATAAATATATAAAAATGTTCATATATAACTTCTAAAATAAATTTATTTGAATAAAAAGACATTAATTCCGAAATAAAATCAACATTTATGTATAATACATACATGATCCAACAAAACAAAGTTATTGAAGTAAAAATATGATGAAATACAATTTTTTTTTAATTTTAAACTCAAGGCAATATTGTTTTAAGCTTAGTAAAAAAACATAAAATTCAACTTGGTTAGATCTTCTAATACTTTTGACCGTGTTGGCCAAGTGATTAGTGGTTCGTTGACTTGACTGGCCGACCCAAATTGAATTTCAATACCAAGCAATAAAAATGAATGAATGAGAGTAGTTTTTTTTTTTTTGAAAATAAAGATCATAAAAACAGTAATAATATGGTAATAATATGATACAATCTTTTATCCTAATTATAAGACATTATTTATAAACTATAAATAGAGTCTTATAATTAAGACCCAATAATAAGCAGAGGAAGCAAAGGAAGGTAATGTGTTTGACTTTTTCATCGGGCCCACATGATATAAATAGCAAGGGGGTTAAACACGAGAAGTGGGGAGCTGAGGGGGCCCCGGGGAGATTGCTTGGGAGTGAACGCAAATTACCAAGTTTGTTTGGTTAAGCTTTTCCTAAAAACGGAGGTTTCTTGAGGCAACACATTCATTTCCAAATCTGAGACTTTCAACTTTTCCCATTTTTTCTTTCTCTCTCTCTCTCTCTCTGTCTGTGTTTTCTCTCACACACAGATCTAGAGAGCGAAAGTATGAGTCTATCATCTATGACAGACAAATCAATAAAAACAAAACTAAAGGTCGTCCGTGGACGTTTGACACGAACAACACAGTGTTTGTCTGACTGAGATTTGCTTCTACTTAACAAAACCAAGCAAAAGCCAATAGGCCTCCGGAAAGAGAATATTATGACTCTTAGAAACAAGAAAGGAGGCGTCAGAATATGCTATGCCTATGCTCACTCACATTCACACCCTCTTTCTTTCTTTTGCAGTTTTACGCGCGCACTCTCTGTTCTCTGTAATAATAATAATAAATTAATAACATACTAGCTCTATAATAATAATAATAATAATAATAATTATTATTATTATGTTTATTTTTATGTTTTATATAAAAATTAGTTTCATATTCAATTTAATTTTAAATATAAAATCTTGATTTAATTTATCTTTCATATTTATTTATTTTTTTATGATATTAAAAGTATAATCAAATAGTACTATCTCAACTCAAAATATAAGACTGAATTTATAGTCTATAAATAGAGGTTTATATTTAGAATCGGAGTTAATAATTTTAACCAATATATATTATTGGTAAGAATATTTTTAAAAAATAATATTTATTTATTATAAATAATTAATTTAATTAGTTTTTTTAGTTTATTTAAATTAATCAACTAATTTTTATATAAAAATAAGACTTTTTATTTTTTTACCACCCTAAGGCGTATCATTATATACCTAGGTATCTACATCTATAATATAATATTATTATATCAGCCAAGGAAGAGGTAGCTTTTGAGAGTTCACGCCACACTGCTGTGTAAAAGCACAACTCATCAGGGAGTGAGCTGATGGATTAGACGTATGATGACTGACGAACTGTTGCTATACGGATACATTTTTCAACAACAACCAATAGCCCTCAACATGCCTGTACTTCAAAATTGTCCCTTTCCCTGTCCCCAACAAGGTTCTAAAGCATTACTTACCTATGGGACAAGCAAAGCAAGTTGAATTGGCTTAGTGAAGGGGCACTTGCAGCCGCGTTTTATTTTATCTGGAATAAAAAAATTTTATATATTTATTTTATATTTTATGAATTACAATTAAAAAAATTGTTTATAAGTCTTTTCAAACAGGTTCTTAATTAAAAAAAAGAAAATTAATTTTTTTCGCTTATAATTTTGTCTGACTCAGCATCTAAATTTTAACATGGTGGAATCCAATATGTAAACTTAAACTTAATACCAGTAAAAAAAAAAAACTTAGACTTAATACAATCAAAGCCTAAAAAGCTACAAAGGCTTTTTTAATAAAAATTTATTAGATAAGTTGAATCTTAAGGATTCATCATGGTTATGATATGTCTCTAAATTTAAAGAGTATTTATAGGTTACATATTGCCACTCAGGACTTTGTAAATTATAAGCAAACCCTTTGTCAATTGAATTAACTTTTATGAGTTAAAAATTAAAGTGTTAAATAGTTTTTAAAAAAAAGAATTGAATTATAATAAGTTAAAGTTTAGAAATTAAATTTAAATTGAGTTATAATAAGTTACAGTTGTAGGCATAATTTCAACAAAATTAAAATTATAGTGGTTAAGTTATATTGAGCCAAAATTTTGAGAATTGAATCAGAATGAGTGAAAATTATAAAAGCCAAACATTAATAGTTTAAAGGGGAAAAAAAAATTAAGAGTAATATCTTAAGATGACCTCAAGGAGACGAACCCGATGGATTCATTTATTAGCCAAACTCCAATATTCCTATTTATTTTATCGCAGGCATGCGAATGACAATGAATCTAGCTGTTAAACATGATGTACCTGTGTGCAGGGTTTTGTTGTCACTAAGTAAATTTATGTGAATAGAACGTCAAAGTTTGACCAGTTCAAATTATATGACATTATTTTACTAAAAAGTTTTTCATCAAGTTTTATGTATGATGTATCACATTTGACATAGGGGAAAAATTAAAATATTGGGTTCGAAATAAAAAAAATAAAACATCATAAACTTTCAAATTCTTTTAGGTTAAAGTTTTGAGCTTTAATTTTTTTTATATAGTGTAAATTTTTTAAGAATCACTTAGTGCCAGCTAAGAATGAGGTGAGAGGCAGAGCTATGGTGATCGAGGTAAGTGGGGCTTTCCTCACTTCAAATTAAAATCTTTTTTTTAACCCTACTTATTTCTAGTATTTTGATTTTTGACCCCACCAATCTGAACTCAAATATATTTAAGCATATTCCTCACTGACCTAGGCCTAGGTCAGCCACGTTACCAAAAAAAAAAAGCAACAAAATAATTTTAAAAATATTAAAAATTGTTGAACTACTCTTAATGCCATTTAGAGTTCAGAGTTACGAAGTATAAATTTTCTGTTTTGATGGTTTCCTGAGTTGTTTCAGCTGCTCGCATTCACAGAGGCGTGTCTTCCAAGATTTTCTCGTACGCACACATTGCCTTCTCCTCAAGAGTTTTCAACTACATGCATACAGATGGGTCATTCTTTGTCCCTTTGTGTGAATAATCAATGCTACAACAAGTGTCGGAAAAAAAGTCCGATTTTTTTAATTAAGTTTGGAGTTAATAACGAAGTGAGAATTAATTGTTACGGTCATAAAATATTATTTTTATAGTTAGGCCATGTGTTGTATCATGAAGAGTATGTACTTGCAAGGAGTTCGGCTCTCACCAGTCACCACCGGCGGCATCTTTCACTCTTTTTGAGTTTTTCTGCAACTTCGTCGTTCCAATCCTCGGCATTGACAAAACAACACTGAAATGATAGACGCATCCATCCCAAGCACCGCACATGATTATTTAATTCTCTCCCTCCCTCTCTCTTCGAAAATAAGCCCACGAGATCATCAACAAAAGAAGATCATATATTTACTATATATATTTGTATATTATATATATAGACAAGAAGCTAACATCTAAACTCACTTATAGTCCGAGTTCATTCCATATCGGTACACTAGTTTGGAAGCTCCTGTTTCCCTCTTGATTATCTTCTTGTTCTTCTTCTTCCGTTAGCATTCCAAAAGGCAACCTATCTGTACTTTCTCTCTTACTATAGGCGCTTTCCCTATTATATATCAACCCAAACACAAAGCAGAAAGGCCTAGCTCTACTTGTAAACTAGATTTTCCAAGAAACCCCACCAGATAAAAAAAAGAGTTTCCATCTTAAGCTAAGCTTGCTATTTTAAACCTTTAGCCTCATCTACATGGAGGGTTTTCACCCACTTATGACTTGCTCATCATCACCGTTTGCTTACACTTTTAATCTCAGTGCTGGTTCTGGTGTTTCATCTTCATCAAGCACATACAGCACCCCATGGATGGACTCTAGGATATGGAGCAAGCTTCCACAGCGAATTCTTGACAGAATCTTAGCCTTCCTTCCACCGCCTGCTTTCTTCCGAGCACGCTGTGTCTGCAAGAGATTCTATGGCCTTTTGTTTTCCAACACTTTCCTTCAACTCTACCTCCAAATCTCACAACCCCACCATTGGTTCATATTCTTCAGCCACAACAAAAGCCTCAAGAGCAGCTATATCTACAATAAGAACCCTAGTACCAGTGGCGGAAGTGGAAGTGGAAGCAGTAGTAGTGGTACTACTACGACTGCTACACACTGTTGTGAAGCGTACCTGTTTGATCCGTATGAAATCGCATGGTACCGTATTCCCTTTCCCCTTCTTCCTTCTGGTTTCTCTCCATCTTCTTCTTCTTCAGGCTTGGTCTGTTTTGTTTCAGACGAGGCTGGTCCCAAGACTCTTATTCTCTCCAATCCCATTCTTGGTACTATGACTCAACTACCTCCCACAATAAGACCAAGACTCTTCCCTTCCATTGGCCTGGCCATTTCCCATTCCTCAATAGATCTCACTGTTGCAGGTGACGACATGATTTCCCCTTATGCTGTGAAAAACCTAACATCTGAAAGCTTTCATATTGACTCAAGTGGGTTTTATTCCATATGGGGGACCACATCTTCCCTTCCCAGACTGTGTAGTCTGGAATCTGGTAAGATGATTCACGCAGGAGGGAGATTCTATTGCATGAACTACAGCCCTTTTAGTGTCTTATGCCACGACATTTCCTCAAACACTTGGTGCAAAATCCAAGCCCCAATGAGGAGATTTTTAAGGTTTCCAAGTTTAATTGAAAGCAAAGGCAAGTTACTGTTAGTTGCAGCAGTTGAGAAGAGCAAGCTTAACATCCCGAGGAGTTTAAGGGTCTGGATTCTTCAGGCTTGCGGGACAACGTGGGTTGAGACGGAGAGGATGCCTCAGCAACTTTATGTGCAATTTGAAGAATTTGAAGGAGGGAATGGTTTTGATTGTGTAGGGCATGGTGAGTTTATTGTGATAATGATCAGAAGAACAGATAAGGTTTTGCTGTTTGATATCTGCAGAAAGAGATGGCAGTGGATTCCACCATGTCCTTACGTTGCTCCAAGTAATAATGGTGCTTTTGCTTTGCATGGCTTTGCTTATGAGCCTAGACTTGCCACCCCTGTCACTGCCCTTCTGGATCAACTAGCACTTCCATTTTAGAGCTTTATAGGTTAGTAACACGTTCTCAGGATTAATGCTTTCACAATTCATTCAATTATGAAAATTACATTCCCTTCTATTTACAAGCTAAGCATTACTTCCTGTCTTGTAGGAGCTTCTACTGGCAGCCAAGTATTCAAGTGGCATATTTATTTTCAGGAAGGATGGACAGAAAAAACCTTTATACGCTGAGATTGGAGGATTGTCTTCAATTTTTACAGTTTGAAAAGCGTATTTGCTCTCTTTTTTCCCCCTATGGTAGGAAGTATGGTTGTGGATGTAATGGAGCTGAAACTCTAGTTAATTACTAGTTACTGGGAGTATGAAAAAATGGTAATGCTATGGACCTTAGTGATCAGAGTTATTAGGAGTTCTCCTGATGTACCTAGGCTAGGGTATAGCAAGTTTTAGCTATAGCTTATATAGATTGGGATGTGTGCCAGTTTAACTTTTGTTCACTGGTCCTAGGTTTTGTTCGATGTTAAATGTCTTTCGTATTGTTGCAGTTGAAGTAAAAGGAGGTTGTCTTGTAATTGACTTGTGGTTTTTGGGGTAAGCGAGGATTTTAACATTAGGTGAACAAGATGTTGGAACTTAGCTTGTCGGTTGGCTATTTTTATATTCATAACGTCTTTCATATTCTTCCCTTGTTTGTGGTTGACGCATTAGTTTCGCCTTTGTTTTGAAATAGAAGATGCGTAGGTGTTTGTGGGGGGAAGCTAGTTTCAGGAATATTTTATATTACAGAACTAATTAGACTTTTTAATTGGACATTTTCAAGTTTCCAATGGCCACTGTTATGGCCATACGAGGTTTGAGATGAGATTAGGTTCGATGCTCACATATGTTGTCCAAGTTTGAACCGAGGTGAAGGTTGAAGAAAGAGTGTAATGACTAATGAGAGAGCAAGTTTAAATCAAGAGAAATATTAAATTATGGCTCTCACTTAACTATATATATGTATGCTTCAAGTCAAACACTTTTTTTTTTTGGGGAGAATGGCAATTAGGTTCCACTTAAGGGAATTAAATGTAAAAAAGTCCTTTGAAATCATAAAATTATTCTGAAATCTCAAAAGACTTTTTTACAATAAATTTTATTTATTTAATTACCAAATTACTTTTTTTTTTTTTTAAACTTTGTATTGACAACTAAAAAGCAGTGGTTGACAACTCAGAGTGTAAGGATTGAGTATTGACAACTATCGCGGCTGGTTTGACAACATATTTTTTCAGTATATCATATTATAAGTTGTCAAACCAGCTGCGATAGTTGTCAATCCTTACACTCTGAGTTGTCAACCACTGCTCTTTCAGTTATCAATGCAAATTTAAAAAAAAACAAGGGTAATTTGGTAAGTAAACAAATAAAATTTAATGCAAAAAAAATTTTGGGACTTTAAAATAATTTCATGATTTCAAAAGACTTTTTTGTATTTAATTCCCTTGAGTAGGACCTAATTGCCATTTTTTCTTTTTCTTTTTAAAAAAAAAGGTTTCTTGCGTTCTTTTAATTAATAATACATATAGTGTATATATACGAAAACAAATTTATTTGGTATGTTGACATAGTATAGTGAGAAATTTAATAAATAAGTTAGTATTATGGAGAAATGCCAATTAATAATGATGGGACAGCGTTAGTATAAAACGGCTAATAATCAAAACAACGGATTCTTTGGGACAATTATGCTTCGTTATTGATTTGTCTTGACGCAGGTTGGAACGAATTGATTGTCCCCCATGGATTGGGTGCAACATGAAAGTGCAATCAATTCATTCCAAACTTGTGTTGAAAAAAATCATTCTTTGATGAACAACCAAAATTTTTATGTAAAAAAAGTTAATGATTTGTCAGGTGTAATTTATAAAAAGGATAAATATATAACTTTACTTGGAAAGTTTTCACACAGGAGCTCTAGGTGCCAAGAAATCTTTTTTAAACAAATTTATCTCGAAAGTTTAAAATTATGATGATAAAAAATGTTAATGACTTGTTATTATTTTAATAGTCAATGTTAATTATATAATAATATGAAGCAATATTAATATGATTTTAAATTTTCAGAATAAATTTGCATCCAAAAACATTTATGAGTGATCAGCACTCATGAGTAAAAACTTTCTGAGCAAATTTAGAGCTTAATCTTTTATAAAAGGAAAAATTGAAAATAAATCCCTATTTGAAAAGTTAATTATAGAATGAGACCTTAACTTTTGAGGTCCTTTTGGAGAATTAAAAGGAAAAGGAAATTACCACAATTCCCTTAATGAAATACAACCAGGATCAAATATATGCAATTGGAGATCAATGATATGTAATTATGATCAGTAATGTGCAATTATGTCTCATATGCAACAAGGTAGATGCAATATGTAATTAGATCAAACATATGCAACTAGAGATCAAAGATATATAATTATGATCGATGATATTTAATTAGATCTTACATGTAACTAAGCATCCTTAATATGCAACTAGGATCAATGATATACAATTAGGATCAATGATATGTAATTAGAACCTATATACAATTAGGCATATGTAATATGCAATTAGGATTAAGCATAGATAACTAGAGATCAATGAGATGCAATTATAATAAGCGATATCCATTTAGACCCTATATGCAACTAGGCATCTCAATATACAATTAGGATCAAACATATGTAACTTGGGATCACAGATATGCAATTAGGATCAATGATATACAATTAGGTTTTATATACAATTAGGCATATGTAATATACAATTAGGATCTAATATATGTAATTGGAGATCAAGGATATGCAATATTTAGAATCAGTGATATATAATTAGGTTCTATATGCAACTAGGCATATGCCATACGCAATTAGGATTAATAATATGCAACTCGGGATCAAGGATATGTAACTCGGGTTATTTCATCTTTTTAAATAGGGATTTTTTTCTAATTTTCTCTTTATAAAAAGGTAAAAGTCTATCCACGCTTTTTTTTTTTCTTTTATCCCTAGCATCAATCGTGTGCTCAAGGGACCACTGAAATTTGAAACTGCACACATGCCCAGTTCTCCTACAGTAGTAAGCCTGCCAATGACGTCCGAAAAGAAAGAGACAGATTTTTATTTGTCAATTACATCATGGAACCTAAACTAAAAACACTTGAGACTAAAACGCAATTAATTTTCAGTCCCAAAAAAAAACACAATTAACTTAATATAACAACTAAATAACGATCATCAAACACAAAAATGAAATCTGAGCAAATGTTGGGAGCTAACAGTTTGTTTAGAATGATTTAAAAGTGACTTTTTAATTGAGATTCATGAAGAGTTTTGTCTTGACTTATATCAAAATATTTATAAATACTATACAAGTCCTAATTATAATTAAGATCGGTAATAGTATTTATAAATGGTAAATCCAAACAAGCAACAAAACCATAAAGATGCTTGGCAAAACTTCTAACATGACGTTGAATGACACCACTCCCGGCTGTTGCAAGTACCCCCAAAAACAAAAAAAGAATCCAACAATATGTATCATATGGTATACCTAACATAAGGATAAAGAATATATCAAATGGGGGGGGGGGGAAGCATAAACAAATAGAGACCCTTCCTCGTGAGAGTGACGCTCATCACGCATTGTCCACAAATACAGGCTCCAAACCTTAGTTCTATCTTTGGTACGAGAAAAATATAGAGAATGAGAATGAAAAGTTTGACGAGTTTGATTTAAAAAAAATTGGAGAGTCAGCTTATGCAATCCCTAGAATTACCCTCTTGGCAAGGATTTGAAAATTAAGAGGTCAAACATGAAGTACTATTATGACCTTCACTCACGTCCCCAGTGCCTGGAATTTTCTCCTTGGCATAAACTTCAAAGTAAGACCAGGAACTAATAATGATCTAATTAAATAAAATAATAGAGAAAGACTATTTTTAGTTATTATATATAATTAATAATAGAAAAATACTAAAATAAAAATAAAAATGTGAGATGTAAGTGACTGACTGCATCCATATATGATGGTACTCTTTTTTTTTTTTTGGCCAAATGATGGGATTCTATTTCAGTCATTGATCACTCTCATAACAAACTGATGACTGGTTTTGATGAATTTGACAGGATATGCCAAATATCACTGTTTATACTTTTTTTTTTTGGGTGAGAAATATCACTGTTTATACTTGGATATCACATTAACATGCACCAAACATATTGGAACAATTTTTTTTTGAAAAAAGATTTTTTTGGCCTGAAGTATACTTTTTTTAAGGCTCAAGCTTTATATGCATTTTGGAATCTATATATTTATGAAATTATTTTTTCTTCTTAATAAAATAGGACCTATCTATTATTTTATTATATATAGACAATATTCATAACTCATTTTAAGAACACATTTATTAATTTCTTTCACTCTAATTTTAAGTAATAACCTGTTCATCTCTTTTAATCTACCCTCACACAATTATGCCAATAAAAAATGATTTTAAAAGATATACAAAATTTTTATATTTAATTAGTTTCAA